>NC_090436.1:494812364-495115395 GCF_031143425.1 Pleurodeles waltl
ACTCTTTAAGAAGACATAACTCCTTTGGTAAATCAGTCAAAAGTATATTCATATGACAAATATATACAAATATCCAAGCATTAAGGTGAGAAAAAAATATATGCAGTGAAAATATATAAAGAAAAGTGTCCAAAACAAACTGGAACCTGCTAAATCATAGTACAAAAGTAAAAAAAAAAAAAAAAAAAAAAAAAACTTTCACCACATTTTAAATCAGGTTTCCTACATTCTAAATGCAAGTGGACCTGAGTTAATTAATTGTCCATATACATAACACAATCAATATAAAGGGTCACGCTGTTAGGTTCACTTAGTAACAGTCAATGGCATTTTGACCCTCTAGTAAATGGGGGGTCTCATCATGATCAACAACAGTTAGGACACCTATAACAGAGAATACTAATTAGGTAGGGGTGGAGAAATGCCCTTTTCCTAGTAAAAGGGTAAATAGTCCACACAAGGCAAACACACTTGATAAAAATGGAACAACAGCCATGTGAAGTCACCATAATGTGGGTAGTAAAAAAGAATACTCACAAGGGTCCTTGCCACTGCATAAATAGCAAAGTGATAGATTAGTGATGGCAAGAGCAGAATATACACCTAAATGAAATATGGAAGTGCCAAGAGCTGCTTACCCACAACTGAGGGATCACCCAATGTGGGAACTGTACAATCTCTGTGTAATCAAGATTGATGGTTGGTGACAACTTATAGAAAAGAAAAATGTATAGTGCCATAATGAAACTTAAGGCTCACCAATTGATATCTGGATCTTCAATCTGAATGAAATTGAAAGTAAATGGCTCCATACATAAAAACTCAGAGTCCAAAAAGAAACAAATATGCACTCAATATAGGTTCAGCCTGGAATGTGCACACCAGGTCAAATACATAATGGGGCTTACCAAGATGAAGAAACGTTCCTACTCTAATTAGAAGGCACTGCCTTGAAAAAGCTGGCCGCGAACAGATGCAGTGGGCCACAGGGGTCCCCACACTGTTCATGCCCGTGGCATAGGCAATGCAGGGATCCCCCTGCCCAGACCCCTCCAAATGCGCATATGAGGGTGTTGGTGCCCCCTGTAGGTGGCAGCATTGCAACTGGCTTGATTAAGAGCCAGTAATAACGCTGCCGTCACTTTCCTGCTGGGCTGACCGCGGAAACCTTGGTTACCACCTGTCAGTCCAGCGGAAAAAGTCATAATGGGGCCAGCGGGGAGGTTGCCACTATGTCAGGAGTTTGGTGGACGGGTGCTCCCATCTGCCAAACTCATAAGCAGGGCCAAAGTGCCCAAAGTGGAAGGAAGGTGCATTTGTGCATCTTTGCCGGATAAAGGATCAAATAATCTGAGAAGCAAGGATACTAATTTATTCCCAGCATTGTCAATTTTTTGACAAATATTTAAACCAATGTAATTTTCAAACAATGATAAATGTAATACATTATTCATTGCTACAAATACACATAATACTCAGTTGAAAAGGCAACAGCTGAATGTGTATGAGCCATGAGGGTATACAGAAAGGTAATCACTGTACCAATAGTACATGGAGATATATTCTTTCACACTGTATATAACTAGCAAGTAATCCAAGTACTAAATCTAAGATTTCATGTACAACAATAATACAGAAATAGAACAATCTAAAAATAAATTCAAACTCTTACTCAGTCCCAAAATACACAACCATAACACTTGCAAGCAGTTCAAGTAAAATAATGTCATTAATAAGGAGGGAGAATGTTGGTTAAATTCATGTCATATTTCATGTGGCTTAAAATATATGGCCACCGCTACTTAGTATATGCTTATGGCTATGAAGTCGTACTCAATATTGGCCACAACTAGCCATCCAGACCAGCCAAGTATTTCTCCTGCAGTATTCAGTCCATTGATCATGGAGCTGCACTGCTCAATCCACTTCAGCTCCATTTTCTGAAGGATTAGCAAAGGATCACTACCTCTCAATGGGATCAATACAATATCTATCACTTGCCAATTTAGCTCGACTGCTAAGTGGCCTTTCTCCAGATAATGTGATATCATCGGGTCAGTGATGACCGAACACCTGATCCAGCTACAGTGTTGACAGATGTCTGTCTTCACAAGTTGAGAGGCCTGGCCAATAGAAATTAATGTGCAGGGACACCATACAGTATAGATGACGTTTTAGTATTGCAATTAGAAACACATTTCAAATCAGAAGCAACTGGTTCATTCTCACACTTTTTGGTATCAAAAGTAAAGTCACATGCTAAGCATTTACCACATTGGAAGTGGCCTCTTAAAGGGGACAAACCCCAAGTTGTATCTAATCTCAAATCTCCTTTTGGTGTTGTGTGTTGGATGACCAATATGATCTTTAATAATTTTGTCTTACTTGAATGCAAACACGGGGGTTCTAATGTCTTATCAATGCTCTACAGAATGTGCCAATTCTTATTCACTAACTTACAAATTGTGTTAGTCAGTGGGCAGAAGATCACTATTAAGATCAATCTCTCTACTGATGTCCTTGTCCTAGTCTTCAGAAATGTCTCCCTGGGGCAACACCAAACCTGCTTCATAGCTTTTCTCACAATTCTTTTAGGGTACCCTCTACACATCAGTTTGTCCTTCAGTATGTAGGCTTCCCTAAAACAGTCTTCTTTCAAGGAGCAGTTACTGCGAAGCTGCAGGAATTGACCAAGTGGTAAACTTTCTCTCAATGCTCTAGGAGGATAGCTGTTATAGGAAAGAAAGGAATTCCGGTCTTTTGGTTTATGTCATCTGATGTATAACCTACCATCATCATGTTTGATCATGAGATCTAAAAAGGCAATTTCAGAATTGTTCATGGAAAAAGTAAAACTAAGGTATTCTTGTACCTGGTGCAAATATTTCACAAAATTGTGCAGTTCTTGTTGGGGGTCTGACCAAATGAGAAAGATATCGTTTTCGTCCAAAGTGCTCAGTACCGAGAAGGTATTTCCAGTTGGGGTATAAGAGCTAGTGTTTCTTCTAATAGTCAAGGGTCTGTGTTTTTTAGAAGGTTCTGATGTACTGGCTAAGTGTCGATAAAAATAACCCAGAGGATGCACACCCACGTCAGATTCCTTTATATCCAAGGAGGCTGCTCTAAGAAGGACAGTCGCAACATGTTGAGGGTGCCTAAAATTGACAATTACACAGTCTCCCTTACATTTTTTCCTTGCGTTTCGGATCCATGGTATCCGTCTAGTAGACAGTATTTGATCGGATAGGTGTGGGGGGAAACCACAATTTTTGTTTAACCAGGCAACTGATTTCCGTTTGAGAGAATCATGTGATTCCTCACGGAAGTTCACTGCTGTTGGGTCTAAGGGAGGAATGTTCGTAAGGACTATGACATAGGGTTCACAATCAGGTGGAAGGTTAATAAAATTTGGTCTGTTCACAGGAGTAGTGTTCCTCACAATATTAGATGCAGCTGCTTTCATATGAGGGGTGCTATCCACCATACTTGGTGGCTCCCTATATTCAGGTAAACGTGGCATCTGTCTTCAACCAATTGTTCAGGGTTGCCGGATTGGACGGATAGCTCAGACTGTTTCATAGTCTGTTCCATATACATTTTGTCTAAAAGTCCACCCAACCTAGATACCTCCGTATATAGTAATTCAATCTTTTCCATAAGAGGTTTAGTCATATGGACTAGTTTTTCCTCAAATAGCTTAGCGATGTGGCCCAAGAGAACACCATTCACATAGTCCTTGTTAATTGTAATCCCATTTTCAGCTACATTACTTCTATGACCATATTCTATCATTGGTTCTATTGTTGGTTTGAGATGAGTGTTACCCCGCTTGGATAGCATTTTTCTGCATTTTCTAACAGCTCTCTTAGGGGGAGAGTGAGACGATGCAGGCTCACTCGGGGGCTCCAATGGGACTTGATTTGGTGGCTCTAAAACTAAGGGTAAAGCGGCTGAGTTTTCCAAAGGGAAAGCTTCAATATTAAGGGGGTCCATCATAACAGAACCGCTACCATTATTTACAGGAGAAAACATTTCTGGGGTGGACTCCCTAAGGACTTCCTTCTATCAGTGTTTATCTTGCTCACCATTTTAACCAGGTAATTATCCAGGGTGGAAATATTCTTAGCCATTCTACACCGCCTTCACGAATATGACGACCACTACTAGTTTTTGATAAATACTAGACTGTCTAGTTTTACGGCCCTGCACTTCACAGAACTTTTATATCGTTTACAAAGTATAGGGCCTCTACATATATCAGCAATAACACAGAACAGCAAGTGTATAACACCCAGAAGACACAATGAATCAATTTAAATGGAGCCCAGGTATACAACTTACTAAAACGTTATCAGATTCAATAAAAACAATTACAATTAATTGCTTAGTGAACTTGCTCAACCCGACCCCTTCTGGCCCCCTAACGGCTCCCTAACGGACTCACAATGGCCTGTCCTTTGCCCGACCCCGCTCAGCCAGGGGCAGGATCAGTTTGATATCACCTTCGGGCGTGTGAGATCCGTTTGTTCTGCTTCCGTGGTGCTAGGGGACCTGGCTAAAGTAGTCCCGTCCTGGTCCGTCAACGCTCCTCCCACACAGCGGTCGCAACGTCGGGCGACGGCGGGGGGGAGACGTGGAGGTCAGCAGAGGGAACAAAAGGGACAGCACCCCCCGAGGACCACAAGGGCACACAGGTATGCTGCACGATACAGGTGTAATTAAATTACATCATTAATATGTCTGTGACCAGATGTTAAAGAGGGGTGGCCCAGCCCAGCCTCTTCCTGTCGATGACGGGCGAAGGACGGGCCCGCCCACGCGCGTCCCGCGGTTGCGGGCGCGCTGTGAGGTTAAGAAGGGCTTCCCGCCCTATCAGCAGCTGAGGCTGGCTCCGACAATGTTTAAAGGGCTCCCGCCCAGGAAAGAAGTTGTGCGCGTCCCGCGGTTGCGGGCGCGCTGTGAGGTTAAGAAGGGCTTCTCGCCCTATCAGCAGCTGAGGCTGGCTCCGACAATGTTTAAAGGGCTCCCGCCCAGGAAAGAAGTTGTGCGCGTCCCGCGGTTGCGGGCGCGCTGTGAGGTTAAGAAGGGCTTCCCGCCCTATCAGCAGCTGAGGCTGGCTCCGACAATGTTTAAAGGGCTCCCGCCCAGGAAAGAAGTTGTGCGCGATTCCTGGAAAGGGGCAGAAATTATGACAATTTTTAAAAAAGGTGATCGCTATGATCCAAGTAATTACCGCCCAATAAGTTTGATAGACTCATTTCAAAAGATATATGCCAGACATATTTTAAACAGGCTTTTAGATTGGATTGAAGAGACTAAAATATTAACCAAATATCAGGCTGGCTTTAGAATAAAAGTAAGTACGGTTGACCAGGTGTTTAGGTTCATGTGCATCTGTTGGAAGTATATAAACATAAGGAAGGGTAGCCTCCATGTGGCATTCATGGATCTAAGGGCCGCCTTTGACCTTGTTCCTCGCAATTTGTTGTGGTCTACATTAAGAAACATGGCGGTCCCTGGGGAACTACTTAAAGAACTTATCAAGCTTCACACAGGGAACTATGCAAAAATTAGGTGGGGTAAAGAAGGTGAGACCTCAAGGGCCATACCTGTAGACCGTGGTGTGCGCCAAGGCTGCGTGTTAGCTCCTACACTTTTCTCACTATATGTTAATGATATTCCAATCTATTTAAGGGATTGTGTACATGACTCACCGAAGCTAGGTGGCGAGCCGGTTACGGCACTATTATTTGCCGATGACACCATCCTCATTTCTCAAACTCCGAGAGGTTTACAGAATTTGGTGGATTCTTTCCAGAAGTATTGCGTGGGGAAGGGGCTAGAAATAAATCCTACCAAAACAAAGTATATGTCAATAAACTCCAAGAAATCCCTCAGGAATAATCTGTTCTTGGATAACCAAAAACTGGAACAGGTAGGGAGTTTCAATTATCTGGGGATGATGCTGGATAGTAACCTGTCCTGGAAAGGGCAGATGGATAAAAGCATCCTAGCCCTTAAACAAAACTCAATGCCTATTTTAAAAATACACGGAGCCAGTTACTCTAAAGCAATCTCACCAGCACTGGAAGTATATAAAGCAAAGGCCCAATCGACCGCCCTTTATGGCGCTGAACTCTGGGGATTCCATTGCAATAACAACTTTGGAAAAACGGAAAACCATTTTGTACGAAGGCTACTTAAAATACCGACAAGAACCCCCCTAGTCCCTGTTTTCCTTGATATTAATCTTAAAAGAGCAGACTATCAAGCATTATTAACCTGTTCTGTGCCTTGGACGAGATGATCTCGTCCAAGGCTACAGTTCCACTGTGCCTTGGACGAGATCATCTCGTCCATGGCACAGGGGAACTTGGGGGCGCGCTAGCGCGCCCCCCGTGCACCCCCCTTCCCCCCCCAGGCGGGGATGGAAGGGGAAGACCTTCCCCTTCCACCCCCGCCCCCCCCCACGGCAATCCGATGACGTCAGCGCGCGCTCAGCGCGCTGACGTCATCGAGTGTTGCCGGCGCGCTGGAAGCCATTTGCTTCCAGCGCGTCTTCGGAGCAGGAGCTCTAAGGTGAGTCCTCTCCGTTTTTGGGGGGCGGGGGGTTTGAGAAAACAGACATGGGGGGAAAGGAAAGGGTTTTTCCTTTCCCCCTGTGTCTGTTTTCTCAAGATTCCTGCTCCACGATCGCGGGCAGGGCCCGCGATCGTGGAGCAGGAATCTCCACTAGCCACCAGGGATTTTCTGTTTGACTAAATTTGGGGGCGACCCCTTGGGCAAGGGTCGCCCCCCCCGGGGGCAATTTTTATTTGGATTTCGCCCCCCCCCCTTGGGGCAGATCGGCCGTTTTTTCGGCGGATCTGCTCCCAGGGGGGGGCGAAAACCACTAGACACCAGGGATGTATTGTTTTATGTTTGTTTTTGGGGGCGACCCCTTGGGCAAGGGTCGCCCCCCCCGGGGGCAATTTTTATTTGTATTTCGCCCCCCCCTGGGGGCAGATCGGCCGTTTTTTCAGCGGATCTGCCCCCAGGGGGGGGCGAAAACCACTAGACACCAGGGATATCGTTTTTTGTGTGTGTTTTTGGGGGCGACCCCTTGGGCAAGGGTCGCCCCCCCCCCGGGGGCAATTTTTATTTGTATTTCGCCCCCCCCTGGGGGCAGATTCGCCGATTTTTCGGCGGATCTGCCCCCAGGGGGGGGCGAAAACCACTAGACACCAGGGATATATTTTTTTATGTTTGTTTTTGGGGGCGACCCCTTGGGCAAGGGTCGCCCCCCCCCCCCGGGGCAATTTTTATTTGTATTTCGCCCCCCCCTGGGGGCAGATCGGCCGTTTTTTCGGCGGATCTGCCCCCAGGGGGGGGCGAAAACCACTAGACACCAGGGATATCGTTTTTTGTGTGTGTTTTTGGGGGCGACCCCTTGGGGAAGGGTCGCCCCCTGAAAGGGGGCACAGAGGTGTTGCCCATTTCTGCCCCCCTTGGGGTCCGATTGGCCAATTCTTTTACGCCCATCTACCCCGAGGGGGGCAGGATCCACTTAGGTACCAGGGACAACTTCTAAGTTCTTGGTGGTGGGGTGTTTGTCAACTGGCAAAGTATTTGTATTTGTGATTATAACAATTTATTTCTTCTTTTTCTTCTAGTTCAACGCTTTTGCTTCCTTTGCTGTGGATCTTTGAGGTTTTGGCAGTAGTTGTCCAGTGGTTTGCATAGTTGCATGTTTTAGGTAAGTGAACGCAATTTACTCCAAAGGAGTATTGTTGACATGTTTGTAGGTGGTGTACTAAATGCAGTATTGTGTGTTTGACATTGTCCTTAGATTTGAGCACAGTGGTGTTTGTGTTGTCATATGTCTAAATTGCTTTTTTCTTTTTTCTTTTTAGTGGGATATCATTGGTGATTGCAGAGTAGTTGCTTGGTGAGTAGCTATTTCAGGCAACTGTGTGGTATAGTTTTTTGTAGTACATAACTCTTTGTGATAAAGCTACACTTTGTTCATTACTTATTTTAGTGCTAGTTGTTGTTGGCAATCCATTTGTTGTTAGGATCATGGCTAGCCGCAAAGTGACCGCTCAGCAGGTTGTTCGCATGCTCTTTGAGTCGTCTTCAGACCATGATTACGACACTGACTCTGCATCTGAGGCAGAGGAGGAAGCAGGAGATTCTGGAAGTGAGTTTTCTGTCCAAGAGCATTCTTCTGATGAGGAAGCTACTCTCAGTGCAGATGAAGGGCCTGTGTTAGAGGAGGACATTGATGTGCCAAGAGTGCAGCAGCCTGGGGCTGCAGGGTTTCCCATTGGAAGACCTGACACCTGGATTGCCCCAAACATGGAGCAGCCACAGTTACCTGCATTTACTGGTCTCCCAGGGTGTAGAGTTAATACGGAAAACTTTCTGCCTGTCCAATTCTTTCACTTGTTTATGGACGATGTATTTTTGGAAGAGATTGTGGAGCAGACAAATGTGTATGCAGAGCAATATTTGCGGGACAACGCTGCCAGACTTAAGCCTCAGTCTAGAGCTACTCATTGGGTTCCCACATATCTGGAAGAGATGAAAAGGTTTTTAGGTTTGACTTTTTTGATGGGGTTGATCAGGAAGCCGTCACTGGCTTCTTATTGGTCTACTAGTCCCTTGATGGCAACTGCTATATTTCCTGCAACTATGACACGTAATCGGTATTTGCTTCTTCTTCGTATGCTGCATTTTGTAGACAATGCTTTAGCCTTGCCACGAGATCACCCTGATTGTGACCGCCTTTTTAAGATTAGGCCTGTCCTTGATCATTTTGTGGATCGGTTTTCAGAGGTCTATGTTCCAGGCAAAGAGATAAGTGTGGACGAGTCTTTGGTCCTTTTCAAGGGGCGTTTAGTTTTTAAGCAGTACATCCCTAGTAAGAGGGCACGGTATGGGATTAAATTGTATCTGCTGTCAGAAAGCAGTACAGGATATGTTTATAATTTCCGGGTCTACACTGGTAGGGATTCCAGTATTGACCCTCCTGGTTGTCCGGCCACTTTTGGAGTTAGCGGAAAAATTGTGTGGGAACTTGCTAGACGGCTGTTTAACAAAGGTCACCATTTGTACGTAGATAATTTCTACACTGGAGTGCAGTTGTTCAAGGAGTTGTTTAGGGTGGACACTGTTGCTTGTGGCACAATCCGTTCTAACCGCAAAGGCTATCCAAGGGAGCTTGTCTGTAAAAAACTTGAGAGGGGACAGTGCAGTGCCTTGCGGAATAATGAGCTGTTAGCTATGAAATTTTCAGACAGGAGGGATGTGTACATGCTATCGACCATCCACGATGAGAGTACTTCCCCTGTGGCTGTTTGGGGTCAGGTTGCGGAAGTGCGCAAACCTGCGTGCATTTTGGACTACAATAGGCACATGGGTGGTGTTGATAGAGTAGATCAGAGGTTGGAACCTTACACTGCTCTTCGTAAGTCGTATGTGTGGTATAAAAAGTTGGCCCTACATTTATTTCATTTGGCAACTTTTAATGCCTTTATTGTATACAAGGATTGTTCACCTGAGTCAAGGATGACTTTTGTTAAATTTCAGGAGTCGGTGATAGAAAGCCTTATTGTGGTGGAACCGGCAAGAGTTCCTAGAGTAGAAGTGGTGGAGGATGTGGCTAGATTGAAAGATCGGCACTTTCCAGATCACATTCCTCCCACTCCCAAAAAAGACATGCCCACAAAGAAATGTAGAGTATGTGCCCGGAGATCAATCCGGAGGGAGAGCCGGATGTACTGCCCCGAATGCCCTTCAAAGCCTGGGCTGTGTGTGCCCAGCTGTTTTAGAAGTTACCACACAAGGAAAAACTTTTGGGAAATACCGTGAGCGTAAGCTGTCTGTTTTATATTTTCATATGTTTCACGGTTGGCATCTGTCGTGTATTTAGTTTGAGGTTTTGTGTTTGTAGTTTAGTGCCTATTTTATAATTAGTAGTTTATTTGTTGTTTATAAATTAAAAAAAGTGATTGCGGTGTGCGTGGGGTGGCGCTTGGCTGGCGGTGTGCGTGGGGTGGCGCTTGGCTGGCGGTGTGCGTGGGGTGGCGCTTGGCTGGCGGTGCCAGCCAAACGGCAGTCCACACTCCCATCAGCTGGTGTGATTCTTGTATCAGGCATGTGGGCGTATGTAAGTGATGGGCCCTTGAGTGGCGCGGTCTGTCGATGTGAGTGTTGTAATGTGCTGGGCCCGTGGCTGGCGGTGTGAATGGTCTTGTGCGTGTCATGTATGAAAGGTGTGTGAATGGACTGTAAAGCGGTTGGTGCCTTGTCGCGGCTTTACAGCTCACGAGCTGTGAGTCATTGGTTCACTTTTTTGCCTTTCAGTTATTAGCAGTGCATTTCATTTTTGTGAAATCTCTTGTTAATAAAATTTGATCCACTGAACCATCACTCACCCTCGTGCCAAATCCAACCAGTATGTGTTGTAAAAAATGACAAAACCTGCTCCGCTGTAATCAGGCATCGCAGCACACCTGTGACACGCTAGGTGCCTCGGGTGGGACCCCGATGATGAAGCATGCCACCAACTTGGTTGGTGGGTGAGGGGTCTTCTTCACATAACCTAAGTGTGTTTCTTTTCACTATTTTAGTGTTTGGCACATCACGGACGTATGTGCACACATCAAAATGATATATTGCAAAAATACCTCTCCCTTCTATCTCTTCAGGTTTTGGGCCTTATTCTGTTGCAGGCACCTGGCCCACCCACACAAGTGAGGTATCATTTTTATCGGGAGACTTGGGGGAATGGTGGGTGGAAGGAAATTTGTGGCTCCTCTCAGATTCCAGAACTTTCTGCCACAGAAATGAGAGGAAAAAGTGTTTTTTTGGCCAAATTTTGAGGTTTGCAAAGGATTCTGGGTAACAAAACCTGGTCCGAGCCCCGCAAGTCACCCCTCCTTGGATTCCCCTAGGTCTCTAGTTTTCAGAAATGCACAGGTTTGGTAGGTTTCCCTAGGTGCCGGCTGAGCTACAGGCCAAAATCCACAGGTAGGCACTGTTTTCTTCAAAAATTTTGGTTGTGTCCACGTTGCGCTTTGGGGCGTTTCCTGTCGCGGGCGCTAGGCCTACCCACGCAAGTGAGGTATCATTTTTATCGGGAGACGTGGGGGAACGCTGGGTGGAAGGAAATTTGTGGCTCCTCTCAGATTCCAGAACTTTCTGCCACAGAAATGTGAGGAACATGTGTTTTTTTAGCCAATTTTTTAGGTTTGCAAAGGATTCTGGGTAACAGAACCAGGTCCGAGCCCCGCCAGTCACCCCTCCTTGGATTCCCCTAGGTCTCTAGTTTTCAGAAATGTACAGGTTTGGTAGGTTTCCCTAGGTGGCGGCTGAGCTAGAGGCCAAAATCTACAGGTAGTCACTTTGCTAAAAACAGCTCTGTTTTCTGTGATATGTCCACGTTGTGTTTTGGGGCATATCCTGTCGCGGGCGCTAGGCCTACCCACGCAAGTGAGGTATCATTTTTATCGGGAGACGTGGGGGAACGCTGGGTGGAAGGAAATTTGTGGCTCCTCTCAGATTCCAGAACTTTCTGCCACAGAAATGTGAGGAACATGTGTTTTTTTAGCCAATTTTTTAGGTTTGCAAAGGATTCTGGGTAACAGAACCAGGTCCGAGCCCCGCCAGTCACCCCTCCTTGGATTCCCCTAGGTCTCTAGTTTTCAGAAATGTACAGGTTTGGTAGGTTTCCCTAGGTGGCGGCTGAGCTAGAGGCCAAAATCTACAGGTAGTCACTTTGCTAAAAACAGCTCTGTTTTCTGTGATATGTCCACGTTGTGTTTTGGGGCATATCCTGTCGCGGGCGCTAGGCCTACCCACGCAAGTGAGGTATCATTTTTATCGGGAGACGTGGGGGAACGCTGGGTGGAAGGAAATTTGTGGCTCCTCTCAGATTCCAGAACTTTCTGCCACAGAAATGTGAGGAACATGTGTTTTTTTAGCCAATTTTTTAGGTTTGCAAAGGATTCTGGGTAACAGAACCAGGTCCGAGCCCCGCCAGTCACCCCTCCTTGGATTCCCCTAGGTCTCTAGTTTTCAGAAATGTACAGGTTTGGTAGGTTTCCCTAGGTGGCGGCTGAGCTAGAGGCCAAAATCTACAGGTAGTCACTTTGCTAAAAACAGCTCTGTTTTCTGTGATATGTCCACGTTGTGTTTTGGGGCATATCTTGTCGCGGGCGCTAGGCCTACCCACGCAAGTGAGGTATCATTTTTATCGGGAGACGTGGGGGAACGCTGGGTGGAAGGAAATTTGTGGCTCCTCTCAGATTCCAGAACTTTCTGCAACAGAAATGTGAGGAACATGTGTTTTTTTAGCCAATTTTTTAGGTTTGCAAAGGATTCTGGGTAACAGAACCAGGTCCGAGCCCCGCCAGTCACCCCACCTTGGATTCCCCATGGTCTCTAGTTTTCAGAAATGTACAGGTTTGGTAGGTTTCCCTAGGTGGCGGCTGAGCTAGAGGCCAAAATCTACAGGTAGTCACTTTGCTAAAAACAGCTCTGTTTTCTGTGATATGTCCACGTTGTGTTTTGGGGCATATCCTGTCGCGGGCGCTAGGCCTACCCACGCAAGTGAGGTATCATTTTTATCGGGAGACGTGGGGGAACGCTGGGTGGAAGGAAATTTGTGGCTCCTCTCAGATTCCAGAACTTTCTGCCACAGAAATGTGAGGAACATGTGTTTTTTTAGCCAATTTTTTAGGTTTGCAAAGGATTCTGGGTAACAGAACCAGGTCCGAGCCCCGCCAGTCACCCCTCCTTGGATTCCCCTAGGTCTCTAGTTTTCAGAAATGTACAGGTTTGGTAGGTTTCCCTAGGTGGCGGCTGAGCTAGAGGCCAAAATCTACAGGTAGTCACTTTGCTAAAAACAGCTCTGTTTTCTGTGATATGTCCACGTTGTGTTTTGGGGCATATCTTGTCGCGGGCGCTAGGCCTACCCACGCAAGTGAGGTATCATTTTTATCGGGAGACGTGGGGGAACGCTGGGTGGAAGGAAATTTGTGGCTCCTCTCAGATTCCAGAACTTTCTGCAACAGAAATGTGAGGAACATGTGTTTTTTTAGCCAATTTTTTAGGTTTGCAAAGGATTCTGGGTAACAGAACCAGGTCCGAGCCCCGCCAGTCACCCCACCTTGGATTCCCCATGGTCTCTAGTTTTCAGAAATGTACAGGTTTGGTAGGTTTCCCTAGGTGGCGGCTGAGCTAGAGGCCAAAATCTACAGGTAGTCACTTTGCTAAAAACAGCTCTGTTTTCTGTGATATGTCCACGTTGTGTTTTGGGGCATATCCTGTCGCGGGCGCTAGGCCTACCCATGCAAGTGAGGTATCATTTTTATCGGGAGACGTGGGGGAACGCTGGGTGGAAGGAAATTTGTGGCTCCTCTCAGATTCCAGAACTTTCTGCCACAGAAATGTGAGGAACATGTGTTTTTTTAGCCAATTTTTGAGGTTTGCAAAGGATTCTGGGTAACAGAACCAGGTCCGAGCCCCGCCAGTCACCCCTCCTTGGATTCCCCTAGGTCTCTAGTTTTCAGAAATGTACAGGTTTGGTAGGTTTCCCTAGGTGGCGGCTGAGCTAGAGGCCAAAATCTACAGGTAGTCACTTTGCTAAAAACAGCTCTGTTTTCTGTGATATGTCCACGTTGTGTTTTGGGGCATATCCTGTCGCGGGCGCTAGGCCTACCCACGCAAGTGAGGTATCATTTTTATCGGGAGACGTGGGGGAACGCTGGGTGGAAGGAAATTTGTGGCTCCTCTCAGATTCCAGAACTTTCTGCCACAGAAATGTGAGGAACATGTGTTTTTTTAGCCAATTTTTTAGGTTTGCAAAGGATTCTGGGTAACAGAACCAGGTCCGAGCCCCGCCAGTCACCCCTCCTTGGATTCCCCTAGGTCTCTAGTTTTCAGAAATGTACAGGTTTGGTAGGTTTCCCTAGGTGGCGGCTGAGCTAGAGGCCAAAATCTACAGGTAGTCACTTTGCTAAAAACAGCTCTGTTTTCTGTGATATGTCCACGTTGTGTTTTGGGGCATATCCTGTCGCGGGCGCTAGGCCTACCCACACAAGTGAGGTATCGTTTTTATCGGGAGACGTGGGGGAACGCTGGGTGGAAGGAAATTTGTGGCTCCTGCCAGATTCCAGAACTTTCTGCCACAGAAATGTGTGGAACATGTGTTTTTTTAGCTAAATTTTGAGGTTTGCAAAGGATTCTGGGTAACAGAACCTGGTCCGAGCTACACAAGTCACCCCTCCTTGGATTCCCCTAGGTCTCTAGTTTTCAGAAATGCACAGGTTTGGTAGGTTTCCCTAGGTGGCGGCTGAGCTAGAGGCCAAAATCTACAGGTAGTCACTTTGCTAAAAACAGCTCTGTTTTCTGTGATGTGTCCACGTTGTGTTTTGGGGCATATCCTGTCGCGGGCGCTAGGCCTACCCACACAAGTGAGGTACCATTTTTATCGGGAGACTTGGGGGAACATAGATTAGCAAAACAAGTACTATTGCCCCTTGTCTTTCTCTACATTTTTTCCTTCCAAATATAGGAGTGTGTGTAAAAAAGACATCTATTTGAGAAATTCCCTGTAATTCACGTGCTACTATGGTCACCCCGGAATTCAGAGATGTGCAAATAACCACTGCTCCTCAACACCTTATCTTGTGCCCTTTTTGGAAATGCAAAGGTTTTCTTGATAGCAATTTTTTACTCCTTATATTTCAGCAAATGAATTGCTGTATACCCGGTATAGAATGAAAACGCACTGCAGGGTGCAGCTCATTTATTGGCTCTGGGTTCCTCGGGTTCTTGATGAACCTACAAACCCTATATATCCCCGCAACCAGAGGAGTCCAGCAGACGTAACGGTATATTGCTTTCGATAATCTGACATTGCAGGGAAAAGTTACAGAGTAAAACGTAGAGAAAAATTTATGTTTTTTTCACCTCAATTTCAATATTTTTCTTTTTCAGCTGTTATTTTCTGTAGGAAACCCTTGTAGGATCTACACAAATGACCCCTTGCTGAATTCAGAATTTTGTCTACTTTTCAGAAATGTTTAGGTTTCTGGGATCCAGCATTGGTTTCATGACCATTCCTGTCACTGACTGGAAGGAGGCTGAAAGCACAAAAAATTGCACAAATGGGGTATGCCCCAGTAAAATGCCACAATTGTGTTGAAAAATTGGGTTTTCTGATTCAAGTCTGCCTGTTCCTGAAAGCTGGGAAGCTGCTGAGTTTAGCACCACAAACCCTTTGTTGATGCCATTTTCAGGGGAAAAACCACAAGCCTCCTTCTGCAGCCACTTTTTCCAATTTTTTTGAAAAAAACGAAAATTTCACTGTATTTTGGCCAATTTCTTGGCCTCCTTCAGGGGAACCCACAAAGTCTGGGTACCTTTAGAATCCCTAGGATGTTGGAAAAAAAGGACGCAAATTTGGCTTGGTTAGCTTATGTGGACAAAAAGTTATGAGGGCCTAAGCGCGAACTGCCCCGAATAGGCAAAAAAAGGCCTGGCACAGGAGGGGGAAAAGGCCTGGCAGCGAAGGGGTTAAGACCATTGCTGTATTGGGTCAGGCTATGGGTAACCCCGGAGTTGAGTGATTACAAGAACGGACTGACTGAACTAACTCAGATAGATGGACATATGAATACCCCTCGGTTAAAATATGTATCTAAGTGGTACGAGAGATTAGGTTTATCACACCTATGGGAAGCTCCATAGAACATGACAACATGTACCAGGAAAAATGTAAAGGACACTTTTTGGTCTTATGTCAACGGAGAGCTATTGCATAGTTCATCGATAGGTACTCTGACTTTGAATTTTTTAAACATAAAAGATACACCTAAATTCGAACAATTTTTGGATGAGGTCGGCCCTCCTCTGGCAAAAACACTTTATTTACAGTTTAGGTACGGGGTCTTACAGATTAATGCTTGCACATGCAATTGGGGAGGGGTAAAAGGATGTGAACTCTGCACTCTCTGTACCTTAGGGGCTAAAGAAGACGTTGTTCATTTACTCTTCTTTTGCCCAGTATACAAGAAACCAAGGGATCGGTGGATCAAACCCGTTTGTAAATATGTGGGGGTCAGATCCTATAAAGAAGCAGTGCGCATATTTCAGTCCAATACTTCACAACTAGTGGTGTTTGGCACAAGCAGATTCCTATATAATGTGTACCTTATCAGGAATCGACTTGGTCACAAATTGTAACGCTTTGTCAGGTGGCCCGCTCATCCCCCTCCTTGCAAAGGTATATGATGCACTGTTTTATCGACAAGTTGAATTTTTTATTTTATTTATTTATTTTTTTTTTTCTTTCCTCTTAGTTCTGGTTTTTAATTATTTTATAAATTGTTATTTATATTTTTATACACTTAATGATACTGCTTAATCATGGGGACATCCATATACTTCTTGCCAACTGTATGTATTGTATCTTATATTTTATTGTATAATGTATTTATGTATGTCGTATTTATTTCCTGTCCTGACTTTTATGGCAATATTTGCCGAAATAAAGTAACGAACGAACGAACGAGAAAGATATCATCTATGTATTGTTTCCAACAATTAATATAGTTACTATGTCTATTGGTAGATGATAATACATGCCTTGTTCAAAGTCATCTACATGAATGTTTTCCAGATATGAGCAAACATTGCCCCGTAGATGTACCAGAACATTGTTTATAATAGTGACTACTATATTTGAAATAATTGCGTTGTAGTGAAATGCGTAAATGGGAAATAATGAAATCAGTGGTAGCTCGAACTGATTGTGGGCGACGGTTCAGAAGATTCTCAATAATAATCATGCTATCTTCTTGTGGAATATTTGTATAGAAGGCGGCAATATTTAGAGTGACCAACCAATCAGTGTTTATATCAAAAGGCATATCTACTATCAAATTCACCATTTAGGTGCTGTCCCTAGCACGTCTCTTGCACGGGGACATATTCTTAATTAAAAGTTTGATTTATCTACGAAGAGACTCGAAAATTGAACCATAGCCCCAGAGGATCGGTCTGCCCGGAGGGTTCTCATTGTCCTTGTGAATCTTAGATAACGTATAACACTGGTGTCCTAGGATTGTCATTCTTCAAAAACGAAAATTATTTTTCCGAAATGTAACCTAATTCCTTTCCTTTCAGGGTTACTCTTTGAATCTCTGCTCGGATCTCATCTAGAAGATTGGTAGGAAGTTTGGTACAGTGTTTCACTTCTGAGATTTTCTTACAAATTTCAGCATCATATTTGTTGTAGTCTTGTAAGACAATCCCACCCCCCCTTACCTGCTGGTTTGATGATGAGAGATGAGTCATTTTTAAGTATGTTTAGGGCCTGTCTGTCAGCGAGTGAAATATTGTATGGGTCAAATTATTTACTAGTTATCATGTTTTCCAGGACTTTCAGAATTAGGGGAATATTTATGAAAAGTGGTGCTGCACCAAGTGAAGCGCCACTTTTTTAGCGCCTCTTATCTCCCCTTAACGCCACCATGTGTGCACTGTATTCAATATACAGCGCACCATGGAGGTATTTAGGGAACTAGCATCAGACGTTTTGACGCTGGTTCGGTGCTTTGCAGGATTAGCATAAAAATGTTGACACTAAAACTGCAGAGCACCCAGAGGCGCATTGTAACCAACGGGAGCCTCCTTTTAACGCTTGTTCTGGGCAGGCGTTAAAAGTGCTGAAAGAAATTGCCCAAACAAATCTCTTAGATTAGTTTTTTGTGCCATTTTTTCAGCCCCCCTAATGGGGGAATGCTGACTTTGCATACATTATACATGGCGCAGGCATAATGTAGCGCAAAGCGTTACAAAGTGGCGCTATGCATGCATTGTGCCACTTTGTAAAAATAGCGTGGCGTTTTTGGCCATCTAACGCCGCATTAGCGTAAAAAAAAATGATGCAAATGTGTTGTTAGAATGGCGAGAGGCCCTCTAAAATCTGGACTGTAGTTTCTCAAATGTAAGCACTTCTGGTGGCATTATACTATTAGAGGGATAGAATGTGGAAGGAGATCTGAAACCTGTTACAGAGTCAGAAATAGGGTCACTTGTAAACGATATTTTGAGTCTTTTCTTACGGAAGAATTGCTTCAAAGTGAATTTTTTTTTACTTTCTACAACTACAACAGAAAGTCCTTTATTTAACATGCTAATTTCATCAGAGGAGAGCATATGTTTATATAAAATAAAGATAGGTACTGTCAAATCATCGTTCATTGACCTACCACTTATGGTCCGTGAGGCCACCATCTGTATACATTTCATCTTGTCTGGTGCTCACCTGGGGATTGGTACCAAGCTTTGCTCCTCCCTCTGCCTCTGCCTCTGTGTTCCCAGGCCTAAAAAGGCTGGCCTGGATTGTGTTTTACTGTGGCTGGTGCCTTCTAACGTATCTAAAACCTGCTGATGAATCAGAAAAAGTAACAGACTGGTCCTTCTGATATAATCCCCAGGTATACTGCTTATTCTGATTGGGAAACGTCAAAAAATAATCTTCCCTCAAATAAGGGAATGCTTTCTCTCTAGAGTAATTTTTAATATCCTTTGTCACTTTATGTACTTTTTCTTTAGTTCAAAACTATTATACACATCCATTGTCTTATTCAAATTCTCCAATAACTGTTATGCCTTAGTAACACTATTCCCACCTAGTAATTATCTTTCTAATGCTTCATTTTCCATCAGTTCTGCTTTGGAATGTTGTGGAGCAGTCTTAGCTCCTAGTAACATCCTAATTGAGGTGTTGTCAAGACTTACGTGCTGCTTTACCCTGGAGGCCGCAGAGCGAGTGGCGTGGATCCTGTTCTGGAATTTTCGGCCTTGGCCCACGTAGGGGTGACTCTTTCTGGTAGCCACGGTGCTGCAGGCTATGGGTATGCCAAGAGCAGGCCGTGTCCCTCAGAAGTAGTGCCAGAGGGAAATAACCCCTGAAAGGGGGAAAAAAACTCCAAAAGATAGAATCCTGCAACAGGAACAAAAAGAATAGGTAACAGCAGGAACAAAATACAGGAAAATACACTGGAACCGACGAGAACCAGCACAGGAATACAAGGAAGCAGGAGCGAAGACACCATCCAAACAGAAAGTGTTGCAGCGCAAGGAGAGAAAGAAACACAGCCCTTAAATACCAACAAACAGGAAACGACCAACAGGAAGTAAAAGGACACCATCTTAGATAGGGAAAAGCACATCGAACAGAATGGACTAGGAACCAAAGAGAGTAGGGAACAAGGAATGCTGAGAAGAGAAGGGTACTATGGGAAAGGGGGAAAAACATAAAAGAAGGCACTACCATATGTCCAGAAAAAAGAAGAAAAGAAAAGAACAGGTGAGTGGGGGATCAGACCTGCCTAGACACGCGGTGCGCTAAAAAAGAACGAGGCCCCATACAAAATTTGGGGCCTCGTAAAGGTACAGAGCAGGCTGGGGGCGCGGCGCGTCTTATGACCGCGTGCTGCGGCCCGAGTCGAATGTTGGGCTCGTGCCACACGCAGCGGCACAACAGTAGGCCCCCCTGAAGGCCCAGGTTTGTGCGGAAACAAGCAGTGAAAGATACGAGAGTCATGAATCTCTTGTACCTCATATTCAGGTACATCATCCACTAACACAGGAGGAGGACAGGGAAACTGACGAGAGTAAGGATCAGGGACATAGGGTTTGAGCTGAGAAACATGAAAGACCGGGTGAATCCTCCAGGTACGAGGCAGGTGAAGACGGACAGTGACAGGATTTATCAGCTGAAGGATACGGAAAGGACCATAGTAACGAGGTGTGAGCTTATTTTGAGAAAGGCGTAAAGGTAAAAATGTTGACGAAAGCCAGACTTTATCCTGAAGGTGATATTCTGGAGCATCCCTACGCTTCTTGTCTGCTATTCTTTTCATGTATCTCTTAGTGTTCAACAAGTTAGCTCGAATCAATTTATGGATCTGTAAAAGTCGTCTGGAGAATGAAGTAACAGCAGGAAGAGAAGAGGCAGATTGAGGAGTAGTAGGAAAAGAGGTAGGATGATAGCCGTAAAAACAGAAAAAAGGAGTGACCTTGGAGGCACTATGGACAGTGTTATTGTAAGAGAATTCAGCGATAGGAAGGTAAGTGTTCCAGTTGCTCTGGGTAGAATTACAAAAGCAGCGAAGGTACTGCTCCAATCCTTGGTTGAGACGCTCAGTCTTTCCATTGGTTTGAGGATGGAAACCCGATGATAGTGCTATGTTGATTTTCAGTGTCCTACAAAAATGTTTCCAAAACCGGGAGATGTACTGAGGTCCCCTGTCAGATACAATGCTGTGTGGAAGTCCATGGAGACGGAAAATATGATGGATAAATATCTGACTTAGTTCTTGGGACATAGGTAGTTTTTTCAGGGCAGTGAAGTGAGCCATCTTAGTAAAGTAAAGTAAAGGATATGGCGGCTGCTGCGTGACAATGGTAGCGACCCTTGACCCAAGGGTCCCCCTGCCGCTGCAGCTCCTCCAGCTCCTCCAGGTTCCTGAGTTCCTGAGACCCACCTAACAGTAAGTACCCCCCACCTCCCAGACCCTCGCTCTGCCCCGTGCTACTCACCCTCTCTCCTGCTCCTGCTTCTTTTCTTCTTTTCTTCTTCTCTGCTCCTCCTCCTCGCTCCTCGTCTAAAATCTTCTGCTGTACTCTTCTTTTCCCCGTCTTCTCTCTTCTTCTCTTCTTCCTCATCTTCTTCTGTGGTCTTCTGTCTTCTGTTCTTCGTTTTCTGTATCTTCTTCTGTGTTCTTCTGTGTTCTTCCGGTCTTCTGTTCCCTGTTCTTCCGGTCTTCTGTTCTTCTGTTCTTCTGTTCTTCTGTTCTTCCGGTCCTCTGGTCTTCTATCTTCTGCTTTCGGTTCTTCTGCCTCCTCCGTCTTCTTCTCCCCGCGCCTGCCCTCCTGCTCCTACCTCATCCCCCTCCCTCACTCGCATCCCCCTCTCTATCTCCCCTATCTAACCCGTTCACTATCTACCTCCCTCACTCCTCCTATCTACCTATCTCTCTATCCCACTATCTAATCTCCCTCACTCTCCACCTCCTCCTATCTTCCTATCTCTCTATCTATTTCCCTATCTATCGATTTCTCTATCTATTTTCTCTATCTACTTCTCTATCTTTCCCCCCCTTCCCGCCACCCCCTCTATTACCTATCTTCCTATCCTCTCACTCTACCTCTCACCCTCACCCACCTCTACAACCCCCCCTCCCCTATCTTCACAACCCTACTCCTATCTTTCTCCCTAATCTCCTAAACCTCCTAACACTCACCCCCCTCCACCCTTAAACCCCCCTCCCCCAGCTCTTCTCACTCTACCTGTCCCCCCCTCCCTCGCGCTTTCCCGCCGCGACCTCCTGCACGCCCCCAGC
The DNA here is from genome assembly GCF_031143425.1 of Pleurodeles waltl. NCBI lineage: Eukaryota > Metazoa > Chordata > Amphibia > Caudata > Salamandridae > Pleurodeles > Pleurodeles waltl. The sequence continues at coordinate 494,833,769 of NC_090436.1, forward strand.
TCCCATTCGACCCCAGCTGACCCCTCCCCCCCTCCTACCTCATATGGCGGCCGCTGCACGACAGTGGTAGCGACCCTTGACCCAAGGGTAGGTCGCTCCCCCTGCCGCTGCAGCTCCTCCAGCTCCTCCAGGTTCCTGAGTTCCTGAGACCCACCTAACAGTAAGTACCCCCCACCTCCCAGCCCCTCGCTCTGCCCCGCGCTACTCACCCTCTCTCCTGCTCCTGCTTCTTTTCTTCTTTTCTTCTTCTCTGCTCTTCCTCCTCGCTCCTCGTCTGTAATCTTCTGCTGTACTCTTCTTTTCCCCGTCTTCTCTCTTCTTCTCTTCTTCTTTCATCTTCTTCTGTGGTCTTCTGCCTTCTGTTCTTCGTTTTCTGTATCTTCTTCTGTGTTCTTCTGTGTTCTTCTGTGTTCTTCCGGTCTTCTGTTCCCTGTTCTTCCGGTCTTCTGTTCTTCTGTTCTTCTGTTCTCCTGTTCTTCTGTTCTTCTGTTCTTCTGTTCTTCCGGTCCTCTGGTCTTCTATCTTCTGCCTTCGGCTCTTCTGCCTCCTCCGTCTTCTTCTCCCCGCGCCTGCCCTCCTGCTCCTACCTCATCCCCCTCCCTCACTCGCATCCCCCTCTCTAACTCCCCTATCTAACCCGTTCACTATCCACCTCCCTCACTCCTCCTATCTACCTATCTCTCTATCTCTCTATCCCACTATCTAATCTCCCTCACTCTCCACCTCCTCCTATCTTCCTATCTCTCTATCTATTTCCCTATCTATCGATTTCTCTATCTATTTTCTCTATCTACTTCTCTATCTTTCCCCCCCTTCCCGCCACCCCCTCTATTACCTATCTTCCTATCCTCTCACTCTAACTCTCACCCTCACCCACCTCTACAACCCCCCCTCCCCTATCTTCACAACCCTACTCCTATCTTTCTCCCTAATCTCCTAAACCTCCTAACACTCACCCCCCTCTACCCTTAAACCCCCCTCCCCCAGCTCTTCTCACTCTACCTGTCCCCCCCCTCGCACTTACCCGCCGCGACCTCCTGCACGCCCCGCCCCCCAGCTCCCATTCGACCCCAGCTGACCCCTCCCCCCCTCCTACCTCATATGGCGGCCGCTGCGCGACTGCGCAGCGGGCGCGCCACCGGCGCGCCGGAGGTGCACCAGAGGCAAGCCCGTCTGCGCCCGTCCGCGCCTGGCCCGCGCCCAGCGCCACGACCCCTAGTCCCAAGCTCTCCCAAGCCCCGCTGATGCGCTACGACCCCACCACCCTCCACGCCCTCAACCCAGGACACTCCAACACCTGCTTCCAAGCTCACCCCAAACGCACCCATGGACCCTTCGCCTGCAACTCCTGCAAACACATCTTCCACCACGCTACTACCACGACCACAAGCCCACGCGCCATCAACCACCTCAAGTGCATCCTAGTCAACGCTCGCTCCGTCCTCAAACACGCCGCCGAACTCTGGGACCTCCTGGATTCCACAGCACCGGACGTCGCCTTCATCACGGAGACCTGGATGAACGCCTCCTCTGCGCCAGACATCGCCACCGCCATCCCCGAAGGCTACAAGATCTCCAGGAAAGACCGCACCAACCAAGCAGGAGTAGGTAGCGCCATCGTCTTCAAAGACTCCATCAGCGTCACCACCTCCACCGAAGACACCCCTCTCGCCGCTGAACACCTGCATTTTCAGATTCGCACTGACCCGAGGACCACCCTCAGAGGATCCCTCATCTACCGTCTTCCCGGACCACGCGCCCCTTTCAGCGACGCCATCGCCGACTTCATCTCCCCGCACGCCCTCGCCTCACCGGACTACATCCTCCTAGGCGACCTCAACTTCCATCTGGAAAAAAACAACGACCCCAACACCACCACCCTGCTCGACAACCTCGCCAACCTCGGCCTCAAACAACTGGTGAACACCGCCACCCACATCGCCGGACACACGCTCGACCCTATCTTCTCCGCCAGCAAACACGTCTTCTTCAGCCACACCTCCGCCCTACACTGGACCGACCACAGCTGCGTCCACTTCACATTCCGACGCGAGACCCGCCACCTCCGCACTCAACCCATCCCTCATCGACAGTGGAACAAGCTCCCTGAAGAGCAACTCTTCTCCGCACTAGCCGCCAACCAACCCACCCTCACCACCGACCCCAACGACGCAGCCCTCAAACTCACAAACTGGATCTCCAACTGCTCAGACAACCTTGCTCCCCTCAAACGCACGCATCGACAGACCAACACCAAAAAACCTCTCTGGTTCTCTGACACCCTCAAAGAATCAAAGAAAACTTGTCGCGCCCTTGAGAAAGCCTGGCGCAAGGACCACACCGCTGACAACATGAACGCCCTCAAGAACGCTACCCGCGAACACCACCACCTGATCCGCGCTGCCAAAAGGAACTTCTTCACCAACAGAATGGACAAAAACAGCCACAACAGCAGAGAACTCTTCAGCATCGTCAAGGAGTTCTCCAACCCCAGCGCCAATGCCGTCACGCCCTCACAGGATCTGTGCGAATCCCTCGCCACTTTCTTCCATCGCAAGATCAGCGACCTCCACGACAGCTTCGGACACCAGACCCAACCAAACACCACCGAACCCGCACCCCCGGCCATCACCCTCAACAACTGGACCCACACCAACACGGAAGAAACCAAATCCATCATGAACTCTATCCACTCCGGCGCCCCTTCGGACCCTTGCCCGCACTTCATCTTTAACAAAGCCGACGACATCATCGCCCCGCACCTCCAGACCGTCATTAACTCTTCTTTTTCTTCTGCTACCTTCCCCGAATGCTGGAAACACGCCGAAGTCAACGCCCTACTAAAGAAACCTACGGCTGACCCGAGCGACCTGAAAAACTTCCGCCCCATCTCTCTTCTGCCTTTCCCAGCCAAAGTAATAGAGAAGACCGTCAACAAACAGCTGACCACCTTCCTGGAACAACCTGCTCGACCCCTCACAAACCGGATTCCGAACCAACCACAGCACTGAAACCTCCCTCATCTCAGTCACAGACGACATCAGAACCCTGATGGACAACGGTGAAACAGTCGCCCTCATTCTCCTCGACCTCTCGGCTGCCTTTGACACCGTCTGTCACCGCACCCTAATCATCCGCCTCCGCTCCACCGGGATCCAAGGCCAGGCCCTGGACTGGATCGCCTCCTTCCTCGCAAACCGTTCACAAAGAGTTTACCTCCCTCCGTTTCGCTCAGAACCCACCGAGATCATCTGGACGTACCTCAAGGCTCATCACTCAGCCCGATACTCTTCAATGTCTACATGAGCCCCCTCGCCAACATCGTACGCAAGCACGACATCATCATCACCTCCTACGCCGACGACACCCAACTTATACTCTCCCTCACCAAGGACCCCGCCAGCGCCAAGACTAACCTACAAGAGGGTATGAAGGACATGGCGGATTGGATGAGGCTCAGCCGCCTAAAGCTGAACTCTGAAAAAACGGAAGTCCTCATCCTCGGCAACACCCCGTCCACCTGGGACGACTCCTGGTGGCCCACGGCCCTCGGCACCGCACCGACCCCCACAGACCACGCCCGCAACCTCGGCTTCATCTTGGACCCTCTTCTCACCATGACTAAGCAAGTCAACGCCGTGTCCTCCGCCTGCTTCCTCACCCTCCGCATGCTCCGTAAGATCTTCCGCTGGATCCCCGCCGACACCAGAAAAACCGTGACCCACGCCCTCGTCACGAGCCGCCTGGACTACGGCAACACCCTCTACGCCGGGACCACAGCCAAACTCCAAAATTGCCTGCAACGCATTCAAAACGCTTCGGCCCGCCTCATCCTAGACGTACCCCGCAGCAGCCACATCTCCGCACACCCGAGACACCTGCATTGGCTCCCAGTCAGCAAAAGGATCACCTTCCGACTTCTCACCCACGCACACAAAGCCCTCCACGACAAGGGACCGGAATACCTCAACAGACGCCTCAGCTTCTACGTCCCCACCCGCCACCTGTGCTCCTCTGGCCTCGCACTTGCTGCTGTCCCTCGCATCCGCCGCTCCACGGCGGGTGGGAGATCTTTCTCCTTCCTGGCGGCCAAGACCTGGAACTCCCTCCCCACCAGCCTCAGGACCACCCAGGACCACTCCGCTTTCCGGAGACTCCTAAAGACCTGGCTGTTCGAACAGCGTTAACCCCCCCTTTTTTCCCCTAGCGCCTTGAGACCCGAACGGGTGAGTAGCGCGCTTTATAAATGTTAATGATGATGGTGACCATGATAACCCGGTTTCCTGCTGATGGAGGTAATGAACACATAAAATCAGTAAAAATGGTGTGCCAAGGAGTCCGTGGAACAGGTAATGGTTGTAGTAATCCTGCAGGTCTGGTATGGGCGATCTTTACTTGAGCACATATGGGACACGCCTGCACGTATTTTTCGACATCCGATTTCCAGGTAGGCCACCAGAAAGATCGCAAGAGTAGTTCTTGTGTGGCCTTAATGCCTCTATGACCAGCGACCAGCGAATCATGGCACATTTGTTGTGCCCTTTCTCTTACTCCATTAGTAGGGAGAAACAACAAGTTATTATAATATTAATACCCTTGCATTTTACATATGTTCAGTTTCTTTAATTCTTGATCAGTCAGGTTAGAATATTCCAGTTGTTCCTCATCCAGGAAAGACTGAGCTACTCCGAGGATTTTACTGGGCTCAAGTAGATACTGAGATGGGGTAGAAGTACAATCTGGATAACAGCGAGACAGAGCATCAGCCAGAATGTTTTGGGATCCAGGAATATAGGTGACATAAAAGTCATACTGACTGAAGAAAAAGGCCCAACGAGCCTGGCGACTGTTCTGGCATAAAAAATTACGTAAACATTGTAGATTACGATGGTCTGTTCTCACCTCGAACGGTTCTTTGGAACCCATAAGAAACTGTCTCCACTCTAGGCAGGCTGTTTTCAGAGCTAACAACTCCCTTTAAAGTACTGAGTAATGTTGTTCCAATGCAGAGAGTACATGGGACAAATAGAACAGAGGATGTTCAAGACCGTCATCTTCTTGTTGTTGGAGTAAGGCAGCTCCGATGGCTCTTTCTGAAGCACCAGTAACAACAATAAATTGTTTGTTAGTATCTGGGTGTCTCAATATCAGTGCTTGAGTGAAGGCCTTTTTTAGACTCTGAAAAGCATTTTCAGCCGCCATTGTCCAGAAAAAGCCTTTCTTTAAATTTTCCTTTTTTAATGTTTGAGTTATGTGGCTGGTTTGTTCTGCAAAGTCTAAGATGAACTGCTGATAAAAGTTAGCCAATCCTTGAAAACATTGCGTTTCCTTAATAGAGGAAGGAGATGGCCAGTCTAGGATGGCTTGTACCTTTTCCTGGTCCATTGCTATTCCAGTGGGAGTAAGGTGATATCCCAAATATTTGACTTCGGTCTTGTCAAACTCACACTTTTCCGGTTTACAGGACAGTTGATGTTCCCGGAGTCTTTGGAGGACTTGTTTCACGTGAGAGGAATTAATTTCAGGACGTCTAGAATAAATAAGGATATCGTCCAAATAGATGACGACCGTATGGTTCAAGAGATCAGAGAACACAGAGTCCATAAATCTTTGGAAAATGGAGGGGGCATTAGTGAGACCAAAAGGCATAACTCTGTACTCATAATGACCAAAAAGGGTCCGGAAGGCAGTCTTCCACTCGTCTCCTTCTTTAATACGCAAAAGGTGGTAGGCTCCACGAAGATCCAATTTGGTAAATCGTTGAGCCCCTCTGACTGCCTCTAGTATATTCTTGATGAGGGGCAAAGGATAACGGTCTTTTATAGTTATTTTATTAAGACCTCGAAAATCCAGGCAGGGACGAAGATCCTTCGTCTTCTTGGGTACAAAAAAGAGGGGAGCCCCTGCTGGAGAGGACGATGGTACAATAAGACCACTACGTAAGTTTTCTTGCAGATATTCCTTTAGAACTTCCCTTTCAGGTTCCGTGAGTGAATACATCCTCCCAAAGGGAACAATAGCTCCGGGTTCCAAGGGAATGGCACAATCGTAATCTCGATGTGGAGGTAACAGAGGTCTGGTTGGTTTTTGGAACTGTTAGAAATGGGGTCTTTGGTTGACAGTCAGCTTACCCCCTGTTCAAGCAAGGACCCTCACTCTAGTCAGGGTAAAAGAGAATCACCCTCAGCTAACCCCTGCTTACCCCCTTGGTAGCTTGGCAGAGCAGTAGGCTTAACCTCAGAGTGCTAGGTGTAAAGTATTTGTACCAACACACACAGTAACTTAATGAAAACACTACAAAATGACACAACACCGGTTTAGAAAAATAGGAAATATTTATCTAAACAAAACAAGACCAAAACTACAAAAATCCGACATACCCAAGTCAAGTTATGAATTTTTAAAGATTAAACTCAAAAATAGCGCTTAGAAACAAAAATGCTTCAATGAGAGGTTAACACGGCGTCGTGACGGAGTCGTTCCCAACAAGCCGACACCAGCGGCGCCGGACACGGAGTCGTGTAGACCCCCAAGTACAGTACCTTTGGTGAAGAGTGAAAACAAGCCGAGGCGCGAAGTCAGGAATCGCGGCGTCTATGCGAAACGTTGAATCCGTGCACTTCAAGCGGCGTCGGTCACGACGTGGTGCGGCGACTTCCACGGAGTCGCGGACTTCAGCAGGGCTGCTGCGGCGACGGGCCTGCGAAGAGTGTCGCGTTCCAGCGAAGGTCACGGTGTCAGGTGCAGGCGGCGTTACCGGATTCAGCAGCGGCGTCGGTCCGGAGTCGTCCGAAGTCGATTTCCTTGGATTTCCACCAGCTTTCCTTTCAAGGGCCCAGGGACTGGACAGGGCACCACTTGTCAGAGCAGGAGTCTCTCCAGAGACTCCAGGTGCTGGCAGAGAGAAGTCTTTGCTGTCCCTGAGACTTCAAACAACAGGAGGCAAGCTCTAACTCAAGCCCTTGGAGATTTCTTCACAAGATGGAAGGCACACAAAGTCCAGTCTTTGCCCTCTTACTCTGGCAGAAGCAGCACTGCAGGAAAGCTCCACAAAGCACAGTCACAGGCAGGGCAGCAAGTCTTCCTCAGCTATCAGCTCTTCTCCAGGCAGAGGTTCCTCTTGGTTCCAGAAGTGTTTCTAAAGTCTGTAGATTTGGGTGCCCTTCTTATACCCATTTTAGTCTTTGAAGTCACCTTTCTTCAAAGGGGACTCACACCTACTTTTGAAATCCTGCCTTGCCCAGGCAAGGCCTCAGACACACACCAGGGGGTTGGAGCCTGCATTGTTAGAGGCAGGCACAGTCCTTTCAGATGAGAGTGACCACTCCACCCCTCCCTCTTAGCAGAGATGGCTAATCAGGAAATGCAGGTTACACCCCAGCTCCCTTTGTGTCACTGTCTGGTGTGAGGTGAAAAACAACCCAACTGTCAAACTGACCCAGACAGGGAATCCACAAACAAGGCAGAGTCACAGAATGGTTTAAGCAAGAAAATGCTCACTTTCTAAAAGTGGCATTTTCAAACGCACAATCTTAAAATCAACTTTACTAAAAGATGTATTTTTAAATTGTGAGTTCAGGGACCCCAAACTCCACATGTCCATCTACTCTCTAGGGGAATCTACGCTTTAATCATATTTAAAGGTAGCCCCCATATTATCCTATGAGAGAGACAGTCCTTGCAACAGTGAAAAACGAATTTAGCAGTATTTCACTGTCAGGACATATAAACCACATTACTATATGTCCTACCTTATCCATACACTGCACCCTGCCCTTGGGGCTACCTAGGGCCTACCTTAGGGGTGCCTTACATGTAAGAAAAGGGAAGGTTTAGGCCTGGCAAGTGGGTACACTTGCCAAGTCGAATTTACAGTGTAAAAATACACACACAGACACTGCAGTGGCAGGTCTGAGACATGATTACAGAGCTACTTATGTGGGTGGCACAATCAGTGCTGCAGGCCCACTAGTAGTATTTGATTTACAGGCCCTGGGCACCTCTAGTGCACTTTACTAGGGACTTAACAGTAAAACAAATATGCCAATCATGGAGAACCAATTACGTACACATTTTAAACAGGAGCACTTGCACTTTAGCACTGGTTAGCAGTGGTAAAGTGCCCAGAGTAACAAACACAATAAAATCAGAGTCCAGCACACATCAACAACCTGGGGAACAGAGGCAAAAAGTTAAGGGAGACCACGCCAAGGATGAAAAGTCTAACAGGAACACATCTTGAAATTCTAGATAGTGATTGGGGACACCTTGAACTGCATTGATGGAACATCTGGTAATAATTTCAGTAGGCATCAACCTCTTGGGTGACCAATAAGTGTCTGAAGCAAAGCAGTTCTCATGAAAAAACTGTGAGGACAAGGAAATAGTCCGGGTTTCCCAATTTACATAAGGGTTATGTCTTATGAACCACGGAATCCCCAAAATGATAGTATGATTGGGGGATGATATTAAATCAAATGAGATGTGTTCTTGGTGGTTTCTGACTTGTAAACTCAGTGTCGTGGTGGTGGTATCAACTCGACCAGAGGATATTAAGGACCCATCCACTGTGTGAACTTGTTCTGGGGTTTCTTTGGGTCGTGTTGGTATTTGTTGAGTCATGGCCCAAGTTTTATCCATATATATGCCACTGGCACCACAGTCAAGTAAAGCCATTGTTCTCTCTTGACGGCGGTCCGGTAAATTAGCATCACAGGTAACATAAACAAAGTTCTGGCATTGTCCTTGAATGAACTGATGGAAGGTATAGCCGATGATCCCGTCCCCTCCCTTCTTACAAAGGACGGGAAGTGGCGTTTCCTGATGGCCTTTGAGGACGAACGGGACAGGTATGAAGCATGTGGCCAGCAGCACTACAATACAGGCGCAATCCTTTCCTACGTCTGTCTTCCCACTCGCTAACGGAAAGTGGGCCTCGAGTGGTATCCACTTGCGTAGGTTCGCCTTCGGTGTCTCTGGCGGGAGGACGAGGTTCCTCAGGACGATGCATAAAGACACGTGAACTGCTTGGCTGAGAAGATCCTCTACTCTTTCTCTTCTCCATACGTCGTTCTTGGAGACGGTAATCAATGGAAAGAGCCTGACCCATCAGACCACGAAGATCTTCAACTCGGGTGGAGTGTACTAACTCATCTTTAATCTCCTCTTTCAGTCCTCTACGGAATAAAGTCACCCGAGTTCATTCCACCCAAGTGGTCTCAGCCGCTAGCTGTCGAAAGCGGGTAATATATTGGAGGACATCTTGTGAGCCTTGTTGGATGTCACATAAGGCTTTTTCCGCAGAGGCCTCCAATCCTGGACGACTGAACATCTGTTTAAACCGATTCACGAAAGCGGAATAGTCCGATAATACTGGGTCATTGGAGGATACCATCGGGGTTGCCCAGGCCAAGGCAGGACCGGATAACGCACTGATAAGATTTCCCACCTTTATCTTGTCGTAGGAGAATTGGGTAGGTCAGAAGGCGAAATACACCGTCAATGCATCGAGGAACTCTCGCAGCTTAGTTGGTTCACCGGAGAAACGAGGTGTAGAGGTGGAGACAGCCGGAAACATCCGCACTGCGAAAGGCCAAAGCTTGTCGTAAAGCAGCATTCTCATTGCGTACTTGTTGCAGTTCCTGAGCTTGTTGCTGAATGGTTGCCAGAAGAGATTGGTCAGGATCTTCAGCAGCCGCCACTATATCATCCATGATGTTAGACGTCGTCGGGAGTATTTGGTGCTGCAATGTGTCACAACTTACATGCTGCTTTACCCTGGAGGCCGCAGAGCGGGTGGCATGGATCCTGTTCTGGAATTTTCAGCCTTGGCCCAAGTAGGGGGCGACTCTTTCTGGTAGCCACGGTGCTGCAGGCAATGGGCACGCCAAGAGCAGGCCGTGTCCCACAGAAGTAGTGCCAGAGGGAAAAAAACCCTGAAAGGGGGAAAAATCCTCCAAAAAGATAGAATCCTGCAACAGGAACAAAAAGAATAGGTAACAGCAGGAACAAAATACAGGAAAATACACTGGAACCGACGAGAACCAGCACAGGAATACAAGGAAGCAGGAGCGAAGACACCATCCAAACAGAAAGTGTTGCAGCGCAAGGAGAGAAAGAAACACAGCCCTTAAATACCAACAAACAGGAAACGACCAACAGGAAGTAAAAGGACACCATCTTAGATAGGGAAAAGCACATAGAACAGAATGGACTAGGAACAATGGAGAGTAGGGAACAAGGAATGCTGGGAAGAGAAGGGTACTATGGGAAAGGGGGAAAAACATAAAAGAAGGCACAACCAGATGTCCAGAAAAAAGAAGAAAAGAAAAGAACAGGTGAGTGGGGGATCAGACCTGCCTAGACACGCGGGGCGCTAAAAAAGAACGAGGCCCCATGCCCAATTTGGGGCCTCGTAAGGTACAGAGCAGGCTGGGGGCGCAGCGCGTCTTATGACCACGTGCTGCGGCCCGAGCCGAATGTTCAGCTCGTGCCACGTGCAGCGGAGCAACAGGTGTGGCTAAAGCCTCCTTTGAATTTATTGTCATCCCTAAAGATGTACGGGACATTTCTGACTCTCAAACCCTGAGGTATAATCCCTGTTTAAGGTATTCAGTTAACATACAAGCGTAAAGTTCTATTCTAACATGTTTCTTTTTCACGTTTTCAAGTTTATTTATTAGAATTTGCTTAGGGTAATTCTGTCTACTGCATTGTGCAGTGAACAATGAGGGACCACTTGTTATTTTTCAATTGTACTTATCAGTGTATAGTGGGGCTTCTCTATTGGTCACCCTACTAACACCAAATACAAGAAAGGGGAACCCCCTGTAATCTATCACTGACCACCTCCTGTGGGGAATCATGGAAAACAGCATTGTGCATTAGCTCCAGGTGGATCCTCTAAGTAGGAACCAGTGTCTGCCTCTTCCCCATTGTAAGCACAGGATGGCTTGTGGTCAGAATAAGTGCAGGCCAGGTACTCCAACTTTGTCATCTGGTCAGCTCTATGAGGGATGCCAAAAAAACAGTCTATTCGTACATGGAAGGTCATGTACTGGGTTGTAAAATGACTACTCCCGCATCTGGCCATGTTGGAGTCACCAGATGTCTAGGAGGTCCCTGGCCATCATCATTTGCCATAAAAAGGTAGCTAATCTCCTGGCAAGAGAAACTGTTAGGGGTGGGGATGATGTGTTTAAAAATACATCAACCACACAATTGAAGCCTCCTCCTAGTATCGTAGCAGCCAGCAAGAATCCACCTAGATGCATGCCAAGGAATCTAGGAATGCAGACTGAATAACATTGGGCCATAAATGCATCACTGCATTAATGGCCTACCGACTAGTGCTCCACTAATGAGTATGTACCACCCTTCCTTGTCAACTCGTTGGGACTCACAGTACAACGGGAACCTGGCTCAGATGCATATGAGTATGCCCCTGACAAAGAAGGAGAAACCGGTGACAAAGACCTGACCCTGCAACCTCCTATGCAGGTGCATAGGCTTGGGCCCCACCAAGTGAGTTTCCTGGAAGAATGCAATGCCCACCCACTTCTTACCAGATAAGAGTGTACCAGGTGGCGTTTGCTGGAAGAGTGCATCCCCTTAACATTCTTGGTGATGACAGTGTAGCAACAGATATGCATGTGTAACGGAGTCCCTCCATTGTAGCCCAGCTCAATGCCTGAGCCGTGTAGACAGTGAAATGAGGTCCAGTGCTACCCGGGTGTGTGTGAGTGGTCCCTTAGTAGGACATATGAAACCAACCCCTTTTCACACCTGCCTGGGCACACCATCAATGGACAGATGCCCAAAGCCCAACAAGCCAACTGCTTGAGTGTTACCATGTATCCAGTGCCAAGGCACTCTGTGCATCTGCCGTGAGTGGCGTGCCATCTCTGGGCACTTATGAACAATTTTGCTGTCCACCACCTGCCATCTCTGTTGAAAGTATAGCAGCCCTAGCTGGCAAAACCAGATCAGGTAAGACCCAGAGGGGTGGCCTTCATTCTCAGAACCCATGCCCCGGGGGTCCCTGTTACTATCTTGAGCTTCAGTGTGAATTGGCTGGAATCGCAGGTCATCAGCCATGCATGGTGTCAGGAGTGGGCCCTGGGAGAAGCCAGCAAGGGCCGAGTCATAGTCAGTTCCATCATAGGAAGAGCCAGACCGGTGGTCTCTGGGCCCCAAACAAGGCACACTATTAATCTGGCTGGCCTCCTCCAGAGTGTCCTCCTTGGCCAGGCCCATTTGATGTTTTGTCAGACACCCTTCCAAACAACGCACCCTGTGCCTCCATATGTGACATTGGGGGTGAGGTGACAAGTCATGGGGCTGCCCCCTCACCATGCGATGAGGTTTGTACCCATGCCTCTGTTGAAATATCACAGAAGAATGTGTGACCACCTGAGGTGATCCTAAGGCAGGCCAGGCACAGCAGCATATACTGGAGGACTAAGACCAGTGCAAGCTTTTTACCTCCAAGTAGGAGACCTTCCTTCACTGAACAGCCAAGTTGTAGTGTGGTAAGATGGTGACTTCAGCTTTCACAATTCACAAAGGGCCTTTTGTATGCACTGTATGTAGCATTGTGTCCCTGTAGTTAAGAAATCGCATCACTACTGGATGAGGCTTTGCCCCCAGCAGAAGTGGTCACATGGCACTCAGTGGCTCTTCTCCAGGATGAAGAATTCAAAGATGCATTAAGGTTTGTTCAAGAAATGCCACCATATCTAGCCCCTCTGAACCCTCCAGGAGGCCAACTGGTCTGATGTTATTATGTCTACTGTGGCCTTCTGTATCTTTTGTCCGCAGATCGAGCAATGCGACCTTTGTGGTAAGAGACACAAGCTTGCCCACAATAGGGTGTACTTTTTGAAGAACAGTCTCAATAGATTTTTAGATTGCTAGATTTTACACTGTCTGCTAATTTACGGTGGTTGTCATGTAGGATATTCATTTAGATCTCCACCCTATCAAATCTGGTTTCCAAAGTTTCTTGCGTGGAAGCAATGGCCTCCAGGATGCAGTCCAGCTTGTCAGGAGCTCTTCAAAGCACCAGAGGTTCATCCCCCTCAAGCTGAATTTCTTCCACTTAGAATGGCGTAGTGTCAGGGCCAGATTGGGTGCTCCTGCCAGAGTCTCTGGTTGACCTTGTGTGGCCCACGGTGTCAACAGAAGGCAAACAAGGAATAAGGGCAGAGGCCTCAGTCGCTCCAGTAGACCAGCAGTTTTTCCCAAGCACCTCTCAGCTGATCCCCCAACTCTTGAGCACTGTCATAAACACAATGGTCATAGGTGTTATGTGAACTTGTTAGGCATGGCACCCAGGGGTGGACACTGTTATCAATTGCCCCATATACCACCGGGACCCCACTAATAAATGGACTGGCTGACAGGCATCCGTGTTCTCAATACCTTGAGGGGGCTCAGAGGCTGGACAGTTGTGAAATGTAGGTCCTCTGCTCCAGTTGGCAGTGCCAAGCATTTTTGGTGACAAAAGGGTCCATAGCCCAAGAATACAGTGTTTTAACTAGTCCAGGGGGTCGCTAGTGTTCTGGGATTCATATTAGGGGCTGCATGAGTCACACAATTGTCCATGTGGTAAATTTTTCCTCCTCCTTCATCTAGCAACATGGGTCTCAAGATGTGGGTCCTCTATTAATTTGTGCTCTTCATGGTGTATCAGCCCTGGGGACCCATCATGTGAGTGACACACTGGAGCCTTGACAGATACCAATCTTCCTTCCTGTAGGTCACACTCCGCACTGCACCAGGATACTCTAAAGAAGGTTCTCACATATCATAATTTCTGATGTGCCTATATGTTCTGTGGATGTACTTCAGCAGGAAGTGTCCTTCAAGTCATCAACCAATATAAAATGTGGAGCAGGCCCCCGCCTGGCCCTCACTTGCTGCAATCAGGGACCTCGGCCTCATCGTCAGCCATCAACTCCCCTCAGTCGCAACGGTGTGACCTATGTTTAGGGCTAGGCAGGAGAGGAGGCCCATTGCAGCCCCAATCCAATGGGAGCCCCACCGGTGCTGGGCCTAAAAAAAACAAAAACCATTCCAGCTACTCAGCAATGTCCACAATGCATGGCCTGGCACTTTAGGCCTCCCCGTGGCTGTCATGATGCCCATCTAGTTTGGGGCCCACGCAGCCTCACATGCCAGAGAAGTTTCCTGGCAGGGCTCCAACTCCTGCTGCAGGCACTCTCAATGTCTGGCCCCACAAACAGGTCACCCCAAAATGCACTGGGGGTTGATGGAGCAGGATTCAGGTCAGAAACAGCTGCCGGAGTGTCCACCTTCATGTATGTCTTCCAGTCAAGCTCAGATATACTTGTTTATTTCCACTGTCATTTGAATTGCTGTTCTCAATGAACTTTGCCTGGCTCAGTCACAAACAGAAACTATAACCTTAAGGTCTTTCTTCTAGCTTACTGTGCCCTATTCTTTCACAAAACAGTCTGTTGTTCATGTATCTAGCTTGTTCCTTTATATCGGGGCAACATTATCATAGAGTGGGCAAAAAAAATATTCATATGATAGGGTAGTGTTTGGTTTTTAAGATAATATGATATTTATTTTTCAGATCCTCTGATTTGCTGATCAGATGATTTGGTCACACCACAGTGATTCTACAGTTCTCTTAATTTCAGAGGAGAGCACATGGACATATTTCTCTTGTTTCAATTCTTTAGTGATTTTTTTCATTACTACAAAAATTCACAAACCAATCACCACACAGGGTGAGAAAGTAAACAAAGTAGATTGTGGACTCACGCTGTAGGAGATGTTGCTTGCCGAACAGTGACATAATCCATATTCTGCGTGAATGTGACCTTTGGAAGGCCTTCTGGTTCCAGGTGTGGGATTACATGAGAAGGGTCCTAGAGGCTAATAGATCTATGACAGCCCGACTAGTGCTCCCACATCATACATCAGATCTTCCTTCAGTGAATCAGCATATTTATAGATGGCTCTCCACTGCTTAAGGGGTTGCTAAATTGGTGATATTGCGACTTTGGAAGTCGTCTCTAATACCCACTCTACAGACCTGTTTGGACAACATTTTTGATATAGTATTTTTTGAATACCGTATTTATAAGCTAAATGACAAATTGCAGATATTTGATGAGGTCTGGGACTCTTGTTAAGAATTGATAAGTCAAATTCAACTATACATTAAAGATGATACCCTTGAACAAGTCATGTTTCATATTTCATATGGAACACTATGCTTCATTCTTTGATATTCTTTTCCTGGGATTTCCCCACTCTTTGACCTCCATGTTTAATATGATTGTTTTTGTTAGATAGACGATGTGGGAGTTAGCTAATTCCTTCTTTCTTTCTCATCGTGAGTGAGTGTTTCAGTTTTCTGTTTTCATTTTCTATGTTCTAATTCCTTCTCCTTTTCTTCCTTTTTGGTTGTGATGTTTCTTTTTACCTCATTTTATTTGATTTTAATTATCAGTTGTTAATTGTCTTAAAGAAGATATGGTCTTCAGTTGGAATTTGGGATTATCATATTTGTCATTTGTTCACGCAGTGCAGCAAGATACCTTGGTGTGCTGCGTGAAAGAGAGAGGGCAGGAATCTGTCACATCTATCAAGATATGGCACATTACTCCTTGCATTGGAGCACTTTTGGCTGCCTATCTCCAATGCACCTTCCTGCACAAAAACAAATCCTGAGAGGCATTTCACTATTGCTATGTGTGCTGCAAAAAGCAGCACTCTTAGAAAAGGAAAAAACAAGGAATATGTATATATATATATTTGAAAAAAAACAAAGGTTATAGGGACATTGTAGTTAGGTCCTGAATTTACTTCCACAAAACCAGAGAAATTCAGGAAATATAGTAACCTGAGCTAACTGTAACTTGTGCCCCTGTGATGCACTGCTTATAGTATCACATATTACATCACTCATGACATAGTCAGTGGCATCACTGATGACATCACTGATGAGATCTCCAATGACATCACTGATTACATCATCCTCTATCTGTAAGGGGTTAAATATATGTATGTCGCAAGGTGTGAGTGCTTGTATTGGTGAGTTAGTGGTTGAGTTAGTTTCTGTATGAAATAATAAGTGGATGTGTTACTAAATGTATAAAGGAAGAAGTGGCTATGTAATAGTCTGTATTGGTACAGTGAGTGGGTGTTTGAGTAGCTGTATAGCAGAGAGAATGTGTCTGTGAGTGTTTGTAGAGAGTACTGCCTATGTTTCAGCAACTGTGTTAGTGTGTAACTCTCTATGTTATTGAAAACATGGCTGAGTGAATGCCTTTATAAGTGGCTGTATCCACAGGTAAGTGGTTCTATTACTTCTTGTACGGTACAGTAAGTGTATGTGTGAGAAGGTGTACACATAAGAAAGAGGAAGTTAGTGGGTACATGGGTAATTATATATGTGCGTGAGAAGTTTAATTGAGGAATGAGTAATAGCATCTTTGTTAGTCAGTTAGTGGGTGATTTAGTGAGTGTATCACTAACTGATTTTATCTTTGAGTTGCTGGTCCCATAAATGAGTGTTGTATCAGTGAATCATTGTGAGAGTGAGTGGATGTGTGAGTAAAGTTATTAGTAAAACATGGGTAGTATGAGTGGCTGTATGGGTGAGTATGTGGATGAGTGAGTGTCTGTATGTACTGGTGACCAAGAGAAGGAGTTGTTGTATGGGTGATTGATTGGATGTGTAAGCCTTTGTATTGGTGGGTAAGTGGTTGTATGACTGTATGGGTAAGATCATGGGCATGTTTTTTGTTTTATGTGAGAGTGAGTGAATGTGTCAGTGGTTATATGTATTTGATAGTAGATTTGTGAGTCTTGCGTGGATGAGTGAGTCTGTGTATCAGTGGTGTATTGGACTGTGAGTGGTTGTGTGACTAATTGTATGAGTGTGGTAATAGCATAGTTAGTTATGTATGCATGAGTGAGTGAGTGTGTTAGTGAGTAGGTGTGTGACAGTAGTTGTATGGCTCTGTCAATGGGATTTTTAATATTTGTGTGTCTGGTGATCTCTGTGAGTTTGTGTAAGAGTATGATTGGGTGTATGAGTGCTTCTGCAGATGACATCATCAGTGATGTCATTTGAGGTGGCATCATGGATGTCATTAGTGATGTCACTGACTATGTAATGAGTGATGTAATATGTGATGTCATGAGCAGTGCATTATAGATGTGCAAGTTATATTTAGCTCAGGTAATAATAACTGCTGAATTTCACTGGTTTTGTAGAAGTAAATTCAGGACCTAATTATGACATCCCTATAACCTTTGTTTTTTTCAGTGAATTTCTAAGGGTTTTTAAATTATATTTCCTATCTATAATACCCCTATAACCTTTGTTTTTTCATTGAATTTCTATGTTTTTTTAAAATTCTATCTCCTAACTATAACGTCCCTGTAAGCTTTGTTTTTATCAGTGAATTTCTTAGTTTTTTTAAAAAGTATAGTAATTTTCATTACTACATGTCTGAAAGGCACTGTGAATGGGTGTGTAAGGGTCTGAGTGGGTCTGTGAGTGGGTGTGACAGTGTCTGAGTGGGTCTGTGCATGGGTGCATGAGGGTCTGAGTGGATTTGTGAGTTGGTGCCTGAGGGTTTGAATGGGAATGTGAGTGGGTGCATGAGGGACTGTGTGGGTCTGTGAGTGGGTGTGTGAGGGTCTGAGTGGGTTGGTCAGTGGGCACATGAGTTTCTGAGTGTATGTATAAGAGATTGAAATAGTGTATGAATGAGTCTGTGGGTTCTCTTCCAAATTTTTTCATATTTGCAAATATTTTGTGAATAATTTGTGAATGTTCACCAATGTTTGTGAATATTGCGCATGGTGACACATGATTATTTTAAACCAATGATTTGCCCCTAAAAACACCAATATTACACCCCTGGGGTCAGGATACCTCCACCCTGATCCTTTATACGAATTTCAATTAGGATGTTCACTCCTGGGGACTGTGTCCAGTGAAATGAAATGATGGCTGCAACTTTCTAGTCAGTCAATTGCAGCGCTACTTTTTGCATGCCCATTTGCCAAAATTCTTGAATATTTAAGTCCAGATACACAAATTTGGATTTCCTTTATTAGCTCAAAAACTACTGAATGGATTTACATCAAATAAGCAAAAGCATAATCTGCGTACCGAAAGCTAGCTTTCTGCAAAATTTGGTGTAATTCCATCTAGTGGTTTGGTCTGTAATCGTGTCTACAGTTCCTATGGGAATTGACATGGGAAACACAACTTTTTTGATCCCCCCATTTTATTGGCCCCAAATTGATAGATCACCTCAAAAAGTTCCATGTGCAACAACAATCACCAGGGCACTTTATTTTTCGAAAATGTCATGAAGATTCATCAAATAGTGCCAAAGACATAGGCAAGCTAAAAAAAGCTTTTTCTATGGAAACTAAGACCTAACTCTCACTACCTACTAACTACATATATATATATATTTATATATTTTATATTTTCCTCCCCCTCTGTAGCCTCTCACCTTTCCAAACTTCTTTGTAGGTCCCGAGATGGAAGAAAGAAATGAAAGGCGGCACAACCAGATCTGAAATTCAATATTTCTCTTCATTTATTTGTGTACAAAGTGCTCAGTGCTCATAATAATGGCAACGCGTTTCGGCCTGAGCCTTTAACTGGCTATATATATGTATATATATATATAGAGAGAGTGAGAGAAAATGATGATAGATTATGATATGGTAGAATAGAATATAGAATACATATACTATTGTGATATTTGCCCATGTATTTTATAACATGATTTGGGCATCCGAATGTGACTTAAGACCAGTTAGTGGCAGTCATGAAACAGCTGGGTTGTTTGGGAGTTTAACATTTCCAGACTTAAAGGGGGATTGATTTCACAAAGAACATTTTCCAGAGTGAGCCAAAACCTGAGGAAATGTTTGAGGTCTAGGAGTGGTGTTCCTGAAAGATATTGTCACAGAAGTGAAATTACATCACTGGAAGACATCTGCAACTATCTACTTGAAAAAGCTGTGAGTCTGACTTGGTAAAAGAATCTGGCTAGTATGTTGTCTGATAGGTGCTAGAGGTATCCTCTGTCACAGAAGAGGGGAAAGAATACTTGCAAATAGTCTAACCACAGGCAATTAATCAGGGTAGCAAACCAATCCATCATTTTTCGCTCACTGTGCCACTAGATACAAAGGCCCACCTTCTGCAAATCAGTACTCACCCTACTCCTTATGGGAACTGTCCATACCAAACGGCCAAGTGAAGCCCCTTCCAGAAGGGAACACATACAACCCCAGACCTATTTCATTCTTGTTAGGCCTCATCAGTGAGGTATAGTGTGGATCCTATGGCACAGTAAGCAAGAAACCCACATCTGGACATACCCTTGGCCACATAGGTTGTTATATCAATCACAGTTCCCTCTGTAGGTAGCTTCATTTAGCAGATCAGGATGGGCTGTTCTTATGAGGTGCTAGGTCACAAATGGTGTGCATAACATGGACTTTTGCCTAGACTTGCACAGTGGGCAAAAACAATGGGTTGGAATGCTACCTGGAGCAATTGCTAGTGGTTCAACTGTTTTCAAACATACCTATCATTACCATTTTGCTTGTATCAAGCTAGAGGTATCCTAGCAGGAATGTCTCCAAAGGAATGATAGCAAGCAAAGGGACTGCACAGGAGAGCCGACTTACCATTGAATAAATTACCAACTAGCAGGAAGAACATGATAGAAACTGCCAGGAGATGTGGTGAGCATCCTGACAACATATTTCATGTCTCCAGTATCCTAATTGGGCATCAAGGTGTTTTTCTGCCTCATTCTTGAACTGGAATCTATTGAAGTGGGGCCGGCATGGACCAACAAATGGATGTTGCAGCAGTTAACCTTAGCGTCACTGAAGCAGGTCTCGCTGTGTATCCAGCTCATGGTGCGCTGTGTCAAAAAGTGTGAGCACATCCCATGGTCATAGCTGAGAACTAAACTGTGCTCAGAACCCTTTGTTACCAAATGGTAATCTGAACCAACACCTACGTTTGCTATGAACAGAGGGCAGATTTACTAATAGGTTACACAACACAGTGCAGCAACCAAAGTTGCTCATCTTCGTTGCTTGTGCGGGAGAGAGCAGAACTGTGACATATCTACTAAGACTTATTTTTTAAATCTACTAAAAAATGGGGCTGCTTCTCTCTTCTCAAGTGCTGGTGCACAATATGGATTCCCTGGTTCCATGCACACACTTGCATTATAATAAATAGATAATGAAAGCTGCTGAATCTTCACACTTTTCCCCACTTGGGCCCTGATTACTTGTTACAGTATCCCTCCCTGAGCATTAAGTTTGGATGGCATATGACTTTTGGTCATTGCAAGTATCCTTGTGTCTCTAGGCCGCGTAATTCTAGGTGGGAGCACACCTGTTGAAACCAATGCATTGACAGGTGCAGGACCTGTCTGCAAAAGCACAGGTTGTTCCCTGGCGGAACCCTGCACCACCATGGAGGAGCAGGCAATGTTTTCCTTGTTAGACTTGAACCCTATTGTGAACCATCATGCCTCCACACTTTTCTCCAACCCGTACCAGCCCTCCTCCAGACACTATACCTGAGCAAATGGAAAATGTCATTAGTTATCAACTCAGAATAGAGAAGACCACATGAAAGAGGACTCAGTATTGGAAGGTACAGGTGGTTATTTCTTGTTACAAGGCTAAACTCACTGGAATTTGGCGCAAGGAAACTGGCTGCAATGGAGTATTGCAGCCCCCTAGTATGCCTGCACAAAAATCCAGCAACCTTGTAATCAGGGCCTGTTAGACTTTTCATCCTTAGTGTGGTCTCCCTTAAGTTTTTGCCTCTGTTTCCCAGGTGGTTGATGTGTGCTAGACTCTGATTTTGCTGTTTTTGTTACTCTGGGCACTTTCCCACTGCTAACCAGTGCTAAAGTGCAAGTGCTTCTTTACAAAATGTGTATGTAATTGGCTTATCCATGATTGGCATATTTGATTTACCAGTAAGACCATAGTAAAGTGAACTAGAGGTGCCCAGGGCCTATAAATCAAATGCTACTAGGGGCCTGCAGCATTGGTTGTGCCACCCACATATGTAGCCCTGTAATCATATCTCAGACCTGCCACTGCAGTGTCTGTGTGTGCAGTTTTGAATGGTAAATTCAACTTGGCGAGTGTACCCACTTTCCAGGCCTAAACCTTCCCTTTTCTTACATGTAAGGCACACCAAAGGTAGGCCCTAGGTAGCCCCAAGGGCAGCGTGCAGTGTATGGTTAAGGTAGGACATATAGTAATGTGTTTTGTATGTCCCGACAGTGAAATAGTGCTAAATTCGTTATTCACTGTTGCAAGGCCTGTCCCTCTCATAGGTTAATATGGGGGCTGCCTTTAAATCTGATTAAAGTGTAGATTCCCTTTTGGAGCGGATGGACATGTGGAGTTTGGGATCTCTGAGCTCACAATTTAAAACTTTTAGTAAAGTTGATTTTAAGATTGTGTGTGAAAATGTCACTTCTGTGACTCTGCCTGTTTGTGGATTCCCTGTCTGGGTCAGTTTGACAGTTGGGCTGGTTGCACCGCACACTAGACAGTGACACAAAGTGAGTTGGGGTGTAGTCTGCATTTCCTGATGAGCCATCTGTGCTAGGAGGGAGGGGAGGAGTGGTCACTTACACCTGAAAGGGCTGTGCCTGCCCTCACACAATGCAGTCTCCAACCCCTTAGTGAGTGTCTGGGGCCTGGCCTGGGCAAGGCAGGATTTGACATTCAAGAGAAACTTTGCTTTGAGGTAGGCCTACTTCAAAGGAGAAAATAGGTAAAAAAAAGGGCACCCAAAACCACAGACTTTACAACACTTCTGAAAACCAAGAGGAACTTCTGCCTGGAGAAGAGCTGAGGAAGAAGATCTGCCCTGCCTGTGACTGTACTTTGTGGAGCTATCCTGCAGTTGCTGCTTCTGCTAGAGTAAGAGGGCAAAGACTGGACTTTGTGTGCCTTCCATCTTGTGAAGATCTCAAAGGGCTTGATTTAGAGCTTGCCTCCTGTTGTTTGAAGTCTCAGGGATAGCAAAGACTTCTCTCTGCCAGCACCTGGAGTCTCTGGAGAGACTCCTACTCTGCCAAGTGGTGCCCATCCAGTTCCTGGAACCCTGAAAGGAAAAGCTGGCAGCCTTGCTTGGACAGGGGGTTACCTGGCTGACAACCAAAGATCCCATTTCTAACAGGGCCTTAGTTGGCCTTACCTGCAGGATCACATTGCTAGACCCTGTGTCCTCTTTTAATATCAGCATTATATAAAGGGCGAATAAAGAACATTATATTTTTGTTGTGCGCCACCATCCCCAAACAAAACACTGAGAAAGTTGTGGACTGATCACCTCACTACCCTGAGAGTTAAATGTTAAAGGGCTGTACTCAGTTATCATAGTTAATAATGGGACAGGCCCAATTTATCTGTGCTAACTTGCCTAAACCTCCTGGATGTGGACCAGTATCCACTGTTTGCCCCTAACTCTTGAACTCACTCTGATAAGAAGTCTGTCTCTCATTAAAATCTGCGCCCTGGTACCATAGAAGCTGTTCCTGAAAATTGGGGGACTTTGGGGGTGACAATGCAGAATATATTTAGCAATTTGTCAACTTGAGACTTTCTTTTCCTCTCTTGAGGGTTTGGCACTAGGTGATGAAGTTCGCTGGCAAAGATACATCGTTGGGGGATCAGGTTGCCTGGTTCAAACATTTGGAACTTGTTGCTGCAACTTTTGAGCCTTCTGCGGACGACATCTGGTCTTGTGCATCCAATTCAAGCCACAGTTTGAAACCTTGACCTGATGATAAAGTTTGGACTCTGTAAAATTTACTAAGTCCCATTGTGAGAAATAAGAGTGGGAGCCTTTGGCCAAGTGGCTAAGATACCTTGGTTGCTACAGCTTTTAAGTTCAGCCCATTCCGAAGCCACAGAATCACTTCAGAATTGATGTGCCTTCTCTCATGACTTCCATTTGGGTCAGTGTTCTGCTTTTCCTGCTGGTTGCTGTTCACCAATGTCTCATAGGCTACTCTAATTTCGTTAGTTTGCTTGTTGATGAGCCTTTGGACTTCAAGATCCTTTCTGAGGTGTATAATGGAGTTATTTGCTTTTTTAATATCTTGGGATCCACTCTTCCTATTGCTTGTTGCAGGCTGTGTAGCTAAGGGATATGATTCCTTACTGGTTTTATTCTGTCTCTCATGGTCACTTGTAAAATTCAAAGGCCTCTTGCACTTCTGGGAGTAGGGTTTCTCTTTTGTTTGTCCTAGTATACTCTTTGACTATGATGCTCGGTGGTTTATAGAGCTTCTTCCTGTTAACATTGTGACCTAATCATTGAAGGCACGTCGAAACTCCTGATGTGTGCTTGCCGGCCCAGGTAATCTAGACTAGGTTCCTGAATCAACACTGAACTGTAGCACATGCTTTTAACAGCCTCTGACTCATGCTCCTAGAAAATAGCTAGTGCCTTAAGCTCTATTCGGAATTCCCTGGCTGGTGCAAATAAAAGTCTGTGCGCCGAATACCAAGGCTAGGTAGTCTTGAATTCACCTCAGACCTCTTTAATGCACAAGCAGACGCTCCGTGCCCCTTTAACTCACTCCTTCATGTTCCTAATTTCTCCTTTTATTACTTTTTCCATCTTACCCTTTTCATTTTGTTTCTTTCCTTCACTTGTTCTTGGTAAATGTATGAAGCAGAAAAATAGGTGCCCAGTCTCCATAAGTGAAAGCCAGTGTTCCCCACATGCAACCACAGGCTCAAATTGAGCATTGTCTACCTACTAAGAAGTCTTTAGGATGCTGGGTTCAGGAATAGATAGGTCCACTCCCTTTGAAATAGTCTGACTTCTACAAAACAAAGCTGCCTGCCTCGTCTTCAACGGATCAACAAATGCAGCACTTTTCATATGCTTGGTGCTCCGCGTCGTTCCTTGGTGTGAGCAGTCATTCTGACTAGCTGCTCCCTTGATAGAACAGAAAGCATTAAACTCGGAAATTCTATTGCGCCTATTTTCCAAAGTGAATGCAGAGAAATTAAACGTGTTACTTTATCTACTGGTTCAAACTAGATAGCCTTTTTTTCACCGTGACCACTGAAAAAAACGTCAACTCCGGCCAAGCAGCGAACATCGAGCAAATACTGTCCTTGTCAGCAAACGTGAAGGTCCCGATTTTGCACGTGATACAAAAAAATCGCAATAAAAAATCATGATGTAATTTCTCCTCCAAATATACAGTCTTAAAGTGGAGTTCGTAGTAGTTTGGAAACGTGAAAGACACAAATATTATTATGCCTGTTCGACTTTAAAACAAAATCTCCTTAGGAAGTTCATTCATGTTGTGTGCTTTCTTGTTTTTCTTAAGGCGCCCATACTCTTGCAAATTACATATAGGTATACATACAAGTTCTATCTGTAGCAGGATCACGTCACACATTTAGATCTAGGGCCTGGTTTGGATTTCGGCTGAGGACGTGTTACTCTGTCACAAAGGTGACGATATCCCGTCCCCCGAAATCTAAATATCATAGGAAATGATGGCTTTAGGTCCCAATGACCTTATTTAGATTTCATCTGACAAGTTACACCAGCACAACTGTGACGGACATCCCGTCCATCAAAATACACGAAGTGCATTAAAAAAAGTATGGGAAGTGTGATGTTACATGAAATGGGAGTGGGATCAATGAGTGTGGGGGTGGGATCAAAGGTGTGGCTAAAAAAACAAAATACCCTCTTTCAGGTAGCTACATACATATTAACTCACAGATTAAATGAAAAACAAAATAAAAAAGGTAATTTAATTGGTGGTGTGCACTATTGTGTATTATAAAACCTCTTTTAGATAATGCACTGAGAGGTCTGTGTGTAACCAGAAAGCCACAGAAGAAAGTCTTGGTGCAATGGAGACTTGTGACTTGAGTGTTGTTAGTACTACAAGGGCCCAACCTGTGACAGAACGCACTGACAATGTGTAAGTCATTTTGTTATACTTGCATTACACACAGAATAAGACAGACTGCTGCTAAATGTGCAAAATGATTTCAGATAAAATGATGCTTCCAAAATATATGTGAAGTAATACCCAGACTTTATTTTTATTTAACTGTCCTGAGAAGCACACAATGCACAGCTCAGCTGGTAACTCCCTTGACCTACCAGTCAAAAATAATAAATCTGTGTCATCACAAAGCTTCATGTGTTTTGATCTATTAAACCAGTACCTGCTCCCAAGCCACCTTTACATTAACCAGTTGTGCACATTGACATTTCTTTCAGCACAGAGGAACCATGGCAAGGAGGCCTGTTTATTGTTAAGCTGCCTGCCCCTCGGTCTCACAGCACAGGAAACTCCCTGAATGAAACTTAAGCTGAATCATTTGTAGGATCGGAGTTTACTGTCCTGGGGCGGTTGTCTTTTCACACAAAGTATGTGAACAGTTTTTCATAAATTGAAAAAAGTAGGGGCATGTTGTGCCCCTCCAATCCCCCCCACTTTGACCACAGCCTATGGAATTTATATTTAAGTGGATGGGATATCCATCACCGTTGTGACAGAGTAACCCGTCCATCGAAATCTAAATCAGGCCCTTAGTCTGTGGCATTTTTTCCTCATGTAACAGGCATCATCATATCTTCAAAAGACCTGAGCATTGAATTGGCTGCACTTGTGCAAATAACATTATTCAGCTAACTATACAAATCTGTTTGTTCGACAATCACTACCACCTGCAAAAAATTACAAGGAAGGCTATTTCAAGTAGTGTTCATGTCTTAGTTTTCATTTGTGGTCTAAGGTAGGATTACCTATCAATGGGAGGACAACTGCTATGGCCATGTTACCTGACGAGGAAGTACTCTATAGTTGCACAATAGCCTAAACCTATGTTTAGTTGTGGCTGAACTGACAACACTATGAATGTTTCTCTATTGAGGTACAGCAGAATGATGGGGAGAAGTACCCAGCAGTGAACATGATATATTAAAACAGGTATTGGCAAAGCCAATCGGTTTGTTTGTTCTTTAAGTGAAAGTGATTTTTAATTGATAGCGAATTTGAGTGTGTGTTGTTGGGAATATTGAAAAAATAATCACTGGCTGGGACTGCCCCAATAGTTGTTTACATCAGTTGTGTGATTCCATTGCCCAACTATCTTTACAATATGCCATTTCCAATTTCACTGTTTTGGGATACTTTAACATTCATGCTGATGTCCCCAGCTGCTGCCATGGCTCCCTGCTGATTCAGACCCTGGGAGGTCTTAACTCAACACATCACCACCCTCACCCAAAGAGCAGGCCACATACTGGATTTAATATTCTTCAACATGACATGCTTTCAAGCCAAGAAGCCTATTTGCTTGGTGTGGACCAATCCTTATCTTGTCCCATTCTTTTTTGACAGTCCTTGAAACCGGCAAGAGACTAGTACCACACCCGTACTGAGGAGTACCTGTAAAAAGGTGATGAAGGAGTCCCTGGACCTGCCTCTTCAATCCTCCCCTCCTGCACTTTCTGATAGTCCTGATAGTGATACAATCCTATTTAATAAATGGATCTCCAAGGCCTTTGATTGTTTTGCTCCCCTCAAAATGCATACGGCCAAAAGATCCAAGCCTTCAGGTCCTTGATCTTCCCATGACCTAACAGCTGAGAAGAGCTGTTGTAAAAAGCTCGAGCACAACTGGAGAAGGTCTCATGACCCCGACGCGGAACAGTATTATAAGGCAGGTCTCCAAAATTTTGGAAAAAACTTCCACATAATAGCAAGAGAGAGTACTTGTTTTGAATCAAGAGTGCCACCAGCTCCTTGAGGGAAGGTTTTCTTATTGTCAAGTCCTTTATCTCCCCTGATGTGGCTGATGCTTTTCAGCCCCTAGTCGGACCTCTGTACCAGGCTTTCATTCCCAGATTTTTTTAATGAGAAAATTCAAAAGCTTTACTACACCTTCCCGGGGAACATCAGTACACTAAACCCCACAATGCCACCTGACAGTCTGCGAACTGCATTTGCTCAGATCTAGCCATTATCAGATGTTGACTCACTTAAGAAACTTCTGAATTGCACTTCTGGCTCTCCAGAGGACCCCTGCCCTCCCCATAGTCTCATACTGATGGCTCAATCCGTACACCCTTCTCTCAATAAGATTTGGAACACATCCCTGAAATATGGGGTCTTTCCTGCTGTCTAAAAATAGGCATTCCTGCTTCTCCTCCTTAAGAACCCCATCGTGGACCAGAGTGTACTCAACAACGTCAGGTCAATTTCACTTATGCTTGCTCCTGCTAAAATCTTAGAGAAGTTAGTAAATCGGCGACTGTAATCTTTCATTGAGGCAAATAGTTTGCTACATACAACCCAATCCGGCTTTCAAGAGAGATGTAGCATTGACACTATTTGACCTTATTGGAAGTGTTGAAGTCTGTAAGAGAATCCGTGGACAGTAGGGCCTCTGCCATGGTGGTGCTGTTAGATCTGTCAGCACAGCTTGACACAGTGACACACTCCACATTGTTGAGTAGATTAAGCCTACTTGGCTTCCTGGGCACACTTTTTTCACGGATACAATCTTTATTGAATTAGCGCTCACAGCGGGTCTTCCTCCATTCTTTCTCCTCATCCCCTAAACCTTTAGTTTGTGGGGTGCCTCAGGGCTTGGCACTCAGTCCTCTGTTTTTTAATCTCTGTCTGGCCCCTTTGGCCATGCTGATTAAAGCTTGGGGATCATTCTGTGAACATTCCGTTGTGGCCTTTTTCAAACTTAAAGAATCCCTAAGAAGTATAGCCAGCTGGATGGATTATGATATTTTGAAACTGAACACGGATAAAACAGAGGTTCTCTTTTTTAGCCAGTAAACCCCTCCCGGCTAATCTTTGGTGGCCGGCTGAGCTGAACCCTTCTCAAGTGCCACCATTACCCGCTAAGAACCTAGGCTTACTGTTCAACTCTAACTCTAACCTCTCCTTTGCAGGCCAGATCAAACACATTTCTTCAATCTGCTTGTGGGAGCTTAAACCTACCAGGAATCTGTTACATATGCTTCTGGATGAGACCTGCAAAATGATGATTCATGCCCTTGAGACATCTCACCTGGATTATGCCTCCATATCATACAGAATGCAGCAGTTAGGCTAATCTGGCCGGTCCCTTTCAATCAACACATTTTGCCTCATCTAAAGCAGTTGCATTGGCTCCTTGTGGTAAAAAGGATTGAATTTAAGGCTCTCATCTTGGCCTTTAGAGTCTTGTAGGGCAAAGGTCACCGTTACCTGAGAAAGAGACTTGGCAAGTACCAACGAAAGAGATCCTTGAGATCCAGTCACCTCTGACTCATGCGTATCGCCAGGTTTTCTAAAGCTCTTTTATGGTTCTGACAGGAAAGTTCTGGAATTCCTTCCCAATCAACCTTAGAATGGCCGAGTCCTAACAAGGCTTCAAGACACAATAAAAGCCTGTATTTTTTACCAAATTAAACTTGTTAATCCAGCTGCATTCTCAGTCTCTGCTTTTGAGCACCAGTATGCTTCTGCTGAAGCAGCTGAGCTTTTTACAAGTGTCACAGATTGATTGATTGATTGATTGATCGATGGATTGTTGAAACCAAAGCCTGAAATATTTGAAGTCTATGTCCTGTATTGATTGTCTGAAAGTTTAAGTGTGGAAGAAAGAATAATACTCTTTTTCTGATGTCCCCAGCAATTTTCTCATCAAGAGAGCAAAAAGACCAATGGGGCAAAGAGCGATTGACTGGTCGAAGTTGATAAGCAGATGCACAGTGTGCTCATTGGTCTGCCTCCTAGAAGAACAAAAACAGTTGCTACGTTGGGAGAAAAAGCTTGCCCTAAGGCAGCGCGAGAACAGCACTGCCATCTAAATCCTAATTGATATAGCCGACTGAAGCTTTTAAGGCTGAAGAAGACTTTGTTCAAAGACAGTGTCAGCATAAGCAGCTTTTAGGAAAATGAAAGGCACCTGTTGAAGTCTTAAAGTTCTTATGGAGCGAAACAATGTTTTGCTTTAGATCTAGATAACAGTAGACTCCCATTGTAGTAATGAGACTGCTAGATTTTGGGCTGCACCACCACCGAGTATGGGAGACTGAGTCTGATCCCTGAACGTGTGACTGCTGTTGTTCTAACCCTTTTGGCTAGCGAGCAGCACCTCACCAATACCAAAGGTAAGAGTGATTTGCGGCAGACTATCGCATGAACCTCAGACTCCTCAGGGAAGTCATGGTAGAACAGATTGTATTCCATTCTCTCAGTAATACAAGTCTCACACAAAGACAAACAGAAGCAGAAGCTTGGTTCAATAAGTTTTTACATGATAATATTTACATGATAAGATGCAGGTCAAAACATTTAAAGATGCAATAAGTAAATATAAAGATATCACTGAAAAGTGATATAAAGTGTCTTAAATCTTTTAAAAGCAAACAAAGTATCTTTCAAGTACAAAGTACCTGGTTTGCGTGAAAAACTCCGCAAAGATCTGCAGAGGAGGAGATGCACGGAAATAAAGGGGTGTGCGTCGATTTCCCGGGCCGCACACAGCGATGCAACGTTTAGTTTTCACGGTGGGACGGCTGTGCTTCAATTTCTGGTGCACGTCGTGGATCTTCTTCGGGTTGCAAGGTTTTCAGATGCCCCGGGGACAATGTGTGGATTTTCTGCACTGGCAGGATGAAGTCACACGAGCTGGTCGATCCGGTGGGCATAGCGTCAAATTTTCTACCGCACAGCAGGCTCTGTGTCGATTCCTCTCTGGAAGTCGGGCTGCGTCGTTCCGGCTCAGCTGTGCATCAATCTAGTGGACCATGCTTTGAATTTCTGGTCACTACCCTGGCACTGCGTTGATCTTCTCATTGTGAAGTCAGGCTGCGTCATTCCGGTTTGGCGTGCAGTGAAATTTTCACTGCGGTGCAGGCTGTGCCTCGTTTCTGGCAGGCTGCGGGCCAAATTTCGCCGCACAAGGTGCCCTTCTTTAGAGATGAAGTCTTTTTGGTCCTGAGACCTAAGGGAACAGGAGACAAGCTCTATCCAAGCCCTTGGAGAGCACTTTTTCACCACAGCCAGAGAGCAGCAAGGCAGCAGTCCTACACAGAAAGTAGACAGGTGAGCCGTTTGGTCAGCCAGGCGGTTCAGGTTTTTTTTCCAGGAAGTTTCTGAGTTGGTAGGGGCAGAGGCCCTGTTAATATAGCCAAATGTGCATTTAAAGTGGGGGAGAGTGGCTTAGAAGTGCACCACGTCCCCTTTCAGTTCAATCCTGTCTGCCAGGGTCCAAGTAGGAGGCGTGGCAGTCCTTTGTGTGAGGGCAGGCCCTCCACCCTCCCAGCCCAGGAAGACCCATTCAAAATGCATATGTATGCAAGTGAGGCTGAGTATCCTGTGTTTGGGGTGTGTCTGAGTGAATGGACAAGGAGCTGTCAACTAAATCCAGCCAGACGTGGATTGTAATGCACAGAAAGATTTAAGTGCAGAGAAATGCTCACTTTCTAAAAGTGGCATTTTTAAAATAGTAATATTAAATCCAACTTCACCAGTCAGCAGGATTGTGTATCACCATTCTGGACATACTAAATATGACCTTCCTACTCCTTCCAGATCAGCAGCTACCACTCAAACAATGTATGAAAGTACCACCAATGTTAGCCTATGAAGAGAGAAGGCCTCACAGCAGTGTAAAAACTAATTTAGGAGTTTTACACTACTAAGACATGTAAACTACACAGGTACGTGTCTTGCCTTTTCCCTACACAGCACCATGCCCTATGGGCTACCTAGGGGATACCTTAGGGGTGTCTTGTATGTAGAAAAAAGGGGAGTGTTAGGCTTGGCAAGTACTTTTAAATGCCAAGTCGAATTGGCAGTGAAACTGCACACACAGGCCTTGCAATGGCAGGCCTGAGACAAGGTTAAGGAGCTACTTAATTGGGTGGCACAATCAGTGCGGCAGGCCCACTAGTACAACTTAATCTACAGTACCTGGGCACATATAGTGCCATCTTCTAGGGACTTATAAGTACATTAAATAGTCCAATTGGGTATGAGCCAATGTTACCATGTTTAAAGGGAGAGAGCATATGCACTTTAGCACTGGTTAGCAGTGGTGACGTACGCAGAGTCGTAAAACCAGCAAAAACAATATCTAAAATGTGAAGGGAGGCAGGCAAAAAGTTAGGGATGACCACCCTAAGGCTGTCAAGAACAACAATGTCTAACATCCCTACCTTCACTACTAAGTTCACATGAGAGCAAGTAGCAGGGGTAGCCCTAATCTGCCCTTCTACTTCTGGGAAGGAAGCCTAACCCCATACCTATGTTCAGAGGTGAAGAAGAGGTCTGTTAGTCTGCTGGGAGTCCTCCCACATGGACGAAGAGAAACTAAAGGGTTTAATCAGAAACTGCAACAACGTGCACCTTGAGATGGCAAGCTGGCTGGAATGTCCCCTCTAAGACGGTGTGATGTTATACAATAACCTAACTGTTATTCTAAGAACTTCCCCGATGTGACAAGACATATTTTTCTGTGTAGGGTTGACAATGTACTGTTTGGACCGGCAATACCCGGTAAATAGCGTGTACCTTGAGCTGAGCATAGGATATACACAGGATGAAAATGTTGTGCAAAGAAAAAAATAACAAATTGTGCATGGAAGGGCAACTGATAAAAGAATGAAAAACATATCCACTAAAATGAATATTTGCTAAAAAATAAAGGGAATAAAAGTGAAATGTAACTAGGTGAGAGGACACAGGCCATGGCTAAATATTTTGTCTGGGTAAATGCTAAAATAAACTCTCAACACCCACCCCATTGTCAATTCAAAGGTGCAGAGTTCTGTACCAAATTCTAATACCAAAATCACCTTTCCTACATTAATCACTAAAATATATTGAATGAGATAAAATGCATATGTCGACAAGCAAAACAGACTCAATTTGAGCCAAATTAAAATGGTTAATTTCGAATTTCCTGAACTCCAGAATTTCAGCAAATCAACAACAATCATGATCTTTTAAACAATAGCCAGTATCATCAATTGTTATCTACTCCAGGAAGACCCAACTTCGGCAAATGGCAAAGTAACCAGTGTCTTGACAAGGAAAGCAAGTGAGCACTAATGTTTGGTTGCCTTAGCCATAGCTCTGACTGAGGCTGCAGTTTCCCGTGCAGTGCCAAGAGCCACTTGATACACAAAGGGAGGCTCATAGGAAGCTTCCCGTAGCAATCGCAATCGCAATCTCAATATGCTTGTCTGGTAATGAACCCTCATCAAGAACACCAACAGACCAGCATCCAAAGAAGGTATGTGCTGCATGGTAAGACACATTTCCGGTGCATTTTCAAATGGATACCACAAACATCAAAAAGCGGGCTGCACACAATTCAGAACTGGTCTGAATGACAAAGACTGGATAGACTTCAATACTTCGAGGAGTGATGCTCGAAAATACTGTATCATGGGGTCACTAAACAGTTGGGCTGCTGCAAGCACTGTCAATCCTCCTTGTTGAGATGGGGAAGACATTGAGAGTGAAAAGTAGCAACAGCAAAATGCCACCAATTAACACCAAAGTAACATGGAATGTGTATGGCTGAAAGTGCAAAGTATTAGCCCAAATATAGAGGAAAAAGTGCTGACAAAACCAGAACCAACAGCCTTAAAGTGTACAATACCCTCAGTGTTAGACACAATAAATATTCGACCTATGAGTGAATCAAAATGTCTTGGAAAGTTTGAGTTTAAGGATTGCAGCTCTGCGGATAACCTCGCCAATTGCAGACCATAGGTCTCACGGGAAAATGTAACCACCATGTGTTTTTGAAACAAAAAAGCCTTTAGTCTGCTCTGCTTGTCAAAATTTACATTTAAAGTAGCAATATGAGGCCACATTTCTGCCACTTTTATCTTGCATGGGAATAATCCACATTTCCACAGCATGTAACAATTTGGGAGACCAAAACTACATAGGCTATTTTGGCTCACATACCACAACAGCTGATTTTGTTCAGCATCATATAACTCCCATTCAAGAGCACCTGGAATACTGGACAAATTAAAGGGACTGGGACCCCTTCAGATAACAAGCTAAATTTGCATATAAAGCACTACATGCTCTGTGCAAGGACTGCTTTTCACAAATCATCAAATGACTTACAGAATTCTCACATTCGCTTCCACTAAGAAAGAGTTCCTTCATGCCATTGAAAAATTTGTATGTAAAGGATAGCTTCCACACCTCATGGATATAACTATCTCCTAGCTTTTCAAATCTGCTGACAGGAATGTGCTTCAAACCAAAAGTGAATTTAAGTGTTGAAATGGACAGATTAATAACCCCATATACTAACTAAACTGCAAATGGTATTTCCACCATAGTGAAAGGCAACTTTTCCAACTTTTTGATGTTTTCCAAAATGTGTGTTGCTTCTTTCTTAGCCATTATTTGTTACTGTCGCGTCAGATTAAACGAGGCAAACAATTCCCCGGAGCTGACATGTTGCCAGCGCATGCAAACACTTTTCAGACTTGTAACATCAAACCAAACTGTATAGTAGACCTAAGCTGACTCTGTCCATGTTGTAAAAATGCAGAAACATCAGGTGCACTGTTGCACCTGGACTCCCTTGGGTCAACTAGGTACTTCTATAAATAGAAACAAGAGCCCTCACACACCCAGTGGTGTCATGCTTCATCATCAGGTCTGCCCCTCATCGGGCTGGCACTACAATGCCCGATGGGCCCCTCTAGGGGGCTCTTTGCCAGGGATCTTTTTATGAGTGCCGTAGTCAGAAATAGGAATAAAAGTAAACCTACCAGGAAGAGTGAAGTGCTGGAAGTGGTGTATTTAAATTTTACCTTAGGCTGACTATCAATCAATTTATTGTTGCTAGGAGGTCTAGGTCAAAAAGAGGGGGAGTGACCGAAGAAATAATCCTCCACTCAAGCTCTACAGGGAAATGGGAAAGAGAAGTCATTGTTTAACCTTCAAAAGTGGTTGACATGTTTCACACCCATATCGTCACCTATGGATCAGCTGGCATTTTTTCAGGACCAAACAAGAAATGAAAAAACTCCTACACTTCACCTGTAAAACCTTGTATAAGTGTGACATGCATGAGAAATTAAGTAAAAAAACTTACAAAGAGGAACTGTTACACTAGTAAAAGGTAGACCATCCTGTATTAAGGATAGAGCCCCTTGGACCCTCCTACATTAAGAAACAAGCCCTTTGCGAAATGCTTGCTGAGGTACTACCGCAAAGATTTGTTGCAGATAGTCCCAATGCCGAGACCTACCCGGTGGCCGCAAACCCAGAAGTAGTTGTAAAAATGACATAGCCTTTTGTTTGATGTCAATTGCAGATGAAATAATACTGTTTAGGGTGTAAATGTGGTTGGATAAAGTGTTAATACCATTATCTACAACGGCTGGAGCTCTCTGAAGGTTTTTCTGATCTATTTGCCTCAACCGGGAATCAGCTTCTTTTTGTGAAAGTTTCCATATTTGTTATATATTGCATATAAGAAGCACTTTGTGCATGGTTTTCTTGGACCTCATAAGAAACCTTGTAAGTCTGTGTTTTCTGACAGGAGACTAATGTATTTTTTAACAGCTGCTAGTGGGAAGGATTTCAACCATTGTTAACATAATTTTCCCAATCTATAAGTGGTGATGATATCAGAGTGATGTGATGATATGTAACAAGGGTCATGTTGGCTCGCTCTAAAAAACCCTGTAGAGTTTACAAAAAGTGCATGAGCCACTTGTGTCCACTAGCCACAATAAACATCTGATTAGATTGAAAGTGTCAAGTTAAATGTTCCATTTGGGACCTGCCCATTAAGCTGTTCTTCAGTGACATTTAAAATCTTTTGTCATTTGTTAAATTTAGCTAGTAAATGGAATACTAGGCACATTCAATTCCTTAATTTTTTCTAAGCCTACACAACCTGCCTATTGAACAGTTTCATTTAAGAATATAATTTGCAACGGAATAAGGCATGCTTTAAAGAAAGCTTCCCATCCATGTATTTGCCAATTTTCAGTTCTGAAACGCAGTCTTTAAGTCAATCGACTTCAAATAATTTTCATAGCCTTCAATAGCCAACTGGGAAACAAACAACCGGAACAGAATCATTTGGGGTCTGTTAACAGGACATTCTGAAATTCCATAGGAGGCTAGTTAAAATAATGAGATTCAGCATTTGTGACATCATGTCCAGAAAAATATATGTTTTAAAACTCCCCACTGCTGGAGTGGGATAAATGTGCCTGTTGAATGTAGTTGTAGACATTTCTTGGAGTGCTGGCTTTATGTATAAAATGGTGTCTGTAATGATGGTAACGTAAAATGTCACCCTTCATTTGCTGTTGTTTGATAAATATCTTCACTTTCAAACACAGTATGGTATTCAAGCTCAGAAAGCATAGAATCAACTGTTTTCACATCCCAATGATCAGAAACCACCCCAGATGTTACTATATCATTCATGGAGACTTTGAATACATATGGAATTTGAATCATTTCCGTTAGTCCGAATACATTAAATGATACTTTATCCCAAACATTCCCATCAGGAATTGGTACAGCTGAAATGTTCATGAGGCACAAGTTTCTGCAGACCTTATGTGAGGACAGGTGAGGCTTCAAAATCCCATCCACCAGTTAAGCAGAAGAGCGTTCAGGGAAATAATGACCATGTAGCAGGAAAACAATGAGAAAACCAGTTGAAAGAAGGAAGGCAAGTACACTTACTAAGTCCCATAGGTAACTCCATGGACGAATCAGATAGTTAATTTTAAGCCAGATGTGTAACTTATGTGCTCTTAATACAGGTGAGGTTAAAGATGCTGAAGAGTTTGAAAATAAATCATTGATGTTGCCAAAATATCCAGAAGTAGTTCATGGGAACAATGCAGCCCATGTTGGAGAGAACTGGCAGATATATCCCTTGGTGGTTCTTATAAACAACTTCATCCGTTTATGTAGCGTTAGAGAAAGATAATTCAGAACTTTGAGCATCTCTTTTGATGATATAGGGACAGGTACAAATGAAAGATCATTTTCCACCCTCTCCAAGTTTGTAGAAGACTCATCATTATAACTCAAATTTTGAAGAGGTACATCCGGGCATGCAGTGAGAGGGGTACAGGAACTGCTCAGGAGTCCTTGTGCTCTACTGTGTAGGGCTGGCCACATGATGTAACAATATTGTCAATTGATTGAAAAAGGTTTTCTTTGGAACCAGACAGCAGTGGTAGAATGACAGTTCTGGTACCATGGAACTGGGCTGGAACTGATGCCCGATATGCAGTGCCAAATTCGTTTTTTACAGCAATCTTTTCATGCACTAGATCCCCAACATTTGGAATCCAACCGGTGAATGTTGCTGGTGAATCCCTCATTCCCAAGGTGGCGGCACATGCAGATGAATTTTCATCACAGAACTGTTGTAATTCCTGCAAGACAGTGACACATTCATTTATGTCAAAAGGTGTGCATGCAGCCACTGCACCAGGGCCATCAAGATCAGCAAAATACATGGGTTTACTTGGGTAGGGCGCACAGAACCTCATATGGGGTGCACCCTTCCACTGACTTTCTGGGCAGGTTATTAGGTAGTATTAAGTACTCGCTGGACTCGATACAGGTGGTTAAGCCAACTACGACCTGAACTTGGTACTTTAGCTGTTAAGGATTGCTTTAAGTCTCAGTTCTTCCGCTCAACAACAGCGTTTCCCTCAGGATTATATTGAGACAAGAAATGTAACCGGGCCCTCATCGTCGCATGGTGTCCCTGAATGCCCTGGAGGAAAAGGCAGGGCCCTGGTCCGAATGGAAAGCTGCAGCTGCATTTGTCCCGATGAAGACATGCAAACAGGCCCGGCTTTAGGAAGGTGTGACTGGTGCAGCCACACCAGGTGCTGACCTGGATGGGGGGATTGACCTCAGGGGGGAGCTGCGTTTATTAAAAAGTATGTGCTCAAAAGTTCCTTGTGTGGCAGCCTTCAGACAGTAATTACAATGTCAAGATAACTCTTGTGATTAGGGTTCTTGCTAGAGAGATTGTTTTGTCCAGTGGCAGTTTTGACTCCCCATAAATTAGAGTAGAGGGTTAATATGCCTGCTGTAAAGAAGATATTTATATTTTATGTGGATAGCTAAGTGGATCAGTAAAGCCATCCTTTGCCAGAGCTCTAAAACAAATTAAATGTATGTGAGAGGAGCTATAGAAATATGAGAGGCACTTTTGTTGGAAGTAGAAAGGGAATCTGAAGAGGTGATCATGGGATTTAGGGCTCCAAACAAGGACTGCTGCACCGGGCGCCACCAGCTATAAAGCTGGTCCAGCATGCAAATCTTGAATAATAGTTTGAGCATCAGCTGATCATTGTGGCCATACCCATAGAAAACTGGAGCAAGAACCAACAGTGACTAAGATGTATTTGTATGCACCGTCAGGTGCTAGGGGATCGCAATGGTCCAAGTGCACACTTTTTAGTTGTTTTTTTGGAAATTAGGAGTGGTGTCTGTGGTGGATTTTAATGGTGGATATGTTGACAGATGTCACAACAAAAGACATAGGGGGTCATTCCGACCCCGGCGGTCAAGGACCGCCGGGGCCGGGGTCGGCGGGAGCACCGCCAACAGGCTGGCGGTGCTCCCCAGGGTATTCTGACCGCGGCGGTTCAGCCGCGGCCAGAAAGGGAAAACCGGCGGTCTCCCGCCGGTTTTCCGCTGCCCTGTAGAATCCTCCATGGCGGCGCAGCTTGCTGCGCCGCCATGGTGATTCTGACCCCCATACCGCCATCCTGTTCCTGGTGGCTTTGGCCGCCAGGAACAGGATGGCGGTATGGGGTGTCGTGAGGCCCCTGGGGGCCCCTGCAGTGCCCATGCTAATGGCATGGGCACTGCAGGGGCCCCCGTAAGAGGGCCCCACCCTGAATTTCAGTGTCTGCTTAGCAGACACTGAAATTCGCGACGGGTGCTACTGCACCCGTCGCACATCCTCCACTCCGCCGGCTCCATTCGGAGCCGGCATCCTCATGGAGGGGTGTTTCCCACTGGGCTGGCGGGCGGCCTTTTGGCGGTCGCCCGCCAGCCCAGTGGGAAACCCAGAATACCCGCGGCGGTCTTTTGACCGCGCAGCGGTATTCTGGCGGTTCCCTCCAGGTGGGCGGCTCCCGCCGCCCGCCGGGGTCAGAATGACCCCCATACTGTTTGGTCTGTTTGTATAGACCTGGCCACCAATAGCATTTCTGCAATATTGA
Source organism: Pleurodeles waltl (assembly GCF_031143425.1). NCBI lineage: Eukaryota > Metazoa > Chordata > Amphibia > Caudata > Salamandridae > Pleurodeles > Pleurodeles waltl. The sequence goes on from NC_090436.1 coordinate 494,872,110, forward strand.
AATTGTAGGTGCCATACCTGCATAGGCAGGTGCAGCCCCTTCATGCGCTGCTTCTAGGAAATCTAATCTGTTCTGGGTTAGGCATCACACAATCACCCACCCCTGTTATTGTAATGAATGCAACATTTTGGTCACTTAGATGGTAGGAATATTTTGTGGGGCATGACTTTGGCAATGGCTTGCTGTCAGCCGAAGCTTTCACAGCAGCTAGTGTTTTATCATCCAACCTCAATGTAGAATGAGTCATCACAGCAACAGAAGCTGTGGCTACTGCGGACGGGGGTGCTTCATCAGCCAAAGTGTTTCCTGCAGAGTCTATTCCTATACCTTGATGGCCCATCATATGTACTACATGGGTATTTGTTATCATCTCTTTTAGATCTGTTACCTTCCCCCAAAATTATCGGTATGAAAGATTGAACTGACTGTTTTATTGTACATCCCCAGGGGATAGTGGATACTTTTGCACCATATAGACACATCTATACTCCAAAGGTTACCACTGAAAAGACCCGCAGTCACCTATTTCTCAGTTTGGTCCATCTCCCTTAGCTGAATGATGAAGGGAGAGCCTCACTTTCTAGACTGATCACCCAAGAGAAGACTGCTCAGTCCATTTCCGCCGCTTTTTGCTGCAAGTCTCCCAGCGAATACAAGGTTCTAGTGGAATGCTATAAATGGACCTCAACTGAAGCTGGAGATTCCCTTGAGGTGCTTTACAAGGAGGTAGAGGAGATGGGTGGTTTGGGATGATCTACAGCAAGACCCTCATAACTGAGCTCCCCAAACCGAGTATGGACCCACAGACTTGTGACATCTATTGGCCCAGATCACTATTAAATGGGGATGTTAAGATATTAACCAGCATCTTGGCAACTCGGCTCCAGAAAGTTATACCCACTTATGTGCACCCCACGCAGGTCGGCTTCGTCCCAGGCCTAACATCCCGGAATCACTTTAGAACATTGGCTCATGTCCTGAGGCTGGCTAGGGACATGCAGGAAAATGCTAGCCCTATCTCTCGACACTTAAAAGGCGTGGGACCGTAGAGAGCGAGGATACTTCTGTACAATCCTTCACATGTTTCGTCTGGGAGATGACTTCATATCACGAGTCAAATGGCTCTATGATGACCCATCAACACAGGTGTACTGTGGTGCCTTCTTTTCTGAATCCTTCCTAATTCGACAGGGGTGCCCGCTTTCGCCACTCCTCTACTTGTTGGCCATTGAACCTTCAGCTGTGGCTGTACAGCAGTCTCAGTAGATTGTGGACATCCCATCCTCCTCTATATGGATAGCATTTTACTGACTCTCACAGACCTTTCTAGATCTCCACTGGGCCTTCTGGCCTTCATAGACAGACCTGCGCAGATAACAGAATGCTAAATCAATTGGGGAAGAGCAAAGCATTAGCCCTCTCCCTATCCACTACAGCTGCAACCTTTCTGGGCTACCAATTCCACTGGACTTGGTCCACCTTCAACATCTCAGTATCTATGTTAGTAGAGGACAGGACCTGATGATGAAGGACAATATCAAACTTCTGTTGGAACGGACCAGAGCGGACTTTACCAAATGGACACATCTTAATCTTTCACTTTGGGGTTGTGTATAGGCACTTAAGATGGCTACTCTTCCAAGGTTCACTTATAGCTTGGGCATGCTACCTCTGCAGGTCCTGATCCCCCTGGCTCAGATCCATAGACTCATCAGAGGTTTCATCTGGGGCACTGCCAAACCCTGGCTGGCGTAGTCCAAGCTGATCAAGACTAGGAAACATGGTGGCCTGGTGCTTCCATTGATTAAAGACTACTCTTTGGCACTTCAACTCACACAACTTGTTTTCAAGTGTTAGGACAATCAACCTCCCTCCTGGGTCCTCTTAGACAGGAACTTATCTCACTGTCCACTCTGTCTTCAACTTCTCTATACATACAGTGCCCTCAAGCCATGTTCTGCCACCCTTATGATCCAAGGTATAGCTCTGGCCTGGAAGAGGATATATATCCTTCTTTTGAATGATCACTGCCTGCACAATGCAGGCCCTTTCTGAAGAAATTCCAGCATCCATATTGGGTGAGATATGCCTGATTGGCATATATAGCAGTAGGCGGGCATTGGAACCCCTCTCCCAGATCCTGGACAATGGATCCCTTAAAACTTTCAAGACCCTAAGGAATAAATTGCCTTTGCCCCTAGTTCAGCACCACTGGTCTTTATAGCAGTTTATGTGCACCACTGTGGTCTGTGGCATTCACTCCCATTGTTGCCTATTTATGGGTGTGGGGTCAATATCACTCTATGATGTTAGGTCGGTACAACCACATGATACAGGACAATTATTCCCCTTCCCAGTCATGCCAGCTATGTATATTATGGCAAACGTGCCTGCAGGTAGACTACATTGAGAAGTACTAGACTGAGGCCCAAATAAACATGGACCATGATGTGCAGAGAGCAGTATGAAATTTTGCATCTTCAATATAATACAGGATTGGTACTGGACACCCTAATACTTAGAACGTGTTGGCCGTTTACCCCACTCGTGCTATTGGCTATGTAACCTGCCTGAATGGGACACATTGTACACCCTGTACGACTGCCTGGACATTCGGGGACTATGGACAGCAGTGATGGCCATGTTAGGCCAAACGCTATTCCTGCCCTTCCCATTATCTCGACAAACTGTGTTTCTATACCATTTGGTTGATGCCCCTCCGCTGATACATTACAAGTGCTGTTTTATGGCCATGGCATGATCCACCATCAAACTTTGCATACTGTGACATTGGCGTTCCCAACACAACCCATACATGTGGAATGCCTCACCAAAATGCTTAAGGCAGTGTCCTATGGAAAGCTCATCTACACACTAGCTGATAGACTGGACACCTACCAGCAAATATGGGCCGCCTTCCCAACTCGAGACACCTGACTGGGACAAGGATGAATGTGGGTGTCTTGGATCTGAATCTTGATCCTCGTCCCCGATAGCACAATCATCACCTCACCATACCACTGGTGGGCCATCAGAACCTCCTGCTTATGAATTCTCATGGCCATACCCTTCTCCTACCCTCCGCAATGGAATAACATATTTATCGCAACAACCACCTCCGACCCTAGGCATGCCACCCATCCCTCTCCTCCCATCTGAGAGGAAGTACCCAAGTAGCCCCTACTCCTCCCCAGGACCTCTGTTCTCCTATCCTCCTGCCACTTATGTCCCTGCCACAGCCCCTTCTCCTTCCCACTGCCCCTCCCTCCATTTCCCTCTTTCCTCTTTCACCCTTTCCTTCCCCCTTCTGAGGCATTGCCTTTCTTCCTTTACTTAGAGACTATGGGGGTAATTTTGACCTCGGCGGTCTTTTGCCAAGACCGCTGAGGGACCGCCATGCGGAAGACCGCCAGTGTTTGCGGTTTGCCGCTCGGCCTATTATGACCGTTGGCAGCTCTCCGTCCCTTTACAGACGGAGAGCCGCCAACAGTCTGTAGGTATGTCTGTATGGATGTGTGCGTGTATGCTTGAATGTGGGTGTGCGTGTCTGACTGTGTGTGTGGATGTTGGCATGTATGTCGGTGTGTGTGCGTGTATGTGTGTTGGTGGTGCCTGCATGCGTGTCGTGTGTGTATGAGTGATGTGATGTTGGGGGTCGGGATGGGGAGGGGGGTCCTGCCACCTTTGGGGGGTGGCAGGGGTGGTGGGGGGTGTAGGGGAGGGAGTTGGGGTGGGGGTGGGTGGTGTTGAGACGCCTATCTGTGCCAGGGAAGGAATTCCCTGGCACTGATAGTGCTTACCGCCACGGATTTCATGGCGGTTTCAAACCGCATGAAATCTATGGCGGGCAGCCGGGTCCAAATACCGCCGGCGGTATAGTGACGACCGCCGGGCTGGAGACCCTGGCGGACGGAACGGAGAACTGGCGGATGACCATGGCGGTAACCGCCATGGTCATAATTAAAAAAAAAAGACCGCCAGCCTGTTGGCGGTCTTACCGCCGCTTCTCCGCCTTCCGCCAGGGTCATAATGACCCCCTATATTTCAGTTGCAGTGTTGGGGTATTGAATAGATTACTACTTGGTCATTGTAATTGTTATTTTTTGCAATATCCTACAGCACTGCTCAGCTCAGCCTGTATTTTGTACAATACAATTTTCAAATCAAAATATAGACTACAAAAAAAAAGAGGTTTATATATATTTGTGGAGCCATTGTGTGGTGCGATATTTTTGTAGCAAAATGGTTTTTTTGCTTGATATTCCGACATATAAACTTTTTGTCAAGAGATGTGAGGCAAACTTTCTCCACAGAATAAAATGTTTTTCATTTGAAGATAAAAAAGAAAGTAAAATTTTAGGTGCTAGTCCATATTCCTCCAGCACTCCTCTAAGGTCCTTATTACAGACCTCATGATTCGAAAATACAACACGCAGAAAAATAGATACCATGGTCTGCTTTAAAATCTGTATACAGCATCCGATACTTCCCCTATGGAATGGGCACTAGCTGTCAGAGCTAGCTAATTCTGCAACACAGCTAATTACTCCACATATTACATCATTGATGACTCTTTCCATGGCATCATTGATATTATTACTGCAGCATTTTCAATAAAATTATTGATAAGAAAACTGTGCATGGTGGGGGAGCGAGTTATAGTTTCTCAGGGAGCGGGTTATAGTTACTTGAGTTAACTATGACTATAACTGCTGAATTTCAATGGTTTTGTGCCAGGAAATTCAGAAGCTAACTATAACATCCCTGTGACCTTTGTTTTTTTCAGTAATATATATACGTTATAGTTAAGCTCACATTTTAAACTTACAAAACCATAGAAATTGTCCTGTTACAGTTAGCGACCAGGCCCGGCGGCCATCCCCCACTGTGCACGGCAAAGGCTATGCACATTGGTGGTTGGATTTAGATATAGTATTAAAAAATTGAAAATTATCTCATGTTAAAAAAAACTTCACTGAAAAAAAACAAAAGTTACAGGGATGTTATAGTAAGGAAATAGAATTTAAAAAAACTTAGAAATTCACTGGTAAAACCAAAGGTTACAAGGGACATTATAATCAGGATGTAGAATTAAGAAAACCTTGGCAATTCACTGAAAAAAACAAAGGTTACAGGGACATTATAGCTTGGTTCTGAATTTACTCGTGCAAAACCATAGAAATTCAGCAGGTATAGTTAGAGTTCTTAGAAGTTGTTTATTGTGCAAACAAAACAACATGAAGGTTGTGAGGTAAATAGTTCTGGTCAGCTAGTTTTCTCTTTGACTGTAATGGAGATCAGTGGTCAGGTGGCTCTCCAAAAGATGCCAGTTAACCAACAGAACAAATTATGTAACCTCCTTACCTCTTCAGTAGCAGACATTACATATTGCCTGCATGTTCATTCCATGCCCTTCTCCTGTTGTCACATATCCCAGTATATAAGTTTATATTGTTTCTTCCAGTACCCCATTATGTTTATTGCCTCAGGAGATGTCTGGTACAGCCCCTACCAGTCAGCACTCTGCACTGAGGAGGAACTCTATATTGTGGTAAAGTCCGAACCATAGTATGTCCAGTAATGTGTGTCTCTAGTCCAGGATACCTTCGGTCCTTCAATCTGGGTAAGGAGTTACTTTTTTAGGAACATTGACATTTGAATTTGCTTTCAAACTTTAACTTTTATTTAGGATACTTAGGCCCTCATGACATTGGTGGTAAATCCCACTTACCGCCATGCTGACTGCCGCCAACATACTGCCCCGGCAGCGGATTACCACCACCCATATTATGACCTACACATAGCAATCCGTCACTATACAGCTACACACACAAGCCTGCCAGCCCAAAGGTCAGTGATAAACTGGCGGTAACTAAACACACATCGTTATGCCAACAGAACTACGCCCACAGCATTATGACCCACCAATCCCTGCGGCGGACATTCAATTGCGCTAAACCGTTGGTGGTAGATACTGCCCCGCTCAAAATACACACACTCAAACAAAATAAAACCACATTGGACAATTTGAACAACACACATCTGACACAAATACACACACCACACCCACACACCCACACCACTATAAAACAGACACCTACACTACCCACGACCCTTTACCATTACAAACAAGTGCCACATGAGAGATAGCAAGACCACAGACAAGACCACAGACACATACCACCATCACCCATACACCATCCACGCACCCCACATCACAAACCCCAACACAACACCCCACACACCCTCACCCACACCACTCACAATACACCCATGGCACTGCAACAACACCCCAGGTTCTCACAGGAGGAGCTAAGGGTCATGGTGGAGCAAATCATCTGGGTAGAGCCACAGCTATTCGGATCACAGGTGCAGCAGACATCCATTGCAAGGAAGATGGAGCTATGCCGTGGGACAGCACCCTAGAACAAGGGATGACATCAGGAAGAGGTGGAACGACCTACGGGGGAAGGTACGTTCCAGAGTAGCATGACACCAACTAGCTGTACAGAGGACTGGCAGTGGACCCCCACCTAATAACATGGGAGGAACAAGTCTTGGCGATCATGCATCCTGAGGGCCTTGCAGGAGTAGGAGGAGGACTGGACTCTGGCAAGTCAATTCTCTATTACTATCACCCCGCCTACCTGCATGCCATCACAAACCCCCACTCTCACCCTCACTCCCATCACTTCACCACCTCCCACATACCCCACCATCACAACCCACTCATCCCAATACCAAGCCCTGCATGTAACACCAATGCATGGACACCCCTCACAGACCTGCATGGACACCTATCAACACTGCATGCACACTGGAGAGAATCACCTAACCCACCAAATAGCTACACACTCAAAGGTAAATCTGCCAGGGAAATAACAACCATACAGGGCAACACACACATGTACAAGATGACACACACAGAAACACTAACACTGCATTTACATACCCACAGGCCCACCACCCAACGTCACCAGAGAGGAGGTGCCAGCAACGTCCAGTCCACCACCAGAAGTGGCCCACAGTGATAACAGCAGCTCTGGACGCCTGGGTCTGGATGACCAACCTGGCCCAACAGGGATCTCCGGACAGTCAGTTACCCAGGCACAGTCCCATACCACCACAGAGTTTCCCTCTCAGGAAACACCAGCACAGTACCCACCCATTGGGCCCATACCTCTGTCCCCAGGACAAGTCAATCAGCAGTGTGTCAACCACTACAGGGACCCCAGGCCACTCCACAAACACAGGACGATCAGAGACCTGGGGTCAGTGGCAGTGGGCACACGGTTCAGGGGACAGAGGCACAGGACAACAGGGAAGCTGGGAGGACTACTGTGCGACAGGGGGAGGACAGGCCCAGGGAACCGACTCTCCAGGAGGCACTCACCAACATCCTGGGAGCAAATCACCATTCCGAGGAGACAATGGGCCAGATACTGGACAAGTTGCAGGAGACCCAGCAGCAGCAGGAGGGACAGAACCTGGGGATCAGGGAGGACTTGAAGGACATAAACACCACCCTGGTCACCATTGCAGGGGTGCTGGCTGGCATGGCCAACACCATGAGGGAGGCAGTGGCATATCACCGGGCCCCTGACACTAGCCAAACTGATGAACAGCCTTCCACCTCCTTTGCCGCTAGTGGACAGGGGGGCCCGCCACAGAACCAACAGGCCACCATCACTCCACCCCCTGCAGAAGGAGAACCACCCCGCAAATGGTCCCTGCGATCCAGGCAGAAGCCAGAGAACATTGCCAAGACCCCCACCAGGAAATAAGACTCCCCTGAATGTCACCCTTCTGTCCCACTCTGTCACCCTGTCCACCTTGAACTACCATTGCTCCACTTCCTATGCCCCCTTGGACAATGCACCTGTGATACAAATAGACTGGACTACAACCTGGACTTTCCTCCATCATTACCCCAGCCTATTGCACTTCCCCCTCTAATCATTAGCACTGAAATGAACACCATTTGAAAAAAATACATGTATGGAGTCTGTCAAATCATTTAACCATGTATTCATTTAACAAGCTTTAAACACTGCAATATAACTGTACAGTATTGTATACATAGGAAGGACCTGTAGTTGGCTGCAGTCAACACACCAGGAGCGATAGTGGGGCACAAATATCTGAAAATAGAGATGCCAAAAGGTACAGTAAGTGGCCATAGAAGTGGGAAAATCAGCCTGCCAGTGACAATGTCCAATACAAAACTGTCAATGTAAAGTGTAATTACAGTGTCCTACCTGTGTGTCATTGGAAGTACTGTCTTATAATAGCACTTCTGTTGTCCTCATCCTCATCCTCTGCCTCCTCATCTTCAGTCTCCACAGGGTCCACTGCTGCCAAACGCCCATCTCCATCCTCATCCTCCAGCAGAAAAGGCACCTGGCAACGTAAGGCAAGGTTGTGCAACATACAGCATGCCACAATGATCTGGCACACCTTCTTGGGTGAGTAGTACAGGGATCTACCTGTTTGATTTAGGCAACGAAACCTGGCCTTCAGGAGGCCGAATGTCCTTTCTATTATTCTTCTTGTTCGCCCATGTGCCTCATTGTAACGTTCCTCTGCCCTTGTCCTGGGATTCTTCACAGGGGTCAGTAGCTATGAGAGGTTGGGGTAACCAGAGTCGCCTGCAAATATCGAGGGACAACTGTTGGACGCACACTAATCCTTAGGGCCCACACCATACCCAGACACCAACATCCACTGGGTGGGAACCAGGGCTCACCTATTAGCCACACCCGGTGCCTCTGGAGTTGAGCCATCACTTATGGTATGCTGCTATTCCTCAGGATAAAGGCATCATGCACAGACCCAGGATACTTTGCATTGACATGGGAGATGTACTGGACCACCAGGCACACTATCTGCACATTCATGGAGTGAAAGCTCTTTCGATTTCTGAACACCTGTTCTTTTCTCTGGGGGGGGGGGAAATGCAATATGTGTTGCTCCAATAATGTTTGGGATCTGTCCCATTGCATAGAAGTCGTCTTCACTGTGGCCAAATCCTCTACCCGGGGGAAAAGGATGTAGCTGTGCATGTGTTTAATCAGGGCAGACAGTACTCTGGTCAGCACTATTGAGAACATTGGCTGAGACATTCCTGCTGCCAAGCCCACTGTCACTTGGAAAGAGCCACTTGCCAGGAAATGGAGCACTGATAGAATTTGCACAAGAGGGGGGATCCCAGTGGGGTGACAGATACCAGATATCGGGTCGGGATCCAATTGGGAACACAGCTTTGTGATTGTGGCCCTGTCAAGTCTGTAGGTGAGGATAATGTGCCTGTCCTCCATTGTTGCCAAGTCCACCAGGATCCTGTACACAGTGGGATGTCTCCATCTCCAATTCATCCGCAGCAGTTGCAATCTAGGGGGCAAACTGTTAGTAGCTGGTCAGTATCCCATATGTCAAAACACTACACTGCATTGCATGTTGTGACTGTAATGCAAGATTGTTGTATAGGCCCAAATGGTGCATATGTGTACTGTGACGCAGTTAGGTGCCATGGCCTTCCCTCCCCCCTGAAATGGCATCCGCCTGTCCTGTATGAGTGACATGTGGAAATGATGTAATTTGGTTGACGCTGTGTGCCGTTGCGGAAGGCAGTAGAAAACCGCAGTGCAACTCCTCATTGGATCCCATTGGGCCCTATGGGTTACAGTAGCCAATGGTGATGTCCGCCAGTGGTGACGGTACGCACCGCCGTAGAAGTCACCGCCATTTTCCATCTGTTCACTCACTTGCTACTAGACCTTCAACAGGAAAGGATCTACACTGCAAGCGCTGCTGTGACCTGTGTCTGGAACCGACCATGGCTCATGTCACCAGGGAAAGGGCGCCTGCCTTGGAGAGACTGGTGGATGGGGCCCTACCCCAGTACCGAATGCTGTATGGGCCTCAAGACCAACAGGTGAATACACTGTGAGCATGATGCATGTGGCATGAATGCATGGTGTGCTGTGTGTGAGGGCCTTGTGTAAGGGGAGGGTTGGTGGAAGGGTCCTGGGCAGAGTGCTGCATGTATGGTGGGCAATGTCTGTGCATAAGGGTAATGGGAGGGCTATTGTGGGACGGTCTGACTGATACCTTTTTTCTATGTGTATTTTTCTGCAGTTCAGGACCCATCAGAAAAAGGGTATATGGCGTGCCATCACCAAGGACGTGCAGACCCTGGTGGCCTATGGAAGGAGGAGCACTCACTATCGTAAACAGTGGGAGGTCCTGAGAAGCTGGGCAAGGAAGATGTCAGAGGCCCAGCTGGGGATGGCCTCCCAAAGAGGAAGAGGTGCCCGTCGAACCCTGACCCCCCTGATGGCCCACATACTGGCGGTGGCCTATCTGGAGATGAATGGGCGCTTGAGGGCATCACAGCAGCCACAAGGGGGTGAGTACAGTTTCAAAATATACTACTTGTGCGTGGTGGGGTGGTCTCTGGGTGGGGGATGTGGACAGGGTAGGTCCCATGTTGGGCAGGGTATGATGTGAACCACCTCCAAACAAGCTAGTAGGAGTCCACTACTGGGCAGGGGTCTGTGGGTCTCTAGTATGCTGTTAGTGGCGTTAGGTATTACTGTCCATGGCCTGGTGATTAGCATTGTGTCTGGTAGTGCATTGCCTAATGCGTAGGGCTGTTGCCTGTGATGGGTTTGTGTTGTGTACGCCAACAGTGGTGTTGGAGCAGCCATTGACCCAGTGTATCCTTTGTCTCTACCCTCTTTTTTGTTTTGTCACCTTGTCCTTCTGTGCATTAGCATCATCTGGCGGAGGAGCTGAGGCACCGGCGACAGAGGGAGCTGCATCCCACATGGGCTCAGGAGGCCAAATCCACCGACGGTAAGGGCACCAGTTGGACGGAGGGCAAAGGGAGCACTACAGCAGGGACAGGAGGAAACAGTTCGGACACTGATACCGGTACAGCCACCACCCCCCATATGAGCACCGCCCTCCCAGCAGCCCCTCAGCGAGTTCCCCGTGCCCGCTCACCCAGGAGGGTGGGCATCTCCTTCGCCCAAGGCACCTCAGGCCCTGCCCCAGTTAGCCCTGCTGCCCTGAGTGAGGAGGCTATTGAGCTGCTGAGATCCATCTCTGTTGGGCAGTCAACCATTGTGAATGCCACCCAGGGGCTGGCAGCCCATTTGCAACAAACAAATTCATTCCTGGAGGGCATTCACTCTGGCATGGCGGCCCAAGAGAGATCAGTCCAAGCTCTGTCCTCCTCTCCAATGGCAGCTATTGTATCTGTTTCTAGCCTCCCCCCTCCAACTTCCTCTACCCAGTCCCATTCCCCTCAACCCCAAACTATCCCAAGCACACAGGCAGACCAGAATGCACCTAGGACAACACACAGGAGTGGTTCAGGCAAACACAAGCACCACACATCAACCCACAGGCACTCACACAAACACCGTCCAGATGCAGACATACCAACATCCACTGCCTCCACTGTGTCCACCTCCTCCTCCTCCTCCGCCTCCCTCCCAGTAGCGTCTACACACACACCTTCATGCACTATATCCTCATCCACTACCTCCATCACTGGCACACCTATCACCCCTCACTGGCAGTCACCACCCCCACATCCATGCACATGTCCACTGTGTCCTCTCCTCCCAAAGTACAGAAATGCAAGCACTCAGACACCAAACAGCCATCCACCTCACAACAGCATCCAGCCCTTGCACCTTCACCCAAACATAGCAGACAGACACCTCCTACAACCACTTCCTCTTCCTTCACTCCCAAACCTTTACCCTCTTCCTGCCCCAATGTCGCTAAGAAGCTTTTCCTCTCCACTGTTGACCTCTTCCCTACCACTCCCCCCCATCCTTCACATTGGACAAGGGTGGTCAGAACCCAGGCGAGCACCTCAGCCACCCAGTCCACGGCAACAGTAGGGTCGACAGCTACTGCAGGTGGGATAGGATCCCGGGAACCAGCCAGAAGTACTGGAAGTGTGCATTCACCAGGAACATCAAGGAAGGGCAAGGAGGCACCACCAGCTGCCAAAGGGAAGGGCAAGGAAGCACCACCAGCTGCCAAAGGGAAGGGCAAGGAGGCACCACTAGCAGCCAAAGGGAAGGACAAGGGGCCAGCACGAGCAGGCAGGAAGGACAGGAGACCTGGTGCTGGGACTTATTCGGAGCCCCCACCACCAACCATGGCGGTTCAGCCATCCGAGGCTGCAGGGAAAGGGCTGGAGCCTCCCCCAACACTGCCAGCACTGCCACCAGCAGCAGCAGCCACAGCACCGCCACCAGCACCGCCACCAGCACTAACACCTGCACCGCCACCAGCAGCAGCAGCCCCAGTGGGCAGCCGTCCAGGGCTGCAGGGGAAGGGCTGGAGCATCCTGCCACCATTACCAGCACCGCCACCAGCACCACTGCCAGCAGCAGCCCCAGTGGGCAGCTGTCCAAGGCTGCAGGGGAAGGGCTGGAGCCTCCCCCACCACTGCCAGCCCCCACACCAGCACCGCCACTGCCACCACTGAGCAGCCGTCACCGCCGGCAGGCAGTGTGTAGTCCTGACTCCATGGGCTGTACTGCTTCCTGGACCCTGCAAATCCTGTAGGTGTGACACCCAGGTGAGAGAATGTGACCTTACACTCCCCAAGATCTACATCACAGAGCACAATGCCCCCTCCAGAACCAGTGGGAGAAACCATCCACTCACCCCATCCTTGCCAGGATGAAGCACAGTGGGCACAAGGCCCCCTCCAGGACCAGTCGAAGAAGCCTTCCACTCACCCCATCCTTGCCAGGATGAAGCATCCTGGGTACAAGGACCCCTCCAGAACCAGTGGATGAAGCCATCCACTGACCCCATCCTTGCCAGGATGAAGCACACTGGGCACAATTCCCCCTCCAGAACCAGTGGAGAACCATCCACTAGAGAGACTGTGGCTTTGCACTCCCCAGGACCAAGCAGTGGGCAAACCACCCACTTGAGAGACTGTGGCTTTGCACTCCCCAGGACCAAGCAGAGGGCATGTTGCCCCCTCCAGGACCAGTGGCATTGTACCATCTTCCGGCTGAGGTGCCCCCCCATTCCCCATCCCCCTGAGGTGCCTGTGTATTTTGGCCCTGATGCCCCTGCAGTGTTCTCTCTGTGTTGTTGCAGGAGTGAAGTGGGGCCTTGGCCTATGTGTTGTGGCCCTATGGCCCACGGACATTGAGGACTGGGCGGTGTCCCTACATTTGTAGATATGTATATAAGTTTGCATTTTGATGCACTAATTCTTGTTATTTTATCGTATTACACTCACGTTCATCAAATCTTTTTGTCCTTGCATTATTCCTGAGGGGTAGGGGGTGAATATGTAATGTTACTGCTTCTGGTTGTGTGTATGGTGTTGGAGGTGGGGGTGTTGCGTGTGTGTGTCACTCTTTTTTTCTTCCCCCCTCCCTTGTGTGCTAGGCGGCAGTACTCACTGTAGTCGTCTTTGCCGGCGTTGCTGCTCAAAATGCAGGAAGAGGTATACGAGCATGGGGAAAATGTGCAACTCTGGCTTCATGGTGTCGTGGTTGTTCCCTGAGTGCCCAGAGGTGTGTCATTTGACTTCTGTTTTCTGTTTCCGCTGTGCTTTTGATGTCATTGGTACCGCCCCGGAAAAGGTGTCAGATAGGCCTGTTGTAATATTGTGGGCGGTACATTGTCTTCCGCGTGGCTGTTGGTGGTTACCGCCGTGGTGCTTGTTGCTACCGCCGTGGCGGTCAGAGTGTTAAAGTGGCTGTCTGTCTGAGCATGGTCATAATTCCATTGTTTTTTACTGCCTGCCTGTTTGGGGTATTACCGCCGCTTTATCACTAACCGCCAGGGTTGTAATGAGGGCCTTAATCTTGAGCTATAATTTTAAACTCTTTAGGCTGGAGTATGGATAATCTTTAAAACTCATTGTCAATTTTAGACATGCAAATAGACTGAATCCCTAATGTTTCCTAAGTGTTTCTTGAGTAGCACAACCTCTCAAACATCAGGAGTCCTACCTGACCTACCTCAGTCCTTATTTTCTAAAGTATTCAGCAAACCCCAAAAGTATACATTTGGAAAATAAATACTTTAAACCCAAAAATACATTTTATTTCTCAATTTTCTTGACAAAGGTGCTATGCATTTTGTTGTAAGAAGTTATACAATGTTATTGGAATAAGTTAACCTATATCTAATCTCTTCTACATTATTTTCATATATGTACCTTTTCAAAGTAGTTTTCATAGCTAAACATGCAAGAAAAATCACACAAGTGTTTTTCAATGAAATTCCAATTTATCCATAAATGTAATCGCAGGTAAACTGTGTACATCTTAAGATGTGTTGATGGTTTTAAAAAATAAAGTGCAAAATGTATGGATTAGTTAGTTAGGTGTTCTATTTTAATATTATGTTTTCTTAGAATGTTGAAAGACAAGGGAAACTAGCAATATGATTTTTTTAAACATTTAAGGAAAAATGCACCACAAAAAAGTAATGTGTCAATTTCCAGCTAAAGCAGACAGTTATGCTGGCAAACGTTCTCAGTGGTACAAACCTGGATTTTGTTGCCTCTGGTGTTGCCTTATTAGTGGGGCAGATTTTCAACCTCATCCCAAGGTTTTACATTCAGACTTAGGGTTAGACATAGAGTTTGGCAGACAGGTTACACTATCACATGGATATGCTGTGTTTCGCATTAGAAGTGCCTTTGGATATCATGCACTTGTAATATGGGGGGCAGGATGTCTGTCAGTTTTTGACAGACTAAGGCGTCCTCCGATCTCTACATCTGGGCCAGAATCAAATTTTTGGCAGTTAAAATTGTCTTGTAGTGCAAGGCTGAAAGTTGTACCTGGGCAGGGCTCCATGTTGGATACCTTCAACATAAGGTTCTGCTTTGCAAATTTTAAGTGCGGCAAAAAGACCCAAATGAGGCAAGCCTTGTTTTCTTACCCACCTTGCATACAAATTTTATGGGAAAGCCTCAGCTCCTTCTCCACAAGTGGAAAAAATGACCGGGGACAGAGCGGTGGGAAGTAGCCGAGCACAGGCACGTCTCGGCCGCGTCTGAAAGGGCTGCATGGCAGCAGCGAGGAGTCACACAAAGACACGGAGTGAAACCAGGACAACGAGTGTGTCTGAAAGGAGCCAGGCTACAGCGCCGCTGCGAGGCAGCGTTTCACCGCTCTCTGCTGGGAGTGCGGGCCTTTCTGCTGCTTACAGGGCTGGTCAGGCAGCCTCCCGAGGGGCGCAATAGGCAGCTGCTTAGCATGGTCTTGCCGTGAAGCCGGGACCGGTTTTATGTCCAGGGATTCAAAGGATTGCCAACACGGACACAGGGCTGTCGCCTGAGCTGCTCCAAAAAATAAATCTGCACGCGACCGGGAGGCTTGTTAAATACAACGGGCTGCAAAATATGGAAATGAATTCGGACGCGCTAAAGACTTAAGAGGGACTACATATCCCAAGCTGCTTTGAGGCCCCCGGAGGTGGCCATTTTCACCTGCACCCACTTGACACCAACGAGCGCTATAAAGCGCATGGGGGCACCACGCTGCGCGGGACGCGCTAAAGACTTGAAAGGGACTACACATCCCAAGCTGCTTTGAGGCCCCAGGAGGTGGCCATTTTCACCTGCACCCACTTGACACCAACGAGCGCTATAAAACGCGTGGGGGCACCTCGCTGCGCGGGACGCGCTAAAGACTTGAGAGGGACTACATATCCCAAGCTGCTTTGAGGCCCCAGGAGGCGGCCATTCTCACCTGCTCCTGCACCCACTTGACACCAACGAGCACTATAAAGCGCTTGGGGGCATTTCGCTGCGCGGGATGCACGCGGGCCCGTCAGAGCCCGGAAGAGCCTGGGCTGGTCACCCCCCTAACATCGACCATTCAAGCAGGCATCAATGATTTTAGCGCCACGCGCTATTGTCAATACTGTGCCATCCCGTAGGCTGCATTATTATATTGATACTTTGTAGAACACTTTATCACCAATAACAGTTCCAGATGGGTAAAAGGAAAGCAATAGAGGCTGGGGCAGTGCTAAAAGCTAAGCGGAAAAGGCATAAGCATGCAGCTAGTAACTGCGATATGGACAGAATTGACTCTCTTTTGGGTGAATATGAGGGAATTTTAACTACTCCTCAGGGAAATAATCCCAACGGTACTGGGGGGAACACTCCCCAACCAAAAGGAGGGCTGGCCCAAAGAAAATTGCTGAGATCTTTGTGAAACGTGGGCAACAGGACGCAGCCACTATAGGGCAGGGAGAGGGCAGGAATGTTATCACCCACACTGCTCCATCACTAGTGAACGAGCTACCACTGGGCCCTAACGATCTCATCCAGTGCAGCAACCGCTTTAACCCGTTAATTAATGCCCTAGAATCACATGATGACATTGACCCAGGTATTGGGGTGGACGGGCTACCAGCCACAAACACACACTCAACCTACATAGACCCACAGCACACTCAATGCATGCAAGAATTAAAAAAGGAAGTATTAGAACTTAAGCTCATGGTTAACTCCTTAATTGCAATAGTAAAACAGTTAACTCTTCCACATGACACAGCTACCATGAACCTTACCCAAAGCCCACCCCTACCAGGCATCACGACGAATCTGCCAATTTTTCCAGCACCCAGCTGTGATGGCCTCCTTCCAGCTGGTGTTAAGACCCAGAACTCCCATAAGCCTCCTTTGCATAACAGCTCAGGCGCAGGATATACCCTAGACGTCCATCACATAATTCCCAAACTCATGAGCAATACTGCCCCAAAATACTCTGCACAGCCTGCCACTGATTGGTCTGAATCAGGAAATGTAGTTCTAATGGTTAACGTTCCCAAGTTAACTACAGCGATACAAAAGGAAGGGTCAGACTCTATTAAAAACAAGGCAATTCACTGGATTCGCCATGTAAGAGGCTGACGCTCTGCAATACGCGAGGACATAATTAATGTAGCAAGGTGGCCTGACCCGGGAACACACTTTGATATTTTAAAACTGACACTCAAGGACGAGACCATGGTGGACAATTTGGTGGCCCTAGATGCAAGAACAAGCCCACCAGCACACTCGCACATCCAGTTCAAATACCCTAGGCCACCCATGCACTACGGGGATCGCCCGAGCTACTGCCCAGAACAAATGTATCTACCCTTGGTGAGCACGATTGACTTAAAGCTTTGTCTAAAATCTATGCTGAAAAACCACGCAACCAACATATATCAATCTCCTCCAGGCCTGCTGCAATCCCTAACACTGCTAGTGCAACTACTCATTCTTCCTCTCATGACATGCCCCCCCAACCTCTGACGGCTTGCTGTACAAATATGACAATACTGCACCTCTCATCTTGCAGGAATGCTGCCCATCAAATCAAGAACCAATAGCTAAGCCTGCAAGCACTTCCCTTACCAGGGCCAGGTCAGCCTCATTAGAGGAACATCACCACCCACCCCAGGTCTCGCTGAGCAACATTGTTATTGATCCACTTCTCCCTACCCAACCTCATCTGCCGAACCAACCTTTGGCAGCTAATTATGTAAATACCAAGCAATTAGACAGGATAGCTCCTCCACTCACTGGGGTACGACTTGTTTCATGGAATGTGGCAGGTTTGAAATCTATTCTCCCTCTTCCATCTTTTACCTCTTTTATTGAAGAACATGATATATGTCTTCTCCAAGAGACGTGGTCAACTGATTCACTTTTTCGAACAGGTTACTCAAACTTCCACATCCCCGCCGTGCCCGCTACTAGAGGCAGGCCTTCTGGGGGCTTGACCATCTGGGTCAGAACATCACTTAACTGTTGTATATTACAGCTACCCATCGATTCTCCCGACCTGTTAGGTCTTCGTCTATCATTCGGGCCTGACACTGTTGTGAACATCTTCAATATCTACACTTGAGGGGTCAGGGGGGTCAAGTCTCCAAAACCCTTTGTGCCCTGGCAGCCCTCTTGCAAAACTGCCCCCGCCATCATAAAACCATTGTGGCAGGTGACCTTAATGTCACATTCGAACCTCTAGACTGGGATGATCTCAGGTCAACAGATGAGGTGGATCGAGCTTGGTCTATCCCCACCCTGTCCATTCCACCCATCAAGAGATGGACGCAGGTCGCTGTCCAAGTTAAGTCACTAACCATGGAATTTGGGCTCAGGGCACTAAATGGCAGAACTAAATCAGACGCCAAAGGCCACCACACATTCAACAAAACCAACCACACCAGAAGAATCGACTACTGTCTATTCGACATAAGATTATGGCCCTTAGTCATCGACATGACGATCATTGAAAGAACTGAAAGTGATCATAATCCTCTCTCTGTCCACACGTTAGCTTTGGGCAACTACTCGGCCACAATTAACTCCTCAGCAGCAACACCAGAGGGTATTAGCCTTGTTAACGACAAACGACACCTAAAGTGGGACAAGGTTGCAGCTCGGCCCGCACTCATTAACGCAGCTAATAACACCTTAAAGACTACATTAATGAACCTAGTGGTGAGTCCCGCAATCACCGATAATACGTTTAATTCACACCTCATGCTTTAGGGATATCGCAGCCCACTTCTCAGTATCCACAACCCACAATGGCAAGAGACCCAAAGGTATTCACCGCTGGTTCAATAAAATGTGCCGGTCGTTAAATAAGCGCTTAATCCAAGCTATTAAATCCAAGGATGCCACCGCTATCCGCCTAGCTAGAAAGTCCTACAAGTCAGCCATACGCAAGGCCAAGCGTGACCAAGATGATAAGTGGTGGACAGCACTTAGCGACGCAGTGCGCAAGAGGAACTGTAGTCAGTTATGGTCCCTGGCAGCGCGAGGCCCAGAAAGCAGTGGACTGAACATGACAACCAACATCGCCCCGAAAGACTGGGTAGACCATTTTAGTAGGCTGTACTCCCAGGACCACGATAGCCCCACTCCTGTTCACATGGACCCCTGCCTAAACACTTCTCCAGTACCCACCACTGAAGTGCCCCAGCTGCTCAAAGTGACATAACATATTCCTTAGGCACCATAAAACATGGCAGGGCCCCCGGCTCGGATGGTGTCCCAGCAGACCTGTTCTCAACCGATATTGCATCCTGGTCAAGATACCTCACCATCATAGCGAACGCAATAGCATCTGGGGCACCCATCCCTGAGTCCTGGAAAGGGGCTATTGTTGTCCCGATCTTTAAAAAGGGCAACAGATCACTCCCCTGCAACTACAGACCAATCAGTCTAATTGACTGTGTGCAAAAAGTCTTCTGCCACTGCCTCTTGGGAAAGATCAAAGACTGGATGACTGAACATGATATCCTTAGTCCCCTCCAAGCCAGTTTCCGGAAAAAAAATATCTACTACTGACCAAGCCCTCAGGTTCCTATTTTTATACGGGAAAATAGTGCTCATTGGTAAAGGGAGTCTTTATGTAGCTTTTGTGGATCTAAAGTCTGCTTTTGACCTAGTACCTCGCAATAAACTATGGGACACTCTTTCACGAATGGGAATCCCGGAGCACATCCTAGCACTATTGATACGGCTCCACGAGGACAACTACGCACGAGTCAGGTGGGACAATAAGGGGCAACTAACTGATGGAATCCATGTATCAAGGGGTGTGCGGCAAGGGTGTGTTCTCGCCCGACCCTCTTCTCTCTGTATATCAATGAAATCGTCCCATACCTGCTTAGAGTGGAGGCTGACGCACCATCACTTGGCACACAAAAAATTCCTGTCATGCTCTTTGCAGATGATACTCTCCTGATATCTAAGACCCCTAGTGGACTAAGGAAACTCCTCACGTGCTTTGAGAAATTCTGCTCAACTCGGGGACTCAAAATCAATGCCTCTAAAACAAAACTAATGACACTCAATCCCCATAGATCTTTTAGAGGGAAGTTTACACTAGAGGGCACCACACTTGAGAAGGTGGGCATTTTCAGCTACCTGGGTATAGCATTGACTGACAACATGTCTTGGAAATCACAGATAGGGAAACAAGCCTTAAAACGAAAGCAAATAACAGGGGTACTATTAAAAAACTTTCACCTCTCGTATACAAAACCAATCTGCCCAGCAATGCAGATATATGAAGCCCAGGCCGTAACCTCAGCGCTTTACGGGGCTGAACTATGGGGTTACACTAAAATCCAAGACATGACCATCGCTGAATTTTTTTTCCTAAGAAACCTTGTGTCCCTTCCGCCAAGCACTCCACTATTTCCCCTTTTTAAGGATCTTGGCTTAAAACGCATCGGTCATAAAGCCCGCCTACGCCCTCTCCTATACTGGTGGTGTCTCTGGACTACCCCAGAGCTTGAAACCTTTACTGAAGCCCTGCAGGTTATTTAAAAAACTGATCACCTTCACCGCATCCCCTGGCTACGATACATCAAGGGGTCACTTTACTTACTCGGGCTCAGTGAGCTCTGGAATTCACCAACCACCTCCGTCTTTCCCTCGAAAAGCAAACTAAAGAAACTATGGGGGTCATTACCACCCTGGTGGACGGTGTTAAAGCTGCGGTAATACCGCAAACAGGCCGGCAGACAAAAAAAGGGAATTGTGACCGTGGCGGAAACCGCCAAAATAGACAGCCACTTTAACACTCCGACCGCCACGGCGGTACAGACAAGCAGCGCGGCGGTCACCGCCAACAGACAGGCGGCAGACAATGTACCGCCCACAGTATCACAACCCGCCAATCCGCCACCGTTTCCGGGGCGGATTCACCGTGGATAAAAACACGGCGGAAACAGCTTTTGCAATGGGAAAACGCTCACCTTCTACACATCCCACGAGGAAGGAGGACACCATGGAGACGGAATTACAAATCCTACCTGCCCTTGTCTTCCTGCTCATTTACGAACACCAGCAACGGCGACCACAACGGAGAGTACTGGACCTACGACATAGGAGAGGGGGGAGGCAAAAGTCAGGGGGACACACACGCAACACCCCCACCCCCACCCTCGCACCTTACAACACACACACCAATGCATGTCAAAACATCACAGTAACAACCCACAACCCCCCCAGAAGAATGCAAAGACCAAAGGAAATCAGTTCAAAAATTGTAATGTATCAAAATACAGTTACCAAATATATACAGATATATATACACATTCAAAAGTATATACATTACGAGAAGCAGTGCAGGTATGCACATATCAATGTCCGTGCACCACTGGTCCAAAAATGCATGGGCGAGGCCCACAATAGATACCTGTCCACAAACGGAGAGAACACTGCTGGGGCATCAGATCGAAATACAACAGGCACCTCAGGGGGAAGGGAAGGGGGGGGCACCTCAGCTGGATTACAGCACCACGCCAGATCCACGACGGGGCTCCATGCCCATTGATGTATCCGGGGAGTGCAAAGCCACAGTCTCTCAAGTCTCTACAGTGGGTGGGTTGCCCACTGTTCAATCCTGGGGAGTGCAAAGCCACAGACTCTCAAGTCTCTACAGTGGGTGGGTTGCCCACTCTTCAATCCTGGGGAGTGCAAAGCCACAGTCTCTCAAGTCTCTACAGTGGGTGGGTTACCTACTGTTCAATCCTTGGGAGTGCAAAGACACAGTCTCTCAAGTCTCTACAGTGGGTGGGTTGCTCACTCTTCAATCCTGGGGAGTGCAAAGCCACAGTCTCTCAAGTCTCTACAGTGGGTGGGTTGCCCACTCTTCAATCCTGGGGAGTGCAAAGTCACAGTCTCTCAAGTGGATAACAGTCTCCACTGGTTCTGGAGGGGGAATGGTTCCCACACTGCATTAGGCTCCCCGTGACGGTTCCTGTTCCGTCCCAGTCCCAGCTGTACATGTGATAACGATGCTTGATGTGGCGGTGTTCCCTTGTTCAGCGGTGCTTTGCCATGGCGGTCTCTGATCTGTTCAGCGGTTCTCTGCCCTGTGCAGCGGTGCTTTGCCCTGTTCAGCGATCTTCACTATGGCGGTGATTCCCTTGTTCAGCTGTGCTTTGCCATGGCGGTCTCTGATCTGTTCAGCTGTTCTCTGCCCTGTGTAGCGGTGCTTTGCCCTGTTCAGCGGTCTTCACCATGGCGGTGATTCCCTTGTTCAGCGATGCTTTGCCATGGCGGACTCTGATCTGTTCAGCGGTTCTCTGCCCTGTGCAGCGGTGCTTTGCCCTGTTCAGCGGTCTTCACCATGGCGGTGATTCCCTTGTTCAGCGGTGCTTTGCCATGGCGGTCTCTGACCTGTGCAGTGGTGTGTGGCATGACGGTCCCTCATTGCCCAGCGGGGCTGTGGCAGCCGGGGCGCTCCTGGGCACTGACTCCGGCGGTGGTCTCCTGACCAGTGACGATACTCCTGCCCTCCTGGGCACTGACTCCGGCGGTGGTCTCCTGACCAGTGACGATACTCCTGCCCTCCTGGGCAATGACTCCGGCGGTGGTCTCCTGATCACTGACGATACTCCTGCCCTCCTGGGCAATGACACGATACTCCTGCCCTCCTGGGCAATGACTCCGGCAGTGGTCTCCTGACCAGTGACGACGGTGCTGGCGGTGGCGTCCAGGCCGCCAGGGAGGATGGCGCCCTTCTCCGCTGTGCTGCTTTCACCAGACTGTGCAGACTTCTTCTGGCCCTTCACCACCTTTGGAGGAATCACAGCTGACTCTGCAATCCCCCTGGGACCCTTGTGAGCAGTTTTGCCGCCAGAAGTCTTCACCCTGTCCCCTCAGCCACTTTCCAACTTGAGATGCTTTACACGGGGTGGACTGGCAGTGCTTTCGCTCTGTGTCACACTGCCTGCCCTGGTGGCTGGTGCACTCCACACACCTGTAACACGCATCACTGGTACTGGAGTCTTTTTGGCTGAGGCGCTACTACGGGACTTATGAATTGGAGGGGTGGGGATGGGGCAAAGAGGTCAACGTTGCTGAGGGAGAGTTTATGACGAACACTGGGATGGGTAGATGGAGGGGGTCTGGGAGTGGAGGAAGAGGAGGTGGTTGTAGGAGGTGTCACTTTAGGTGTTTTGGGTGCAGGTGCAGGTACTGGAGGCTGTTGTGAGGTGGATTGATGTTGGGTGTGTGGGTGCCCGTGTTTGTGTAATTTGGGAGGGGGCGTCACAGACACACTGGGAGAGGACACAGGGGACGAGTAAATGGGAGTGGGGGTGGTGAGTGCAGGTGAGCGGGGTGTGGTGCTGGGTGTCCTGGTGCGAGTCCTAGTGCTTGTAGATGTAGTGCATGCAGGTGAGAGTGTAGACGACACTGGGAGGGAGGAGGGAGACGATGAGGAGGGGGACACAGTGGAGGCAGTGGATGTTGGTGTGTCTGTATGTGGGTGATGCTTGTGTGAGTGCCTGTGGGATGTGTGGTGCCTATATTTGCCTGAGCTACTTTTGTGTGTTGAGGTGTGTGCATGCTTGTCTGATGGTGTGCTTGGCATGGGCTGGGGTACAGGGGATTGGGTCTGGGTGGAGGAAGTTGGAGGGGGAGGCTAGATACAGGGACAATGGCTGCCATCAGTGCTGAGGCCAGAGATTGCAGGGTTCGATGAAGGGCAGCCTGACCAGAATTAATGCCCTCCAGGAATGCATTACCGTGTTGCAACTCCCTTTCTATACCCTGGATGGCATTCACAATGGTAGACTGCCCAACAGTGAGTGACCTGAGGAGGTCAATGGCCTCCTCACTGAGGGCAGCAGGGGTGACAGGGGCAGGGGCTGAGCTGTCTGGGGCGAAGGTGATGCCCACCCTCCTGGGTGAGCGGGCACGGGGCGAAGGCTGAGGGGCTGCTGGGAGGGTGGTGCTGGTAGGGGAGGTGGCGGCTGTACCTGTAGAAGTGTGGGGCACATATGGTGCCGCCACCACAAGGGAGCTCCCATCGGCGGACGAGTCCGTGTTGCTGGTTAGTGATCCGACGTGAAGCTCCCCTCGCCCTCCGTCCCACTGGTGCATTCTGAGTCCATGGTGTGGCACTCGATGACCATGTGGGATGCAACTCCCTCGTGCTCCGGTGCCACTGTACCTCCGCCTGATGATGCTGATGCACAAAAGAACAGGGAGAGCAGAGAAAGGGGGGGATGACAGAAGATAGACAGGTTGAGGGCATGGCTTACCGCTACCGTTGGCGGACAATACAGAGTGCTCCTGGCCTCTACAGATGCAATTCCTGAGATATGGCCTACATCGCTATGGTGGACATCTGCACATATGGATGCCACAGGGGCATGTATACCTGTACTTGTCACTCTACTGTGGTGGGGTGGAGTGCCACATGGCCTGCATTGCGGAGGGGCCTAGCCTATGGAAGTCGCCCTGGCCTAGGGAAACCTACAGCCCTCCTCCCACACCCAGACCCCTCAACTGCGCACAAAGTCCCCAGAATAAGGGTGTACTCACCCCCTTGTGTCTGCTGTGATGCCCTCAAGCGCCCATCCAACTCAGGGTAGGCCACCGCCAGGATCCAGAACATCAGGGGGGTCATGGGGCGACGAGCACCCCTCCCACGTTGGTAGGCCATCTCCAGCTGAACCTCCGCCGTCTTCTTGCTCCAGCGGCGAATGTCCTCCCATCTTTTCCGGCAGTGGGAGCCCCGTCTCTGGTGGACCCCCAGGGTCCGGACGTCCTTGGCGATGGCACGCCAAATGTCCTTCTTCTGGTGGGCGCTGACCTACATGACATGCACAGGGGAAGAAGAGAAGTCATTAGCAAGAGCACCATCGAAGTGAGTGGCCCACATCCCTGCCCTTGCCATGTGGCACATGCATTCACAGTCCTTCATGTTCACTGCACTCTGCCCCCTTCCCTCTTACAACCAGCCCTCTCCACCCAGGCATAGCCCATACAACGTGCTCCCTGTGTACTTACCTGTTGGTCTGGAGGACCGTAGAGTAGCGTGTACTGGGGGAGGACCCCGTCCACGAGCTTCTCCAACTCCTGAGCAGTGAAGACAGGGGCCCTTTCCCCAGACGCAGCAGCCATTGTCTCTTCCAGATCGAGGTCACAGCAGCACTTGCAGTGTAGGTCCTCTCCTGTCGAAGATCAGGTATCAAGTGATTGAACAGAGAGAAAATGGCGGTCACGTCCGCAGAGGTGACGTCCGCGGCGGTGCGTATCATCACCGCCGGCGTACATCGCCATTGGCTCCTGGGACCCATAGGGTCCAATGTTAACCAATGCAGCATTGCGCCGCGGTCTTCGACTGCCTACCACGACGGTGTACAACGCCAGCGCAGTTACCTCACATCCCATTGTCCCACTTTACAGGTCAGGCAGCCGCCATTTCAGGGGCCCACATGGCTTCATTTGCAACTGCGTCACACATACCTAGGCCTACACTCGACACACATACAGGAAGATATTTGTCTTTGCTGTCGTGTTCTGTGTATCTGTGGGTACATACCTGGGATTTTGTTGACTCTGTGGTCGCTGTTGTCCTTCCTAGGCACTGTCAGCTTGGACATTTGAGAAGATGGCGGAATCCTCTGGTATACCGACCGCTGGTGGACCTGTTGACAATGGAGGAGCGACATTTAATCATCACCTACAGGTTTGACCGTGCCACTATCCAGGAACTATGTACCGAGTTGGAGCCAGACCTGATGTCACCAATCCGCCATCCCACAGGAATCCCCCCTCAAGTGCAGGTGCTGTCCGTGCTCCATTTCCTTGCAAGTGGATCGTTTCAGACAACAATGGCCATGGCATCAGGGATGTCCCAGCCTATGTTTTCCAACGTGTTGTCCAGAGTGTTGTCTGCCCTGCTGAAACACGTAAGGAGCTACATCGTTTTCCCTCAGGTGGAGGATTTGGCTATAGTTAAAGGTGACTTCTATGCCCTTGGACATATCCCCAACATCATAGGTGCTATTGATGGCACCCATGTAGCTCTGGTCCCCCCCCCACAGGATTGAACAGGTGTACAGGAACCGGAAGAGTTATCATTCCATGAATGTACAGATGGTATGTTTGGCAGACCAGTACATCTTGCAGGTAAATGCTATGTTCCCTGGCTCTGTGCATGACGCCTACATCCTGCGCAATAGCAGCATCCCTTATATGATGGGTCAACTCCAGAGGCACTGGGTGAGGCTATAGGGGGACTCTGGTTACCCCAACCTGTCCTGGCTATTGACCCCAGTGAGGAATCCCAGGACCAGGGCAGAGGAGCGCTACAATGAGGCCCATGGACGGACTAGGAGGGTGATCGAACGCACCTTCGGCCTCCTGAAGGCCAGGTTCAGGTGTCTGCATATGACAGGTGGTTCCCTATTGTACTCACCGAAGAAGGTGTGCCAGATCATCATCGCCTGCTCGATGCTTCACAATCTTGCTTTGTGACGCCAGGTGCCTTTTCTGCAGGAGGATGGTCCAGATGGCAGCTGTGGAGCCTGTGGAGCCTGTGGACAGTGATGAGGATGACGCTGAAGAAGAAGAAGATATAGACAACAGGGAGTCATACAGCAATATTTCCAGTGACACACAGGTGAGAACAGTTTTCTTTTTACCATTACCTTCACTTTCACACTTCTACCTCTATCCTGTCTGTCAGTTCATAGCATTATTTGGTCACTGAGTTGTACCTTTCCATTACGGTTTCACAGGTGTGGTTAGCAACGTGTGTCATCTGGTTGCATCCTTCAAGGACTTGTGATGTGTGACATAGGTATGTTGGCTTTACAATTGGAAACGCATGTTGACACTGTCATTGATTATACATATTTGCCAAATCACAGACTGACTCCAGATTGTTTTGTGGTTCAAGGGTGTTTATTTCAGTGCTCAGAAATGGAGAGGGGTAGTAATATGGTGATGGGGGATGGTGGAGGAATGTCCATGGCAGAGTCCAGTCCACCAGTCACACAGGTGCACTGCCCATATGGGCATAGGAAGTGGAGCTGGTGCAGTTCCAATCTGGACAGGGTAACAAGGTGAGACAGTGGGAGGACAATCAAGGTGGTCTCATTTCCTGGCGGGGGTCTTGCCATCGTGCTCTGTCCTGTTCCTGGATCTCAGGGACCGCTTGCGGGTTGGTTGTCCGTCTGCAGGGGGTGGGGTGCTGGTGTGGTGGTCCTGTGGCGGGGCGTCCTGTCCACTAGCGCCGGCGGAGGTGGTGGGCAGTTCATCGTCCATGCTACTGTCAGGGGCCCCTTGGAGTGCCACAGTGTCCCTCATAGTTTTTTGTATGTCCTTCAGCACCCCTACGATGGTGCCCAGGGCGGAGCTGATGGTTCTGAGCTCCCCCCTGAACCCCAAATACTGCTCCTCCTGCAGGCGCTGGGTCTCCTGAAACTTGGCCAGGACCGTCGCCATCATCTCCTGGGAGTGGTTGTATGCTCCCATGATGGAGGAGAAGGCCTCGTGGAGAGTGGGTTCCCTTGGCCTGTCCGCCTCCTGTCGCACAGCAGCCCTCCCAGTTCCCCTGTGTTCCTGTGCCTCCGTCCCCTGGACCGTGTGCCCACCACCACTGCCCCCAGGTCCCTGTTGTTGTTGGGGTGGTGGGTTATCCTGGGTTCCCTGTAGTGGTGGACACACCGCTGATTGACGTGTCATGGGTACGGAGGTATGGGCCCGCTGGGTGGGTGCTGTGCTGGTGTTACCAGAGGGTGGAAGGTCAGTGTTGGGCTGTGCGTGGGCAAGGGGAACCGACTGTCCCGAGGCCCACGATGGTCCGGGCTGGTCATCAGGATCCAGTAGGGCAGAGCTTCTGTCATCACTGTGGGCCTCTTCTGTGGGTGGAGTGGAGTTATCTGGACCCTCCGGTATGGTGACGTTCCGTAGTGGTCCTGCAGGGGTATAAGAGCATGATTATTGCATGTGTGTGTGTTATGGTGTGCAATGGGTGGGTGTTTGTGTACCCCAGTGCAAGCATTCCTGTGTGTGGGTTTGTGTGATGATGGTTAGGGGGTTGTTATGGGTATGTGCAGTGAGCATGCTTTGGTGAGGGGTGACCATGCTTAGTTGTGTCATGCAGGGCTTGGTGTTGGGATGTGTGGTTTGTGTTATGAGTACATTAGTGAGGAGTTGGAGTGATAGGGGAGGGGGTGAGGGTGGGGGTGTGTGATGGCATGCAGGTAGGGTGGGGGATATGATAGTTAAGATTTAACTTACCAGTGTCCATTCCTCCACCGACTCCTCTGAGGCCCTCTGGATGCATGATGGTCTAGACTTTCTCCTCCCATGTTGTTAGTTGCTGGGGAGGAGGTGGGGGTCCGCCGCCAGTCCGCTGTACCGCGATGTTGTGCCTGGAGACCACAGAACGCACCTTCCCCCATAGGTCGTTCCACCTCTTCCTGATGTCCTCCCGATTTCTTGGATGCTGCCCCACAGCGTTGACCCTGTCCACGATTCTTTGCCATAGCTCCATCTTCCTGGCTATGGATGTGTGCAGCACCTGTGAGCCAAATAGCTGTGACTCTACCCGTAGGATTTCCTCCACCATGACCCTGAGCTCCTCCTCGGAAAACCGGGCGTGTCTTTGGCGTGACATGAGGTGGTGTGAGTGATGTGTGGGGTGGTGTAACTGTTGATGTATGGGGTGATGTGTAGTGGTGTGTGGTGTTTTGTGCGTGTAATGTTGTATGGGTGATGGTGTTGTGTGCCTCTGTGTGGTGAGGTTCTCAGTTGTTGTGCTCTCTGTCTATCTGGCCTTCGTTCGTGAATTATGGTTGTAGGGGTTTGTGGGTGATGTGGGTGTGTGTTTTATATTGTGTTTGGTGTGTGGGAGTGGTGTTTGTATGTGTATCAGGTGTGTCTATTTTGAATTGTCCAATGTGGCGGTGTTTTGGAGATGTGTGTGTATTTTGAGCGCGGCGGTGTGTACCGCCAATGGAATACCGCGGTTGAAAGACTGCCACGTGGATTTGTGGGTCGTGATAGCACTGACCTTTGGTGTGGCGGTCTTGTGTGGGTGTCTGAATTTCGGCGGATTCCGAGATGTGGGTCATAATAGCTGTGGCGGAATTCCTCGGCTGCGGCGGTGTTTTGGTGGTCTTCTGCACGGTGGTAAGCGGCTTTTACCGCCAATGTTGTAATGAGGGCCTATATTGGCATATGGCAGACCACGAAGATCTAGGGGCCGCACTTCACACTACATTATCTTGTGACTTTGTTAACATAAAAGAGACATGCAAGTATGAGGCTTTTTGGGACATAATCACGGTCCCAAGGGAAAGGAAACTGTACTTTCAGCTCCGCATTGGAACACTACCACTAAGATTCTTCACCAGCCGTTGGTCACACAAAGAATCAGCCGCTTGTCCATCCTGTAAAGCCCCCGTTGAGAACCTCCCTCAAGTCCTTTTTGCCTGCCCCGCATATACCGCCTCAAGCAGGAAATGCCTGGCCCCGACATGCAGACTGCTGGGAGTCCGCAGCTCTGAATTAGCCCTGCGAATCCTCAGATCAGACACTTGGCCAACACTAGTGATTGCCGTGGCCAAATTCCTCGGAGCTCGCTGGATCACTAGAGGGATCTGCTTAATGGTTCCAACAAGACTGTCCCTTCACATTGTGTGAGTGCATTTTATTTTATTTTTATTCCATTTTATCATTATATGTATGGTTATATTTTTTACTTGTGTATTTATTTGTATTTATTGCTACTATGCGCTTTTATGGCTCTTGAAGCCGAAATAAAGTTTCTTTGATTGATTGATTGATTGACTAAGTTGCACTTTCCACCAGCTTCTTGGAAAGTTCCACCTGGTCAGTTTTTTCAGTTCCCAGCTCCTCAAGGTAGACTTCTAGACATCTATGGTTAGCTGGGTCCTCTTGGACTCAGAAGTCCTTCTGCAGTTTCTGTTTCTAAAGCAGACAAATAGGACACCATTCAATTGCCCCCTGAAGAGCAGTTCCAGTCTTTACATGCCAGCAGAATGCAATAGTCCCTTAGGCCTTGTGTGGATTATCTTCTTCCAGCAGGAACTTGGAGTCTTCTTTTAATCAGGCCTTTTTCTTCATGTCTAGATTTCCAAAGTCCTCTCAACGTTCTGAGGAGTTAGTTAAGTACTAGATTAAGGTGCCAAATTTATC
Organism: Pleurodeles waltl; assembly: GCF_031143425.1. NCBI lineage: Eukaryota > Metazoa > Chordata > Amphibia > Caudata > Salamandridae > Pleurodeles > Pleurodeles waltl. The sequence goes on from NC_090436.1 coordinate 494,902,114, forward strand.
CTGTGCAATGTTTGGTGTAAATCTGCTACCCTACCCTAACTATTTTCTCGCTAGCTTCCCACCTCTTTTGGAGCACATCTTTTTCTTACTATAAAATGTCATACAAAACTCTGTTTCAGTATGTCAAGTCTCTTCTGCCTCCATGGAAGCTTGTCTTCAACTCCTCAGCTGCTCCACTACATGGATGTACTCTCCTCCCATCAGGCACTATCTTAAAAGGATCTCTTCCTCACTCTGACTGCAGCCTGGTTCAGTGGGAAAGTCCATAAAATGAATAGGAGAAGCCCTTCCAGACATCTCCATGTCGTAAGATGTAGTGTTAAGACCCCCTTTTGTTCTGTCAACTCTGCCTGCTCACTGTTACTTAGCTAACCCCTATTAAGTGGCTGGAAGTTTTCACCAATGTGCCCTTCCTAGACTATTGTCCTCTGAGGCAGAATCTTTGATCTACTCATCAACAATATGTATTCCAAGGAGGGGTTGACTGGCCAAACTGGTTTTAGGCCACTTTTATCTGAGGAAGTAGAAAATTAATTTTTATAGAGTTACTTTTCCCAATAAAATACAAAACAAAAATCCTTTCACCATTAATTCATATTTTGAAAATTAAGTAAGCAATAACTAGCATTTTGCTAGATGGAGATATGAAATAAAGAATGTTAACCGATATCAGTCTCTTGAGGGAAATGTCCAGCAGAGCCTACAAAGTGAAATAGCTTTTTAGTTTTATTTTGTGTGCGAAACCAATAACCACTATGTTCGTGACCTATTTTCAAATATTAGTACACTTATCTTTGGGCTTATATGGACAACAAACTAATATATACAAAAAAGATTTTCCTACATCGCAAAGAGACTTTTCCCTGTGTATGTCACAGCAATAGATTTAAATTGTAGCCCAAGAAGAGCACAGTTGTGCACCTGATAGGCATATTTCTTTTATGGGTGTAGGTGCTGCAAACACATTCTAGAGCCCGCATAAAACATTTAACACCCACATTTTTCTACACCAGCAACAAGGGTCTAAAAGGACAGTTCAATAGACCAATTATGTGAAAACAATATCATCAAAACCTTTTTCAAAGCCAGGGCACGTTTCACTTTGGCATCGAATGGTAGAGACACGGTACAGACTGTATTTACATCAGGAAAAAATAATACAGATGTGTAACTATTTTTTTCCCAGTGCATTGATTTTGAAGTCACAACCATTTTTACGTCCAAAGTGGTAAATTCTTTTGAATCCTACTTTTTGGGGGTTAGCACTTGCCACACGATATGATTATATATCCAATGTGAAACAGATCTTAGATTGAAGTTTAAGCAGCTGTGTAATGGTGCTTTTCATATGATGCCAGTGACAGGCATGTTTCTGCTAATACACTGTGACAGGAGGGCCACCATAAAAACTCCCAGGTGCATATTTCCATTTTGAAGACGTCCTATTTATCTGTAGCCACAAAGGCTCTGTTATGGGAAAGGCATTCAATCAAGTGAGACATCTCTTGTCTGAATAAACTGCTTTCAGACAGAAAATGTCCTGTTAACAGATGCTGTAAGGAAGTTACTACACTTGCCTTGAAACAGATGTCAATCTAACTTGTCTGTGATATCCTGGTGTGCCCCTGTGGCTCTTTTTATATAATTAGATATGCTAGCTATTCTACTGTCCTCAGAGATTTACCCTCAATTAAGCATACAAGCTAAAGTGACTGATAATAAATTCTAACAGTAGCAAAATCCACTTCGGTTTTGAGATGCCGCTTGCCTAAACCTGAATAGCTGATACCACGCTAGCTTTTTTTCAAAATTGTGGCTCTTGCGGTATGTTATGGATTGGAGCCTTTTTAAATACCAATCAGTACAAAGAGGGTTATGTTAACCTATTAAAGAGGCTTTTTTACCCTGAAGTATTCCTAATTCCTTTCCGAAATGCGAAAAAAACATAAATCAATAGAATCCATGTTTTATGTTTATATTTCTAGTGCACAGCAGATATAGTATGGAATCAATTTAGATACACATGTTCAAAGTGGCAGAGTTTAAGTACATGTGATTGCTCTGTTATAGCTCCTTGAAAAAATAAGAAAGAGGCGTTTGAAGGATAGCAACTTTCCTACAAATAACACTTTTTTTCATTTGCACTTAATTGTGCTAAAATGTATAATTTATATCTAGGCACTATAATTATTTGTGCATGCATAAAAAGGTAAACCTCATTATCAAACGCGTTTTATTAAATATGCTCATATTGTATATATTACATATGCTGTTCTAAATGTCCTCATCTTGTGTTTTTATTCAAGTTGGGTAGGATTCACGAAGTTACTTCTCTGAGTATTTGTACTGATGCTGTTTTCAGTTGTGAATTACTTGAGGATATCCTAGGCTGATTGTTAAATACGTTTCTGTCTGTATTTGGGTCTTACTAGAGGCTTATGTGAGTTAAGTTATACATTTCCAAGACATTTTTTTGTGATTCACAAAACCTGTGTTACTGCTGTAAAAGCATGAGTATAACTAACCTTTAGCTTGAGCAAGTCACAACGAGGCACTGACGAATCACTTTGAATTGCGCCTTTATGTGGGAGAGATCCATTGCAACCTCATGTTCGTGTTAGGCTTATAACCTTTGTTTTCATCACTCTCCACACACATACATACACATCTTGTCTTCTATTCTCTTTTTCCCATCTTGAAGATTTCCTTATCTGTTGTATTCTCTTTCTCTCATTTTAAAGATTTCGTTATCTGACGCAACAAAAAAGAATTACGTTAATTCCCTTAGAAGCAAATAAAATATATTCTGGATCAGATAGTCTCCCATTTAAAGTTATAACAACAGGTATTATTCATACTGATTGTTAATGTTTAATCCCTTAGGTGCTTGGCGTTTTCCCCCTCAGTGCTGAGCCCTTTTTTGGCTATTTGGGGTAGTTTGCGCTTCATAAATTTTTGTTCACATAAGCTACCCACGCCAAATTTGCATCCTATTTTTCTCATGTCCTAGGGATTTTAAAGGTACCTAGAGGTTTGTGGGTTCCCCTGGAGGAGACCAAAAAAATATCCAAGATACAGCTATAATCTCGGATTTTATTTTCAGAAAAATGGGAAAAAAGGGCTGCAGAAGAAAGCATGTGTTTTTTTCACTGAAAATGGCATCAACAAAGAGATTGCAGTGCTGAAATCACCATCTTCCCAACTTCCAGGAACAGGCAGACTTGAATCAGAAAACCAAATTTTTCAACACAATTTTTACGTTTTACTGGGACATACTCCATTTTTAATATTTGTTGTGCTTTCAGCCTCCTTCCAGTTAGTGACAGAAACGGGTATGAAAGCAATGCTGGATCCTGGACAGCTAACATATCTGTAAAGTAGAACAAACTCTGAATTCAGCAAGGGGTCATTTGTGTAGATCCTTAAAGGTTTTCCTACAGAAAGTAACAGTTGAAATAAAAAAATACTGAAATTGAGGTTAAAAAAAGAGCTATTTCTGTCCACATTTTCATCTATAATTTTTTCCAGTTATGGCAGATTTTTAAAAGTAATATACCATAACGTCTGCTGTACACTTCTGATTGTGGGGATATATAGGGCTTGTAGGTTCATCAAGAACCCTGGGTACCCAGAGCCAATAAATGAGCTGCACCTTGCAATGGGTTTTCATTGTATACTGGGTATACAGCAATTCATTTGGTGAAATATAAAGAGTGGAAAATAGGTTTCAAGGAAGCCTTTGTATTTCCAAAATGCGCACAAGATAAGGGGTTGCAAAGCAGTGGTTATTTGCATAACTATGAATTCTGGGGCCCCATACTAGCATGTGAAGTACGGGGCATTTCTCAAATAGACTTATTTTTTACACACTGTCTTATATTTCAAAGACAAAAATGGAGAGAAAGACAAGGGGCAATTACACATGTTCTTCTACTCTATGTTCCCCCAAGTCTCCCGATAAAAATGGTACCTCACTTGTGTGGGTAGGCCTAGTGCCCACAGCAGGAAATGCAACATGGACACATCACATTTTTACATTGAAATCTGACGTGTTTTTTGGAGAGTGTCTAGCTGTCGATTTTGGCCTCTAGCTCACCCGGCCCCTAGGGAAACCTACCAAACCTGTGCATTTGTTAACTAAACATCTAGGGGAATCCAGGATGGGGTGACTTGTGGGGCTCTCACCAGGTTCTGTTACCCAGAATCTTTTGCAAACCTCAAAATTTGGCAAAAAAACACTTTTCTCTCAGAGATTTTGGTGCTGCAAAGTTCTGGAATCTGAGAGGAGCCACAAAATTCCTTTAACCCAGCGTTTCCCCAAGTCTCCCAATAAAAATGGTACCTCATTTGTGTGGGTAGGCCTAGTGCCCATGACATGAAATGCCCCAAAACAAAATGTGGACACATCACATTTTCCCAAAGAAAACTGACCTGTTTTTTGCAAAGTGCCTAGCTGTGGATTTTGGTCTCTAGCTCAGCCGAACTTTGGGAAACCTAGCAAACCTCTACATTTTTTAAAACTAGACACATAGGAAAATTCTGAATGGGTTGACCAGTGGGCTTTCACCAGGTTCTGTTACCGCAAATTTTTTGCAAACCTAAAAATTTGGCAAAAAAACACCTTTTCCTCACATTTCGGTGATGGAAAGTTTTGGAATCTGAGAGGAGCCACAAATTTCCTTCCACCCAGCATTACCCCAAGCCTCCCAATCAAAATGGTACCTCACTTGTGTTGGTAGATCTAGTGCCCGCGTCAGGAAAGGCCCAAAAACGCAACATGGACACATCACATTTTTACATTGAAAACTGACGTGTTTTTTGGAAAGTGCCTAGCTGTGGATTTTGGTCTCTAGCTCACCCGGCACCTAGGAAACCTACCAAACCTGTGCATTTTTGACAACTAGACACCTAGGGACACCCAGTATGAGGTAACTTGTGGTGCTCTCACCAGGTTCTGTTACCCAGAATCCTTTGCAAGCCTCAAAAGTTTGCAAAAAAACACTTTTTCCTCATATTTCAGTGATGGAAAGTTCTGGAATCTGACAAGAACGACACATTTCCCTCCACTTAATGTTCTCCCTAGTCCCCTGATGAAAATGGTACCTCACTTGTGTGGGTAGGCCTAGTTTCCGTGTCAGGAATGGATCACTAACGGTCAATGTTAGTCCTTACATGTGAGCAACTGTTGACCGTGGGGTGATCCATTCCTGAAGCAGGCACTAGGTACAGGCACTCAAGTGGGGCAGTGTTTTTATCAGGACAGGTGTAGAAACACTGGGTGGTAGGAATTTTGTGGATCCCAGCAAATTCCTGTAGTTTGTGTGACAGAAATGCAAGGAAAAAATAGAGTTGTTATTCAACATTTCACCTTTGCAGAGCATTCTGGCTAAGAAAAGTTTGGGAAACCCACACACACCACAGCTCTGTGGATTCCCCCGGGTGTCTAGCTTCCAGAAATGTCTGGTTTTGGTAGGTTTCCCTATATGGCTGCCGTGCATAGGTGTCTGCCTTACAAAAGAAGGTTGTTTTGTGATAGATAATTTGAATGTCTCCATAATACAATTTGGGTGGTGGAATTTGGGGGCTGAACTAAATTGGGAAGCTCCCAAGAGAGCACTCTCTTTGTGCTTGGTGCCGCATGCACCTGCTCTCTGGGTTCGGCTAACCCGCAATTGCCCTGCTGCACAGACTGTGCTTGCGAAGAGAGAGCAGGACTGCCCTCATCACCTCCCTCATAATCACTGGAATAGGACTTGTTGGATGGGACTTCTCCGACTGAAAAATCACTCCCAGAGTCTGTGTCATTGTCCTACCTTTCAGATGCTGTCTCAGTATCTGCTGTCTCAATATCTGATCCTACGTCAGATCTGTCCTCTATAACCTGAGTTAGGGCTTAAGCAGCAGTCATCCAACAGGACGCCATCTCTGCTACAGGCTAAACTGTTGCTCTCAAACACTAGCCTACGTAGACAGTCACAAAATTGTTGGTGGGTGTTCGTGTGATGCGTGCAACAGTAAAGGTGACCATACCTTTGCTTCTTCCCTCAATCAGCACATTCTCTCAAGACACTAAAAACAAAACAAAAAAGACACACTATTACTTCACCTTGTGACATACCAATCATCACAGTCTTTAGCACCTCTGGTGCCCAGTCAAACAAATATTATTGGTGCTCCCACTCCTGTGACTTCTGCCTTGATTTCCCTCACTACCACCCAGCAAAAGTGCCCTTCATCTCTCCTTAGCCCCTATCACACATACATTTCATTTGTATTATAATGCAGGTAATGGCTGGCTTTACTTATCCACTCAACTATTCACATAAAATACAGATTTGATGTTTGCAGTAGGCATATAAACCTTCTGAGCTACTTTATGGCATCAAAACTGCCACTAGACAAAAGTCAGATCCTTTTCTAGCATAAACATAATCACAAGAGTTTCTTGACTATCTTATTGCTGCCTAAAAGCTACAGTTGAAACGCGTCAGTTGAAGTTTGTGCATTGCTTTGAAGACGCAAACTGCAAGGGAAATGGTGGCAAATATATAACATATATATATAAATATATATATATATATATATATATATATTTGTAAAGGGATCACCTCTACATGTGGGTGTGGTTTCCCTGGGGCCAATCGCAGCCTCCAGGGAAACCACACACACATTGATAAAAGTGATACATATCGATAGATAGATATACATATCTATATGTAGATATATCTATATATATATATAGATAATTATTATTATATCTATATATAGATATATCTATATATAGGACTGTATATATATATATATATATATATATATAAATATATATATATATATATATATCTATATATATAAATCTATACATATGTTTTAATATTAGCAGTATGGTTTCCCTGGGGGGGGGGGCGATCGTGGCCCCCAGGGAAACCATACAGCAATTTTTTTAAAAATGGCCCGAACAGGGAGACAGCCCTGCTCACGGACAACCCCTGTCAATGTAATTTTAAAAAAAATATTTTTTTTACAAATTTTTAACCCCTGGGGGGGTGCGATCAGGGGTAAACTTACATTTAATATATATATATATATATATATATATATATATATATATATATATAGATATGAGACATTTTCAGAGAGGGAGGACCCCCCCAAGTTCAATCCTCAGTGTCTAGTGAGGTTTCCTGGATGTGGATCGCAGTACAGCTGCAATCTATGGCTAGGAAATCATTTCAGGAAGGCCTCGTTTGAAAGGGGAGACTGTTCCCTTTCAGACGAGGCCTTCCCGAATGGTGGGGAGTCCCTTTCAGGCCTGTTTTTCCCATCGGAGGAGAAAGCGGCCTTACCTGCTGCTTCCTGATCCGGTGGGGAAAACTAAGTGTGACATCTGTGCGCCTCGTGGCGCGCTGACATCATAGAGGGGTGGGTGGGGAATTACAGTGTTTGCAAACTGCTAAATCTCTTTTGCTTATTTACTGAACCAATCGGTGGCGGCCACCACAAATTTCATGAGGGGTGCAGGGGGACTACGAATGGGAAAACAAAACAAAATATATAAAGAACTTACCTATCTTGTCACCGCCACTGCCTCCTGCTGCCTTGCTCCTCTTCTGGTGTCCAAGCATTCACTGGGACACCAGCATAGGCTCCCCAGCAATCCTGGACCTGCTTTCATGCTAAACCTAGGATTGGTCTGAGCGGCTTGGACTGATGCTCAGATGCTGCCCTGTGGTCTGTGCAGTTTCTCCAGCCTGGCTATTCAACTCAGCCAGGGTTGAGAAACCTAAGTGTGCATGTGTGTTTGGTCGGCCTGAGACAGCCAGACAAACACACGTGCACTTAGGTACACTCTCTCCTCCTCTCCCCTCCCGTGGCCCAGCCCCACCCCTCTCTTCACACGCTGGCTGAGCCAGCAGATGAAAAATAAAACAATAGTGAACTATCATTTTATTTTTCATGCTGACTGTTAGCCAGGGGAGCAAAGGCCCTCGGTCATTGAGGAGGAGCCACCCCTGTACCCAATTATGTGATTCAGATTTTTTTTTCCTGAATCACAAATTGGTTTAGAAACCCATGCTGAATGGCAATTTTGAAGGAGCATGTTAAGGGAGTCCATTCCAAACTGTGAGTTGGTAAATCATGTATTAATGGTTTGTGGCCATAATTCTGGTTCCAAGCCATTGATCTGTTGTAAAATCTTGGGGTAGTAACTGTTTCCCCTTTGGGAATCAATGTGTAGTCAAAATGGAAAACTATTTTTTTAAGCAGCTCAGGTTCCTTAAAAGAATTGACTGGTGTTCATGGGCAAAAGGGACATTCCCCTGCCACCCTCGGGGGAGAAGCAAGAACAGGAAATAAACAGAGGCAGCTGAAAATATATCTCTGCTCTGAGACTGTGCTGAAACTCCTGGGTGAACTATAGTGAACCTTGCAGATGTCCTACTGCAAAATTGCCAGCCTGGCGAGGATTTCTTTGAGCTACGAGCACAAGCTACAGCAGTGACATCATCGTAGAGGGAGTGCTGAGTTAGAAAGTTGTGAATCTGGTTGCTTTTGGGGCACATAAACAGTGGCCCTGGGAGGAGGTGGAAAACCCCCATTCCCTTCAATGGCTAGGGTTGGGGAAGGACGAGAAGGGAGTGGGTGGCAACAATTTGTTGAGCATCACAGTGGGGGAGGGTGTAGAAGAGGTCAGGGGGAAGCTCTTCTGGCAGTAACACATGGTTAGTACCACATTTGATTTCACTTTGAAAAAAATATTACCCCGCCCCACTCGCTGCTTTAGCAGCTACAGTGGGGATGGGGTTCTTGATGGGGCTCTTCTGTCTGCAGCTCAATGGTTCATAATGAAATTGGGTGAGTGAGTAAAAGGAAGGATGGGTGGTTGAATGGATAGATGAAATGGTGGATGAATAGAAGAATGGATGAATAAGTGAAAGGATGGATTTAAGAATGAAAGAGTGAAAGGTAGAGAGGGTGTATAAGTGAACGGGGGAGAGGGTGTATGAGTGAAAGGGAGGGTGGATGGATAAATGGATGAATACATGGATGGATAGATGGATGGATATGTAAAAAGGTAAATGGATAGATGAGTGAATGGATGGATCAATGTATCATGAGAGAAATGATGGATGGATGGAAGAATGAGTGAAAGGATGGATGAATGAGTGAAAGTGTAAAAAGATGGATGAGTGGATGAATGGATGGAGTGAAAATATGGATGAATGAGCGAAAGGATGGGTGAGTGAAAGGATGTATGTTAAAATGGATGAGTAAAACAATGGATGCATGACTGAAAGGCAGGGAGGATGGATGTCTGGATGAAAGGATGGATGGATTAACAAAAGGGTGAATTGATGGATGAATGAATAGATAGATAGATGGTTGAGTGAGTGAGTGAAAGGATGGATGGCTGATTGAAAGGGTAAATGGAGGGACGTATGAGTGGATGAATGGATGGGTGGATAGATGGCTGGATGGACAGATAGATGGATGAATGGAATGAATGGTGGTTGGGTGGATGAGTGAAATGGTGGATAGATGGATGAGCCAAAGGGAGGATGATGGATGGATGGAGTGAAAGGATGGATAGATGGATGGATGGATGGATGGATGAATGGGTGATTAAAAGGACAGATGAATGGATGGATGAAAGGGGGTGGAATAGTGAAATGATGGATGATTGAATGGCAGCTCTCCTTTTGGGCTTGAGGTCCATTTTTATTGTATCAAGGGTGAATAGTTATTCACTCTTAGTGCACTAAAAATAAAATGGAGACCCGCTTTGGGTTCAGCGACAAACTGAGGCAGCAAGTGACAGCAAGTGACATTGTTGGATTGCTGACACATGTACATGAAGGTGTCTGCACCATTCAAGCACCATGAGTATGTCTGTGTGACTATGTGTGAGTGTTAAAGTGAAAGAGAGTCAGTGAAGGAGTAAATCAGAGTGAGTGAGAATGGGTGACAGTAAGGACGAGTATATGTGAGAATGAATGTGAGTGAGTGAGGGAGAATGGCAGTGTAACTGAGTGTTGCTGTGTGTGAGACACAGTAAGACTGAGTAATTCAGAATGATTGAGAATGAGTGGGACTGAGTGAGACAAAGTGGGTCAGAGTAGAATGAGTTAGACTGTGTGAATTTATGAAACAGAGTGAGAGTGAGACTGAGTGAGACAGTTAACTTAGGGGGGTTATTTACAAGAGACCTGCGCTGCTGCAGCATCACTTTTTTAGATGCTCTGGTGGCACAGTCTTCTCCGTCAGATCTATGAGGTGATGCAAAGCCACTCTAGTGGCTTTGTATGGCCTCAGAGATATGGAGTAAGGCAAGGAAGGGCAAAGTACTGCCTTGCCTTACTCTGTGTCAAGGAGGCGTTCCATGGGCATTGTGGTGGGTGTTCCCATGCAACACCCATCAATTTTGACTCTTCCCCAGATTAATAAACTCACACAACCATGGGGCAGCACCAAAACCTTACGCCAACTCAGAGCAGGCATAATGAGGAGAAATGTTTTCATTTCTCCTTTTTTTTTAAACTCTGCAGCAAACATAGAAAGAGGACAATTCCTCCATGGATTATATTTAATAAAAACAATCCTGCCAACAACATAAAAAAGGGTGCCTGCATTGGCACTAGACACAAAATTATGCACCGACACTGGCTGAAATGACAGGAATGCACTGTGTCTCGTAGGTCTTTCGTTCAAAAAAGTGTGACAGAACCGTTCAAGAAGTAGCTCATTGGAATTTGAACCAAAGACTATGCCACACCACTTTTAAAGGTCACCAGCCACCACTGAAAAGAAATCAGACTACATTAAAAAGAAAAAAATAGTTTTAATTTGAAAAACAATCAGATTGTTTTGTGTCTCACTTCTATTCTGTATTTTTCAACCCACTTATTTACTCATAGGTCATTTTCAAAATCAGATTGCATTTGCAAAAAGTTGGTGGATAACTTTCAATCTTTTTTTGACAATGTAATCCTTGTACATCAGGAACCTATTGCTTTACATATTAGCATCTCAGCTAGGCATTTCGAAGTGCTTTACAAACAAAAATAATGTTATGGAACATAGAAAAGGAACTGCAATTATTGATATGGTAAAGATATAAAAATGGGTAAATCCAGCCTAGAGAGAACCATGTGCTAGAAAGTAGCTGTACATTATCACAGAGGTTATTGTCATGGACGTTGTTGGGACTGATATGTCCTCTGTGTGATAAAAGACAAGTTTCTCTGTGCTGGGGGCTCAACTGTACTGATGTCGGGATCCCTAATGCTGATTTTTGTTGTCATGGGCAAACATGGATCATGTGTGTACACCATGACATAGGCCTGTCTCAGGAATTGAGACCTTGAACTGTGAGCGGTGCCCAAGTGTTGCCCTCATAGTGGTGAAAGGCTATCACCTTCAGCAGGACTTAAGCAGCACAAGTGAGATGGTTGCACCATACTGTGTAGTGATCAGGAGAAGTGAAGAGGTCCATTTTACCCTGTGCCACTGGAGTGAGCCCTACAAGGTCATTCACCTTTATATAAATTCTGCTGTTATGTGCTTAACTAACCAATGGCCAACATCAGGTAAATGTAGAGTGCTGAGCAGCACAGGAGTAGTGACCCTGTGCTGGATCTATGTGTGCCTGGGAAGGGTACAGTACAAGAATAGAGAGGTGCTGTGCAATATATACATGGTTAGTGTATGTACTGAGTGCATGTATGCCAGAGAGGAATACATTACATGGGAGATGTTAGAAGAATATGTTGACACCCCAAAATGTGTCATCTGCCTAGAAGCCAGACAGGCTGTGTGATAAAGGGAAGTTCTGAAAGACTTCTGCCTGTGACCAGGACAGGCCTACTAGTTTCCCTGCTGGGTGCGGGGGCTTCATCCAAAGAAACTAAGACCATCTGTCTGAAGCCTGAAGCATCAGCCCCTGCATGTTTACCAATACAATTGTGCCCTGAGAGAAAGAGGAGGGTGTTGAAGGGGGACGAGGTCCAGTGGGAATCTCTACCAACAGGATTCCTTGTATGAGATGAGAGTACATGGCTGTGCACCGATCAGGCCATTGCCTGTGTGCAGGATTGATTCAGCAACCCCCGTATGCCAGGAAAGGGAGGCATTGGACTTTGCATAAAGGAGTGCCAAGCCTGTTCCACCTATTTGCAGTGACCTCACATATCAGAGAGGGCCACTACTGAAATTATTGTATCAACAAGAGTGCAAAGACTTGTGTGTGCCTTAATGGTGCAATGAGGGGCCTCTGTGGTGAGGGTGATTGCACCAGAGGCATCTGCACTTGGCTCGCAAGTAACAATTTCAGGAGGGCCTGCTGGTACTGTGTTTGTTGAAAGCTTGGGGTGTTGTCCAGGAAGAATAGGAGCTGTGACTGACAGATCAGGCCCATGCATCAAGATCTGGTCTGACCGATCTGGAGGACTTTGGAATGTAGCAGAGGAGGATGTTGCACAATCACCGGCCTCCGGTTGGGAACCGAAGATCAACCCCCCACCCCTCCAACCCACGTGTGGGGAACACAAACTTACTGAGTCTTCCAAGGCTGAGAGCATCTCCCAAAGCCAGAGAAAGCTGGCAGTACTGATCATGAGAGAGCCTATGCCTGCCCAGTGCTTCCGTGCTTCCAGAGTGGGTAAGATTTGAATAGGGCTTGATGGGCCTTTGAGTACTTGCGTTGAAGGTGCTTGGGAAATGGAAACCCTTTTGACTCAATCATAAGAGTCAAAGAAGAACCCTGGATAAGGCATACTAGTGAATATTTTCTGGATGCGGCCACTAGAGTATGGGGAATAACCTCAACCACATTGCAAGGATGAGGGTGGGACAGGGAATTGCCAGAGGAACACTAGAGCCCCTGCCTCAAGCGGATTGTGTTGTTGCTTACAAATGTTGTGATTTCTTTGAATGTATAGAGTTAGAAATAAAATGTTTCTTTTTCATACAAAAATGAGTATTTGACTGAACATTGACATATTGACATTACTAAGTACACTTTGAGTTATGAGTTATGTTCACTATCTTGTATATGTACTACCCCACTGCAAGGGAGCCTTTGACTGCTCGTCCACAGCTTCTACTGAAAGTCGGGTACATAAGGGGTACTAGGTCCAGTTGCTCAGGATCCATAGAAGGTCCAGCCATGGGACATCAGGAATAAAAGGCCTCAACTACCAAGATTGGTTCCAGTAGCCACTGCTTGTGCAATGGCCCTCTGAAAGGAGTTCTGACCAAATTTTACTCCAAGAATGTCAATGTAGGGCATCGCCACCCTTGCTCCTTGCATCTTTCTTGATATTGACGGCTCTCTGAACCAAGGTACTGTTCCAGCAGCCCAAAGTTGGTCCCTGTATCTGACTCATGCTCCATTGTGGTCAGCTTGACTTTTCAGATTTGACCGGGTTTAGCATGGCCAGATAGCCCCGCTTGACGCATTATGCTTCTAAGCACAACTAAGTTTATTTTTTTACACTCATATCTTGACTTCTACTTATTGGAATTTTTGTCATTTTGGTCTTGCTTTGTTCATAAAAATGTAATCGATTTTTCTAACTTAGTGTGGAGTCTTTTTGTGGTGTGTTCACTGTATTACTGTTTGATGTTTTACATAAATACTTTACACATTGCCTCTTAGGTTAAACCTGCCTACTCTGTGCCAAGCTACCAAAGGATGAGCAGAGGTTAATTTAGAGTTTGTATTAGACCTACCAAGACTAGAACTGTGGGTTCTGCTTGGACAGGGTGCATACTTCTGCAAACAGAAACCCAATTTCTTACATATGGGAACCAATGTTTTACCATGTTGCTGGTGCTGCTTCCATCTACTTCACATTGAGAAGGCTTTGCTTGGACCTGCCTGGCTTCCTTACCTGGCATCCATGGCCCTCCGGCCAGACACAGCCCTTTCAGACCTCACATTACTGTTATGCTGCTGCTCATCCAGAGGCCTCTTTTTTCATATCTTTGCATGCATTTGTCATCTCTTTTTACAACTTTTTTCCACTCTGGTTAGATACATTTTGTCACACTTTTCCTGTTTTTTCTTAGGGGTTCTTCTCAACTTTTGCAACGTCTGCCTTTTTTTCTGCTTTCTGCACTATGTTCTGTCCTGCTCTTTCCTGTCGCTGTGTCCTCTGTTTCTCCCACTGCTTGCGCAGGCCCAGCCAAGCCCTATCTATTTTCACCAGCATAACCTCCCTCTTTCACACCTTCTTAATTGGCGTGTCAGCATGGACATGCTACAGGCATGCCAAAGGCATGCTAAAGACAATTCTCTCTGTGCCCATCTGTCCCCAGCCCATGCTCAGTAACAGGCCTCCAGTTCAATGCCATCCTGGCATAGCCTGAGATGCTACCTCACCTCTCCATGCAGAGACCAGGCTCAAGTCTACACCAGCCCCCGACATCACAACTGCCATCATCCCTTTGGAACACAAGATCATCAGTTGGGACAAGACTAGCAAACTTGGAGTAGGAATCTACATGGAGTACATCCCTTCCTCCTTAATGAAAGATTACCTTTGTGACAAACAAAGCATCTACAACAACACTACCCTGGGAGGAGCCCTGCCCTACCGACCATCATGGCCAAGAGCTGAATGCCAAAATCCCATCACATATATTATCGCCCCCCTCATTCTTAACTCTAGCTCCTTCATCCTGCACAGCAACCTCAATTTCCTACCAAAGGACCTCATTAACCCATACACCACGAACATACTGTACAATTAAACATGCTACGACTCACCCAATGGGTGAAGGACCTCACCCTAACATCTGGCTATCTGCTAGACCCCATCTTCATCAACTTCACAGCAACTCTGTGGACAAGCCTATCCTTTCACCTGGCCTGACCATTCTCTCGCCTCCTCCATTCTACACTTCAAACATCTGTAAAGAACTGCTCTGGCCAAGACCAGCCAAAGCAACTGAAACACCATCTCCTAATAAACCTGGTTCTCTGAACTGCAAAAGCACTTCACACTACACTAAGGCAACCTTGCCTGTTCTTTACACAACTTCAACCACTGACTGACCTCTTACACAGATGCCTTTGCACCATGACCACTGCAAGAAACAGAACAGAAGCAAGCTGTTAATACCATGACTTTTGATGCATCAAGCACCACTACCAGCAGCTCGAACATCAATAGAGTCTTAACTACAATATCAGTGACAACAAACCTACAAGTCAGCCCTCCAGCCCCTGAAAGCCACCAAATACAAAACTCTGACCGTGCAGCTAGACAATAACACCAACAACCTTTCTCCATAGTGAAGAAGTTCACAACGCCTGCTGGCCAGCTCCATTAACATAGCACCCTCTCAGGAGCTCTCCTTCCAGCATGTGCTTTTCTCATCTACAAGATAGGCGCAATCCATGATAGCTTCTCACCCCAACCAAACTCCTCCAGTCTTGCAGCCCTCCTTCAAGGTGATGACAGCACTCAACAAACCACCCTGACCTGCTGGCCCAACAACTTAGCCTTTTCATTGCCCTCGTCCAATCCTTAACTACTCCTGTACCACAGCCACCTTCACAGACCACTGGAAACATGCCAACAGCTTACTCCTACTGAAACAAATCAGGCTTCAGACCCAACCAGAGCACCAAAACATCCCTCATCACGGCCATTGATGACATGAGGACCATCATAGACTCAGGCAACACACAGTGTTTCTCATCCTCCTCGACTTTTCTCAGGTTTCTAATACCATCTTCCACCTGATCCTCATCCGAAGTCTCATTAAGTAAGAAATTTCAGGAACAGCTTGTCAATGTGAAATCCAACTGCCTCAAGCTCATCTCTGGTACAACTGAGGAAGTACGCCTTGGAAAGGACTTATTGTTCTGGTTCTCAGCCTGGTGGCCATCCGAAACTCAAACTTACACCCACCCAGTACAGTCAAGCCAAGAAACCTGGGAATCATGGTAGAGGACAAACTATTTGTGTCACTACAATTACCTCTTTCAGCTTCCACACCCTCAAAACCTCCAGGAAAATCTTCATGCGGCTTCCTTACAACACCCACTGAACAATTATCCAGACACTCATTACCACCAAACTGGACTACAGTAATGCACAGCAATGTAGAAATCGCCACCAAAGTCACTAAGTGGCCCCAGATCATTCAAAATGCAGCAGCTAGATTCATCCTCCCACCATGCACGCACATTTCTACTCACCTCAGAGATCTCCACTGACTCCCCTCAAAATAGATGTGCATTATTCAAATTACACACATACAAAGCACTGTACAATATAAGCCACACTTACCTAAAGAGCTGCATCAGCTACCTTAACCAAAGATATCTCTGCTCAGCCAACATCCTGATTGTCCACAACATCTGAAGAGCTAGCGGCCGTTCAACCTAAAGCCAAGAACAAACTCCCCGTTCACATGAGGGCTGCCAGCTCAGTGCTTGAACTGAGAAAGAAACTGTAAAACGTGGTCTTCAAGGGGCAGCATCCTTCCTTTCTCACCAACACCACAATACTCTTCCAGGTAAGATGCTTGCTTTAAAAGTACACATAAAATAGCATACATAATGCAACATAACGTAACGCAGCATAACATAGAATAACATCTGTTATACCTGGTCTTCTGCTTTTCGTTTGGTCTTTTCTGCCTCCCATTCTGCCTCAAAAAGCAACTGTTGGCAGCATTATGTCAACGCCTCATTGCCTGTCTCGTTACCTGGAGAACGGACTGGACTCTCTCTTCACTTCATCAGCAGAGAAGGCGAGACAAAAGCCAACAGGAAGGCAGTGAAAATGCAAACAAGCAAGATTCAGTGATGTTCTATAATATGCACTGGAGAAAAGCACTGCAGCTTCACATACAAGTAATATCACCATTCTTTCTCTGTGGGGACACGTTACACACCTGAGAACAAGTGTAAATGACATCATGAGCATTGGACACAAGCATCGTCTGTAGATTTAAGATGAAGCAAATATTGCATCTCATATCAAATTGATAACGTCATGGCCTGCTCACAAAACTTGAAGGATTATCACTTCATGGTGCAAATTCATTTTTAGAAAATCATGATCTAAGAGAATACATTCAGCTCTTTACATTTTTTCGACGTACAGACATCATCTACAGGCACTTTATTTAGATATGCAACAATTTGACAACAATTGAACAAGGCATGGGTTTCACTAGTTATCACAGTTCTTTTTATGGCAGTAAAGGCCTCAGCAGGCTAATACATTATCAATGTAATGTCAACAGATGACTTACATACTCTAATTGAAGACATGGTTGGTAGGAGAAGTATACATTGGAAATTGTAGATCCTTAAGCAAATTCTTTAATAATCTTTGTTATAATTACCAACAATAGATTTGACTTTCAAATAAAGAGTACATTAAAAGGAACTCATTATTAGCACCAGAGATATTTACAGAATCACTAGATGCTCCGAGAATATGGACTCCCGTCTAAAGGTTATAAACTATGCAGAGGTTCGATGACATCAGTGGTTGACATGACTTGAAACATAGTTATCACAGTGGAAGGAACTATGATGGAAATACTCAGTATCGAGACTCTCAGCTTTAGAAAACAAAGGGGCATATTTATACCCTGTTTGCACTAAATTAGCATCATTTTAGCGCAAACTTAACTCCATATTTATATATTGGCACTAGACATGTCAAACGCCCAAATATTGGAGTTAAAGTCATTTTTTGCCTGCAGAAAACTACCTTGCAGCAATCAGATGCAAGGTAGGCGTTCCCGGGCTAACAATGACTCGAAGGCCCTAGCGCCTCATTTATCCTGCTATGCAAACATGGTGCACCGGAGGGAGGCGGGCCTATATAATGGCACTAAGCTTGCTGAGCACCATTATTTAAGGCAGGCATTAGGGGACCTGTGGGCCCATTTCCATGGTGGAACACCATGGAATAAGACCACAGGTGCCCTCCCCAGGGGGCACCCCCACCCACACCAAAGGGACATCGGAGGATGGGGGACCCCATCCCAGATAAGTACAAATAAGTAGAGGTAAGTATTTACCTTTTTTTTTAAAGTGCCATGGGGGGCCTAACTTAGGCTCCCCTACATGGCACTGTGCCCAACGGCCATGCTCAGGGGATTTAAGTCCTCTGGGCATAGCCATTGGGCTGAGGGGCATGACTCCTGCCTTTACTTAGACAGGAGTCATGCCCATGGTGGTTGTGTGTCTAACAATGGCGCTAGTCAGGTTGGAGTCATTGTTTTCACTCTAACCTGACTAGCGCCATTCTTTCACTTACAACCTCCAGTTTTCCATATGCCTCCCCCACCCGGTTAGCGTCATGTATTTTGACGCTAACCGGGACTTAGCGCCGGCTTGCGCTATTCCTTAAATATGGCACCCAGCTGGTTCTCTGGAATGACGCTAGCCGGCGCTATACTTTTTGACGTAAACCTGCACTAATGCAGGTTTGCATCAAAAAGTATAAATCAGGGCCAAAGTTTCTCGAACATCCTTCCCTGATTGTGCTTATAAAGTATAGCATCCTCTTTCTCTGGAGTGCTAAAAAATGCCCATATGTGTGCCCGTCATGAGACTGGTGTCTCATGATTTCTTTTCCTGATATAGATGTCTGTTATTATTTCAGAAATGACATTGGGCATATACAGGCTATTTAATGCATGGCCACGACGTGAAACCCCACTTTAAATAACATGAGTATGCAAACCATTTTTAACAATTAAAGGACGAATATGTGTATGTCTTGGCTTTTGAATCAATCGAATTGTGCATATTTTTGGGGATATGTCTCACATGTTGAAACATTGATCTGAAAATGTTTAATTTGGAATCGCATTGTAAATTATGCATCTTTTAAGATTGTTTTGCTTTATGAACTAAAAACGAAATAAATAATCTTTGAAAAAGGTAGACGAAATTTCAGTCTACAGGATAAATTTGAAAAGTATTGACTCATAGTGGAAGCGGCATGAACCACAAAATTATGTGAACTTTTCTATTATATCTAGGGGTGGGTGTATCTCAAGTAATTTGCTATAGTGTAATTAGGTGAAATTATAGCAGGAATACGTGAGATTATGTCGAATTACATAAACACAGTAAACCTGCTATTACTGATGATTTCTTAGAAAAAATGCACCTTCACATCCAAAATGAACCCCAGGATGCATTTTGTGCTACAACAATAGTGCTAGATGCAACAGAACAGGTACAGCAGCATCAATCAGTTGCCTTACTCTGTTCCTATGCCCTTGGGTAGGTATTGGCTCCCCATATTAGAAGAGAAATTGCATAATTTTCAGTAATTTTTAATCAAAAGAGTAACGTGAAATTACTGAAATTACTCTGATTACTTCAGCATAATTCAAATTTTGCCTAGGCCTTATTATATTATTAATTAGCAGACTAGCAACATAGCTGACAGATGTCATGTAAGCACGAGGAAAAGTTGCAAAGGGGCAATATTCATAAATTGTGTTCAAAGTGGCAAATTAAAGAACTGTATGAATTTTGTTGTACATGTAGAGAGAGCATTCTAATATCCCCGGAGTGATTATTTGGAAGTGAGTCAATATATTTGAATTGGGGACAATTTTCCTAGAGACACTGTTTTTATGTGATCCACTAGCAAGTGGAAACTATTTGCATCAAATTAGTTTAAAATGCATAGTGTAGTGAGGAAAGATTTCTCACCCTCACCGGTGCTATTGGCATGGGCTTGGGTACACGGTCCAGATCTGGAAGAGCAAATTACTAATTACATCTATAGAATAACATGATGGTGAGAATAAGAGTATGAGCTATACTGAGGATAATTTATTGTTGTATTTAGGACCTGTATCTAAGTCCAGCACATCTTAGAACTTATTCAAGAATCCTCAAAATCCTCTGCTATAAGATCACATAGGGTAAATGTAAGTTCATCCCTAACACTGAAAATCTGCCAATGTTGACTCAGTTACTGGAAATAACACATTGGTTTAATAAAATGTGTTGCACTTCGATATAAAATCATATATAAAAGCAACATTAACATATTATCATTATGTCCATCTCCACAAGGTAGTTATAGTTAGGACCTAGTTTCTATAGAATGAGCGTTTTTAGTTTTGCCTATAACTTTGGCGCTGTTTGACATATCTTCACAGATTTTTCAAACCTTATACTTTGCTACGTTCTGCTTCTGTCTTGAAAGATTTGGGGTGATCTATCAATCAGGGATCAAGAAAAAGGGAGGGGTCCCAAACCACATTTTCCCCATTCATTTTTCCATAGGACCTATAAACACGCCTACAAGCCCGAACCACTGGACAAAATTACACCAAAGTTGGCACAAAACTAGATTCTGTTATGCAGATCACACTTTTTGTGATTTGGTGCTAATTCGTTCAGTAGTTTCAGAGACATTTAAGGCCAAAAATACATATATACAGGGATGCAGATTCTCTGCAGATCCAACTGTCTTTGTGCTTATATCTGATTGGCTGGCAACACTTCAGCAAGAAGTGTTGGCAGCCATCTTGGGACTCGGCTTCAGCCTGATCCCTTGACCCCTTAGCCCTGGTGCGGACCATGCCAGGGCTAAAAATCAAGTTTTTTTCAAAAACATCAGAAAAATCTGTAGACGGTCTCCTGCGCTTTTCTTTAATTTGTCCCCAGGTGGGCTAGGTAGAGGGCATCATAGAGGAGGAGGTTGCATGGGCCCCCATCCTAAGGCTTTAATAAGCCCTGTGGACCACCACCTCCCTGGGGTGAATGTGCAAATAAGAAGGGGATTGTGGCCCCCCTGCTGCCCAGGGAACCACCAGCCCCTGGGGCAAATCTTTTAAAAAAGAAAGGAGGTCCCTTTTGGATCCCAAAGCCCTGGGGACCACCAACCCGTGGCTATTCTCAATGGAGGGGGGCCAGACGGACCCCCTCATGGAGCAAATGATGGCCCTGGGGACCTTCACCCCCAGGGCCGGCTCCTGTTATGGCTCGGGGTTACCAACCCCTGGGACAGAGCTGTTTGCTGTGGCTTGGCTGCAGTACGGCAGCAGCAGCCAAGCCAGAGCTAACACTCTGCTGTTTGACCTTTAAAGCACATCCCGCTACCAAACAGCAAAGCTTTCATCTGTTTCCTGCACACGTTCAGAGGACATAGATGAAATGCTTCATCAAGCACGGAGCTGCTGTCAAAGCAGCGCCATGTGTGCTGAAGCAATGACACTGCAGGGCAAGCCTCAAGGCCGGTAAAGGCAAAGGTATTTTTAAATAAATATATAAGTAGGGACTGCAGGGGAGCCCTTAAGGGCTCTCTCGTGGTCCCAGATAGCCCATAAAGGACAATTTATTTTTAAAATAAAAAATAAATAAATATATAAGGACTGCAGGGGAGCCCTTGAGGACTCGCTTGCGGTCCCAGATAGCCCATAAAGGGATAAAACAAAACACAAAAGAGAAAACCCAGAGGTCAAGGTGAATGTTGCAGACCTTCACACTGAGCATTGGGCTTTCGAGTCCAGGTGGGCTCTTTTTTTTTTTTTTTTTTTTTAAACAGCATATTATTCTTTTTTGAAATAATAAATATATTTTTGATTTTAAATTGTACAAAAATATGTCATTGTAAGTATAACAGACATCAAACCCTATAAAACACTGCTCTCTCCCTCACTTTCTTTCTCTCTTTCTGTCTCTCTTTTTCAGTCAATTTCTCCTACTCACAAACCCACTCAGACACTAACACACCCAATCACAGACCCACGCAGACCCTCATGCACTCACTCACAGCCCCAGTCAGACCCTCACGCACCCACTCACCGACACATTAAGTGACGCACCCACTCACACACCCACTCAAAGTGTCACACACCCACTCACACGAGTTATAGTTAGTTGAGATAACTCTAACTATAACTGGTGAATTTCGAAGGTTTTGTTGATTTAAAATGTGAGCCAAACTATAACGTCCCTGTAAACTTTGTTTTTTCAGTCAATATATAGATATCTATAAAACCAAGGGTTACAGGGACATTATAGTTCACATTTCACTCATAAAGAAACAGTGAATTTCAGCAGCTATAGTTAGCTAGGCTAACTATAACTTATGCCCTTGCAAGGCACTGTTTATGGGATCACGCAGTACATCACTCATTACATTTTCAGTGTCATCACTAATGGCATCTCAAATTACATCACTGATAACATCATCCAGTGAGTGTGAACGTTTATGAGTACTAAGTATATGTACCAAGGTACTCCAAAACCTAAACCATTGTACTTTCTGTTCTACTAGTGAGTGAAACTATTTCTAACATATATAATGCTAGTGGCTGTGTGACTGTGTGCATCCATGTGTGAATGGGTATCTGAGTGCTGTATAGCTGTGTGTTTGAGTGGATAATTGAATTGCTGTATGAGTGACTGACTGGCTGTGTAAGTGGATGTATGGGTGAGTGAGTGGTTGACTGGGTGTTTGGTTAAGTGACTTGGTGTGTGAGTGGCTGTATTGTAAAGTAAGGGCCTCATTCACGGGGCCGTAGGGGCACACTGCACCACCAGAGCATTGTTTTTTTTTACACTCTGGTGGCGCAGTGTGCTAGCCTATATTTACAATGCCATGCAAAGCCACCTTGCAAGGCTTTTCATGGCTTTGTTATTATGGAGTGCTTTCACACATAATACTGAGTGAAAGTGGCTCTCTATTGGTGGCATAAGAGTTCTGCACTGGGGAGAAATATCTTTAGATATCTACCTTTTAACTCTTTCTTTGTGTGCTGCATTGTGCAGCACACATAGAAAGAGGAAAACACTTATTGTGACTGTTTTTGTGCAGGAAGATGTCCCTTCCTGCACAAAAACAACATCCCCTTAACACAGGCACCCTTGCACCATGGGTATGTAAGTGGATGTGTGGGTGTGTCAGTGAGTGTGTGAATGCTTTCATGGGCGAATAAGTGACAGTGTTGAAAGGCTGTACGGGTGAGTGAGTGTGTGAGTGGCTGCGTAGGTGAATAAGTAGGTGTTTAATTAGCTGTAGGGGTGAGTGTGTGGATCTGTGAGTAGCTGTACAGGTAAGTGACTGGTTGTATGATTAGCTGTATGGGTTAGTGAGTGGGTATGTGAGTGGCTTTATGGATGAGTGAGTGGTTGTGTGAGTATTTGTATGGGTCTATAAATGGGTATGTGAGTATGTGGGTGTGTGAGTGGGTGTATGAGAGTTTGTATAGGGGTGTGAGTGGGCGTCTGAGTGTTTCTGTGGATGATGTCACCGGTGATGTCATCAGTGATGTCATTGACCATGTCATCAGTGATGTAATATGTGAGGTCATAAGCAGTGCATTGTGGGGCATAAGTTATAGTTAACTCAACTATATATTACTGCGGCATTTCACTGGTTTTGTA
The DNA here is from genome assembly GCF_031143425.1 of Pleurodeles waltl. Classification (NCBI taxonomy): domain Eukaryota; kingdom Metazoa; phylum Chordata; class Amphibia; order Caudata; family Salamandridae; genus Pleurodeles; species Pleurodeles waltl. Next base: position 494,925,509 of record NC_090436.1, read on the forward strand.
TGAATGAAATGTGAAACTAACAATAACCTTTGTTTTTTTCAGTGAATTTCTAAGGTTTTTTAAATGTTGTTTCATTCCAACAATGTCCTCCTCAGGCTTTTTTAATAGTATTCCCTAACTGTAACCACTAACCTTTATCAGTGAGTGTGAGAGTGAGCGCATGAGTGTTTCAGTAGGTCTGTGAGTGGGTGTGTGCATGAGTCTCTGAGTGGGTGTGTGAGTGGGTACATGAGTGTCCAAGTGGGTCTGTGAGGTGGGTGCGTGAGTCTCTAGAGGGTCTCTTAGTGGGAACACAAGTCTCTGAGTGGGTCTGTTATTGGGTGCGTGAGTCTCTGAGTGTGTCTGTGACTGGGTGCATGAGTCTCTGAGTGTGTCTGTGAGTGGGTGCACGAGTCTCTGAGTGGGTCTGCGAGTAAGTACATGAGTCTCTGAGTGGTTCTGTGAGCGGGTACGTAAGTCTCAGAGTGAGTCTGTCAGTGACTGTCTAAGTGGGTCTGTGTGTGGGTGTATGAGTGTCTGAGTGGGCCTGTGAGTGGGTGCCTGAGTCTCAGAGTGGGTTTGTGAGTGGGTGTATCTGTCTCATTGGGATTGATTTAAATGGAACACACTCTTTGCAGCATTAATATTAACCAGCTGCACTACTTTATGAGTCAGATCTCTCTCTAACAGGAACATTAATTTCCAGAGTTGTCTTGACATTTTTATTGTTGCCTAGAAACTGCTCAACACATGGGGGCCAGTGCTACAGGCTCACACAGTTGCTGTGTACACACTGTGAGCTGGGCTTTGTGTGTCTGGCTATGGCACTCAGGAAGGACTGCAGGGCTAACAGGGTCACTTCATCTCTGACCACACTGAACTCTTCACAGACTGCAAGCTGACTTCGAAGACTCCAGCCATCAGGTTGTGACAGGCAGAACTTGCGGGCTGGTAGTTTTTCAGTTCTTTTAATAACTCACAGAGAGCTGATGTGTGCGTGATGAGAGCTTTACAGTCTGTCGGGCAGATCACACCTCCTCACTTCCAGCAGGATGCAGAATCTGTTTATGCTTTTCAGCTAGGCAGGCTATGCATTTTTCTGCCTAGCTGTAGCAAGAATACTCAGCTTGGAGCACGAAATGACTTTTGCTGGGAAATTTCTTTTTTTAACAAAACTTTAAAAAATAGTTTTATAATTTACAAGTTGCCTATATGGTTTGGGGCTACCTGTGAAAGTTACAAGACTCCAATGGAACAGTTGTTCAATTGCCTCCAAAAAAAGAGGGCAGATCAATGATTTAGTGGATGCTGATTCAAGGAATGAGGTTGTTCGGGCAAAATATAGGGGCATATTTATGAAAAATGACGCACAACTGTGTTATCACAGCTGTGCATCATTTTTTTAAACACAAGCTAGTGTCATTCCTTAGCGCCATCTGTGCACCATATTTAAGAAATGTCATACAGTGGCGCTAAGCAATGGCGCTAATAGAATGCTACATGCCATAAGGAAAAAATGACGCTAATGCTGCAAAAGTGGCTTTAGACAATTTTGCGGCATGTAAACATGTTGCAAAAGGGTTAGTGCCATTTTTTTTAACACATTAGCGTCAAAACAAAACTCACAAGCAGGAAAAAGTGTAATTGCAAGAGAAGATGGACTTTTCAGGGCAAGAGAGACCCCAATCACCCAAGTACCAGCCAAGAGGGACCAGAAATGTCCCAGGAGAAGGATAAGAGAAAGCACAAGTGCTCCCTGCACATGAACAAATATGCACTAATGCATAGTACTCTGAACCATGTCTCATGACATGTCCCTCAACCCTGGACTCTGATTCTGCTACATATGGCTAACGTTCACTCATAAGGTCTGTGAACTGTGCATTGCATAGAATTCACAAATACACTGGTAAATAATGCACCTTGTACACATATAGCATTTTCAGGTTTACTGTGATCCATTTACTCAGCTAAAAGATTACATTGTGTCAATCCATGTCAATGTGTACAGAATATCAGTACATGAGTGCATGACTGTCAGACACAAAGCCACACACTAGGATCCTAACAGGAGAAAGGTGAAAGATGGTGTTGTCGGCTACAACATCATGAGTGTTCTATATACATTTTGAACAGATATCCTTTGAAGTTGATATACGGCATGTATGACTCTGAACCAAGTCAATGATAATTTACCCAGATGGGTGTACCAGTACAACTTATTTGTATGGTGCTGGAGAAGCTAAACTTATCAGTGATGGGCACATACCAGTATTGCAAGAAACAGTTCCAAATTTGCCTGTTGTCAGATGTGCCACACTTGCCAACAATGAAATTGCAGGACCCCACTAATGACAGGTGAAGTACCATATTTACCAGTCCAAGATAAAGTATACATCCACATTCTGAATGGCTGGAACACTGGATGGTAAATATATGCACTAGTTGATTAAATGTTGCAGGCAATCTGACAGCTCCTTGGTCAGAGGGAATGCACATGGTAATCTCTGTAAATCAAGACAGTAAGCATACCCTAGGCCATTCCTCCAGCTTGGCCAGGGCATGCATGAGAATTCCAATACACTCATAAAATTTACAGAATTATTAGTCGAAATAAAAACAGGATTTATTGTAAAATCATATACCTACAAAAAACTTAAAACTACCCCATGTAAACTAACCTATACTAACTTAACTTAACTAACAACTAAATCTATCTCATCTATTCTAAACTTATCTTACACATGTAACTGCACACTCTAAACATTGGCCCCACCCCCCAAGATACATGTAGGACAACATAAACTATGACTACACATGTACTAACCTAACATATGGCCTAAACAAATATATCATTTTTGGGTATTTTCTTATTTTTTTAATTTTTTTAGTCAAATACCCCAACATGACCCCCCACCCAACCACACCAATAAAAAAATGAAGAACCACCCCACTATACTTAACCTAACCTATGTCTACCCTAAACTAAGCTCATACTACCCATCTAAAACCCAATCTAAAACTATGCACAACAGTAAAAGAGAGGGGAAGGAACAGGGAGGCTGTAGAACAAGATAAGTTCAGTTTTTCATTTTCTTTAATTTCTTTTTGACGTACCGCAGCATCCTCCTGTTGTCTGCACTCTCCCCCTCCAATTTGTCAAGCCTGGCTAAAATCTTGGCCATGTCCCGTTCCATGTCTTGTTTAAATTGACGTACAACAACTGCAGCAGGTGGCTGAACAGGTGCCTGGCTCCTGACAGGTGCAGCTGACGTGGAGGGCCTTGGACCTGCAGAGGCCCCCTGCACTCCTGATGTCTTTTCAACACCGTCCTTGTGTGGCTGTGGCTGCTGTGGCGGCCCACCATGTGCAAACACACGCCATTCCCTAGTTGCCCTTTCCCTGCGGAACCTCCTTCCCATTCTGCAGTATAATGCTCTCACCTCCATTATATGTCGGTAGCGTTCGGCCCTCTTATGAAATGCGTGGCTCTGGTCTGGTGAAATATTTGCAGCTGAAATATGAGGAGAATCAAGCACCAGATTCAGCACTGGGTGGAGGTTGAAAAGACATATTATACACTTCAACTGCTGATAACACATAAAGTCCACCACACATTACTCAACAATGATTTACTCCTCATCTATGACTATTTCCTACCAGCCACCTACAGTATCATCTACATGTCACTGGGATGTCAGCCGTTGATTGTTAACCATCAGGACCCAGAGGTAAGTGGACAAAAGTTTCCATGATCAACATTTGTGTCATCAAACTTGTGAGGATCACGTGCCCCAACAAGTCTGGATTTCCTGGTCCCTGTGTATAAGGGGGCTCTGCATGCAATCCACCACCTTGATACCCTGGGTGAAACATCAAGGCTTGCCCAGCTATCATGGATGCAGGTGGGGGACATATATTAGAGGGTCTGGAAACTTCCTACCGGCTATTCCAAGGTTTGGTAAATCATCATTCATGTGTCCCGGTGTAAGACCTGGCCTGAGCATACGTCACAAGGGGGCACACCATTGCCCATTATGTGCCCACATGTACAACTGATACAATTTCGCCAGACAGTTTGGCCGAAGCCTGACCTCACATCAAAGTTGTCTACACCTTACATAACTAAAGCTCCCTTGCAGGAAAGTCCTCCTTTTTGCCCTGGTCACCCCTACACTTTTTGGACAGGTACTGGTGGTTACTGACTCTTGGCTGTGCCCTGGGTACTGCTAACCAGTCCCAGGGCCAGTGCTTTGTGTAAAGTGGATATGCAAATTAGGCTAAATATAATGGGCTAAGTTAACCTACCTATAAGTCCCTAGTATATGGTAGGGCATGTAGGTTTAGGGACCACAGCATAGGTAGTGCACCCATAGGTGCACTGCTGAGGTGCCCAGTGTCATTTTAAAGGCAGGCCTGCCTTGCTGGCTGCTTTTAAATTAAAGTTAAATGCAAATTCGACTTTGGAATTAAAAGTAGTTCCAAAGTCTTAAACTACCTTATTTTTACATATAAGTCACCCCTAAGGTGTGCCCTATGTGGCCCTAGGGCTGGGTGTCACATAACTATAAGCAGTGACCGTATAAAAGTAGTTTTATTAGCCCTGGTGAGGTCAAAACAGCCAAATTCGTTTTACCCTCATTGTAGTAAATGGCCTTCATAGGCTAGAATGGGGAGACTTTATTTTAATTTTAAAAGTCCCCTTAAATGACAGATACAAAGAGTTTGGTATCAAATTAATAGTTATAATGAATCCCACAACTTCCAGTTGTTGGATTTAATATAACTTGTTCAGGTAAAGAGTTTTAATCTTTACCTGAAAAATTGCCAATTTCAGCCCTGCATTGTTTTTGCTGCTGTGCCCTGATTGGCCAGCCTCTGGCAGCCTGGCCAGGTTGCTTTGATGAGGTGTGAAGTGGCCTGGCTTCACAGAAAGAGATGTGCCTGTGGGAGGAAATTTCCCCTCAGCAGATGGTGAGGCAGGAAGGGGGAGGGCTGCCAAACTGGTCTTCAAAGGCAGAGAAGGACATTTGGAATAACCCAGCAACACCCCCACATCCTTCAACCCCAGAAAACTAGGTGCTCCCTTGATTAGATTAGGAGAGGGGTGTGTTTATGATTTTTAGCCACACCAGTGGGTGGGCTCAGCCAGATGTAACCTCCAAAAATCAGATTCAGCCATGATGGATTTTTGAAGAATGTTGCCTCCTGAGATTGATTTTTGCCACACTTCCCAGGAAGTGGTCATCATAGGGGGAAGGACCCTGCACCTGATTGGAGAATCAGGACCCCCTTGTTTTTCACCCAGGAGCAAGGATAAAACTGGCAGACCTGCACCCACACCTCAGATCCCCATCAGATTCCATCAAGGAAGAACCAAAGGAGAAGAAGAACTGCCCTGCTGGACCCTTGGCCTGCACCTGGAACCTGCAATCAGAAGGACTGCACCAGCTGCACACTTGGGCTTCACCACAAGAAGGACTTTGCCTGGCTTCAACTGGTTCAAGGAGGGACTCCCTGTTTGCCACAGGTGAAAAATTGCTAACCAGAGTCCCCTGCACCAACTCCTGAAGAAATCAACCAGCTGACCACTGCCCAGTGGCCAAAAAGGAGTTTGTGCCAGGTGCATTCTGGGAGTTGTAGTCCACACCCCCTAGGATCATCTCAGAACTTCTGGACCCTTGGGGTGAGCTGTGGACCCCAAAAGAATCTTAAAAGAACATCTGGGAGAAGCCCCAGAAGTTTGGAGAAGTTTTGAGAAATTTTGAAAAAAGCTCCATAGAGGGACCGACCCACCACAGCAACTCTAGCCGGCTTGCCTCAACCGCGACCCGGCCTGATTTGCAGGTTCGTCGCAGTGAAGAAAACCCTCCAAAAAAGAGTCTAAGTCCGAACATACAAGGTTGACTGGGACCTCCCAGCCAGCGTATCCGAGGAGGGCTCCAGGGACGTCGGATCAAGATCCAGGTTTTCCCCAGTCGAAGGATTTTCACCTCGAAAAAACGACTACGTCCGAAGGTAAAAATCTCCACTGAGGATTCCCGCAATGCGTATCCGGAGAAGGGCTCCAGGAGGTCAGATTGGACTGGGAGGTTCGTCCCGCTGAAGAAAATCTTCAGAAAAACGACTAAGTGCGAAGGTAAACTTTTGACCGAAGCCTCCCGCGGCCTGTAGCCGAGCAGGGCTCCATCGCGGTCGGCGTTAAACTTTGCCCTGGTCGAGGTGCAACCAGATGACCTGATTGGCGATTTTTTGTTTCTAGGCGCTAAAAAAATATTACTTCTTTAAAAATTAATATCTCCGGTTCTCCTTATCCGATTTTATTCGTTTTTGTGTAATTTTAAAGATAAAAATATAGTCTAATTTTATAAATTGGTTTTGGATTTTTAAACTGTTTCCTGTGTTTTATTTCATTACTGTTTTGTGATATTTGAATGCTTTACACTCTGTTTCCTAAGTTAAGCCTTGACGCTTGTTGCCAAGCTACCAAGGGTTGATCTGGGTTTAATTTACTGAGACCTAACTGGACCTAAGTGGAGGTTAGTGGCCTATTGCTAAGTGTAGGTACCTACCTGCCCTTACCAATAGCCCATTTTCCAACATCCCTACCCTGTGCTATGTTGTGCTACATGTGTTAAAAGGCACACACATGATGGGTGCCCTTAGACCCACAGTGAGTTTGACACTGAACTGGGTGCTGCAACAGGATAGTGATACATTGTACGTCATTTGCACATGTATGTCAGACATCATCAAAGTACCAGGTACGCACACAGCATTCACATCAAATGCATACATGATGTGCCCTACATGACTCACAATATCATATTGACAGGACCATGTTGTGAAAACTGCTGAGATCTGGCATGGGAAAAATCATAGACTTTTCCCACAACCATCTGGAGCTGAGTTGACTACTAATTGTGTACACTACTGACTGTTGTCCAGCACAATATAAGCCTTTGCAGTACTCAATACATATATCTGAAAGGTAGTGAGGCACCTGTGGTGCATGTGTCTCCTACATAGGCCCCCTAGAGACCTCTGAAGATATAAACCACATCTGTATCATCTTGTGAGGAAGTGTAAGCTATGTGTGGCACACAGTGCTGTCAATAGTGATGTGACAAAGTAGTTGTCAACAGACATGCTATGCACATAAATAGCTGCCCTGACACCTATCATGGTAGATATCAATGAATATGTGGCCAGCCATTCCAATTTCCAATAAACACAATTCTATGCCAGCACACGTTGCCCCTTGAGCTACAAGCAAGCCATTCTCATTGCACAACATTCCAACAGACATGATGTCACCATCCATATTCCATTGATATCACATCATTGGTGGTAAACCATAATTCAGAGCATTCCATAGTTCATACTGACTCACACCAAACCCTGGATTGGCCCACAAGATTAAATTTACTGGCTGCATCAGGGTCTTCAAATCGGGTCACCTCACTAACGGTGTAGGGTGTAGGTCCACCTGCAAGACATGAATGGGAAACATTGCTTAGTGTAATTTGTACATATCACTTTATGGAAAGTCATCCTAGTGGCGGATCAGAGCAACTGACCAATAGATATGATCAGTGAATCACACAGTCTCAGATAATGTAGGCCCACACACTTACAAACCATCACTGTCCCTGACACTCATGTGGTGCTTTTCATTGCACCATTTATACGTGGCATTGTCATGCAGGTGTTTGTGAGCTCTACACCTCCATGACCATATGTGACACTATATCCTGCATCTGAGGGGCATGCAATGGTTTTTGCAATGGCTATCCTATTATGACACCCATATCATTTGAGCCTGCCCCAGATATTGTAGACATCTACCTCATTGTGACATCAAACTGACAAACAACTGCTCAGGGATTGTGTGTGTATTCCAAAGTGTTGAGGAATTCTGTGATACATCCTTGTATGAAGTAAGTAATATGTGTGTGCCATCACAAGGCACACACGCGATCAATAATGCTATGGGAGTTTACTCATGTGAAAATAGTTGTACCTACCTTCACATTGACTGATTGAAATCATGGATGTATTACAAATAGTGTGTGGCCAGCCATTGTTGGCATGATGTACCATTTATTGTTCAGGGAGGTTTAAGAACATGGGCAAAGACATATGCTTCAACAGAGACACACTTGCTCTGTGGTCAAAGAATTCATTTGTTGGTGCAGATTACTGAGTAATGTGCCAGTGATGAAGCAGATGCAGGGTAGCCCCATACTGTCAGTGAGATGCGGCAGGCCTGTGGAACTAACTCAGCACATATGTGTGTGGTAATAGACATAGTTTAGGGTGTATGCATGAAAAGGAAAGTTCTAGTAGTCTGAACCCAGTGCATGGTCAAGCTCCCTACATGGCCTTGGCCAATGACACAAAGGGGCAGATTGAATGACAGTGGTGCATCACCAAGTGTATCACTACAGTCCTTGTGGCCCTCAGTGCACCCATTACCCCCGCCATGTGTGCGCCTAATAAAAATTAAAGCACAGCATGATGGAGGTAGGGTCCAATTGCATCTATTTCTGTGTAGGAAAATGATATACTCAGCAAGAGCTGCAACACAACACATCATCCCGATTTCTGCTGAGTACACATACATTTATATGCCCCATGTCACACCTGCTCTCACCAGCTGTTCAGAGTGCAAGAAATATGGAATTTAGGTATTTCTCATTTTACCCAGTGGCTTATACATTTGTTTTGGGACCCCCTCCCATTGATGATGATGTATGGTGCAGGCTTCATGTTGTACTGCGCAATACCAAGTTGCCCTATGCATGCATCACAACACTTTGTAATGGTTGTGAGGGAAAATGGTACATCTGCCCTGCTTCTGCTTCATTATTGTACATTTGAATGGCAGGCCTAATGTGGCGCTAGGGCTCTTCGTACTGGTAACATATAACATGTGCAGATCCATAACCATGACTCAAACATATCTGCAACTGTCATGCACATGCAAAAAATGGACTTTGTATGGAAATGGATACTTACCAACTGCTCCACCAATCTCAATGCCCAGATGATCCAGCAGATCTTGCTCCCTTGTGTCTGCCCTGCGGTGCTTCAGTTGGTGGTCATTTCTTCCTGTCGCAAACACTCTTGTCAGGTGGTGGAGCTTCCTGGCCTCTGTGGGTAGCCTTGAATGACACGGCCACCCTGTAGCAGCATCATGGGTATTGCTGTGCCAGCCACATGTAACCGCCCAGCTCATCGGCCAACATCGTGGCCATCCTCCCTTTCCCTGACATAATGGACTGGAAATGCAGTTCAACCCAAAAGAAGATTTCCCTATGACTACCCCAACTACCCAACCACTATACTACCCCAGACAAACACCCGACAATACAGAGACAGAAACAGAACACTTACAACACAAAAGACAGGTTAAATGACAAATAAAACACAACAGCTACAGGACACAGCACAATACACACTTCAACAGCACCAGCTCCACACACTCTCACACAGTCACAGACAATAAGACTGTGAAGTGAAAGTGAAAGTGGACTCTATGTACCATGTTTGCAGGCAGGATGTCCTGTTTCATCACTTCCTGGGCTTGTGCGTCACGTTTCCAGTCATGCGCCATTTGTTTGTGCATGATGTTCATGCGTCAGTTTTTTCCCATTTTGCATGAAAATGCCTATGGATGTGTGATAGACATTCAGGGGCTAGGCGTCTTTTAGCTTAGATGAATAGTATGGTATATGCGCATATGTGTACATTTTTGATTCATGACAGTCATGCATCGTATTTATATACATTGTGCATGAAAAGGCCTGTGAAAGTGCAATAGACGCTCAGGGTCCGGGTGTCTTTTACCTATGGAGAAAGGTATGAGGTTGAGAAGTTTGCATCTAAATTTTTGGCCCACGATGGTCATGTGTCGTGTTTTTACCATGGTAACTGAAAAGGCCTGTGAACTTGTGATAGACATTCGGGGCACAGACATCATTGCACTGATGTTGCAGAGTGTGGATTTGAGGCATTTGCATAATTTTTTTGATGCATGATGGGAATGCGTGGAATTTTGCAATGTAGGCCTTGAGTGCACCCAGATTCACTTACCATGTCACATGGGTTACGCAACAATGTGGTATATATGGTATGGCTACATGTGTGTAAGTATCCTGTCATGTCATAACAGTGACATTGGTATGCCATAGATTTGTTAATGTGTATGCTGCATGCGATTACTCATACCTTGTGCATAGTAAGCTACACTGTGTCCACATACATGTTGGCACATGCGTACTATGAGTGTACATGTGTGTTTGATTATTAATTTGTGGGAGTACTACATTGTTATGTCTGATATACAAATGTACACATACCAACAACACTATATTTATGATGCCCTACATCCAACACATGGTAAGGCATGTGCCAACCATGACAATTTGTACTGAGAGTATGTAGTGGACTAGGACTGGGTTGACATCGCATTACCTCTGCCAATTTGCCTGTGCATGTGTGTCCACTCTGTGGTATGTTGTTGGTTTTTACTTCACAATGCTCTGCTACACTTGTGACACCAGGGTCCCAATGCATCTTAGTTCCAGGAGATGGCATGCACACATATGTTACTGAAGGTTGATATATGCTGTGTGTGTGTGTGTGTGTGTAAAGACATGTATAGTGTCACGTATGTAATATATGACCACAGTGATGTGTTCATAGGATGTGAAACCTCACATTACTATCTTCCTGCATGGACACATGTTGGCATTTGACAAATGCATTAGTAGTCACATCAGTGCCACCTATGTTTCTGCATGCCGAAACACATGTGACATGCCAGACCACATGTGAACCTATGCCCTTACTTTTGTGCTAGGTTGATTTCTGTTGAGAATCCATACACATTACCATGCCTGAGCATGTGTGCTGAGATATGTGGTATATGTGTGCATGCCACCAACGAGGCACTTACATTTGCCCACATCATGTTTATTATGACTGTCACATTCAATGGCATACCATTGTGTAGCGGTGTTGTAGTCTGGCATAGATGGCAGCCTACTCATCATCACTACTATGTGAGTTTGTATGGCAACACAAACCCATGGGTGCATGTGAAGGGGGAGGTTAATGGAGCTCCAGCTTACTCAGCCCCCTGTGCACATGCATCAGGCTCCTGAAAATGTCATACATTTATGTAAACAGAGCAGTGGTGTTCAGGTTTTTTGAACGGGGATCTAGACTCTTCATGAGTGCTACTCAACAGAACAATGCATACTCCCCTGCAGACAAACACATGCACAATTGTGATCAAACAGACTGATATTTCATATTTTCCTCTGCGTTACTTGATGTCAGCCTTCCCCTCTCATGTAGAAAGAACTGGGTACTTGCACATGTAGGATGGCTCATCATTTGAAGTCCTTAGTTATTTCCACAGGCAGCTTGCTTAGGGGGTTGCATTTCTGTTGTGACTTCTTTTTTGGGAACGTGCCAGGGTAAAGATGGTGTTGTCTGTCACTGCCTCCTGTCATGTTGGCATGTGATGGGCAAATACAGTTTATGGTAGCGGCAAACATGACTGGGTTATATACTGACCTGGCCACCCTCTTTGTACATATTTTGAATGTTGATATGTAGAAATTGATGTGTTGCACAGTCAGTATTGGTCTATGTGTGTTCCTTCTCCATATTTTTCTGCATTACTGGTAAGGTATGTATTGTCTCCTATATTGCTCCCATTCTTTCATCTGCTTGCAATTTGTACACATCTTATACAGCAACATTGTCTGGTCATACATGAACAGGATGTAATATGTGACTTGTGTAATGTGTAGATGTACACATCTTCTACTACTGGATACATGATAGTTAACGTCCCACTGACAGTATTTGTGAGATGTAATGAGTGCTGCGCACACATGACATTACACCTTCCACAGCACGTGTGTTGTCTCCAAGTGAGCTCCTAGGCTGTATTAGCAAATATCTGTGGGTAGCTGTTCAATTAAATCCTCCAATGAACATGGGTATGCATTTCTTCCAGCATGCCACAACCTAAGTAACTCTTACCATGACTGAATGATGTTGAGGTGTGAAATCATCTCACTTCTGTATTTTCATTAGCCAAATGCATCATATGTGGCTAGTTCTACTCCCATTCAGTTTTATGATGGGTCTCTGACATTATTGAACATTGCTGGACATAGTTGCACATCCCACAGCGTATTACGATATTGGAGCCCAAAAGATGTATGGGATAATTTGTCACTGTTGCTACCTAGCACTTGTTCTGTCATGTGAGTGACAATGAGTGGTGTGTATTCCTGTGTGCTCTGTGATGTTGTTATACAGAGCATGCTAGGTAAACATGATGACACAAGTCAAGCATTGTTGGTAGTAGCAAACCCATTGCTACCTAGGACATACAACGTACATAAGTCTTCCCATGTTTATCTGGATTTGCTGTAGGCATGTGTCCAGACAGCAGATTTGTGTGAAAAGTGTGCATCGTATGTACATAGGGAGTATAACACACTCTGCCTACATTCCACCCAGACAATTAAAATTCTTAGAACCTTACAATGGATCATGTGTTTGGATAGTGATTCTGCACCCACAGCTGCCTAATTTGTCTGTAAACCCATTGCTCACTCTGCAGCCAATGTGTGTGTGCCATAAGTGAGGTACATGTGTCAGGGTTGTACCCAATGGCAGTGCCAGGACAGAATCCCATGGATACACTGTGCAGGCTCTGCATCTAACAATGGTTACAAACCCTGGACAATTACTGAAGGTCGATAGTTTCCAATGATGTCCCCCCCTTGTCACACATGTACTGTACTGTGTAGGCAAGGAAGGAATCATCCTAAGATGTGACAGTGTTCAGTTTCTACATTACTTAAACACCATTTTTTCACAGCCCCTACCTTATGTGTGCCCTCTTGCAAACATCCTGGTAAGCATGGTGTTGTTGCGGGGAATGGGATAGGAATTTGCACCTTGGCCACTTGATGTCACAGTATATAGTGGTGCAGGGATCTATGCCTTCAGGAGACACATGTGTGTGAATTACATGTCACTGATATGTGAGATGGAGGCAGTAGACCCTCTTACATCACAAACGATGTTGCTATCATACTTGTAACTATTATGTTTCCTACCTGCTCCCTTGTTCATCCCAGGGAACATTTGTTCCAACACAGATGTTGTGGAGGATTGCACATGCCAGTATGATTTTTCATACTAGTGGTGGAGCATATAAGATGCTTCCTCCTGTCAGGGCCAGGCACCTGAACCTTGATTTCAGAAGCCCAAATGTCCTCTCCACCACATTGGGTGTTCTTCTGTGCCCTTCATTGTAGGCACTCTCTTCCACCATTGTGGGGTTGGCAAATGGAGTCATTACCCATAGCTCTATGCAGTAACTTTGATCAGCTGCAAAGGAGTGAGAGAAGATGTGTTGGTAAAGCTTGATAGTAGTTTGTAATATACCATGGCAGTTGTTAGTTTTAGGTGAAGAAGATGACTCAGACTTGCTTGTGGTATAATGTATGTTCCTGTTCTTGTGAAATGGTTTCATTGGACAATGTTGATGGACTTGACAATCTTGGTTAGTTTCTCAAGGACCTTGTAATTTTCATATTGATTCCAAAATCATGGTCATACTTTAGCACACATGTGTTGCGTAGTCCATATTTGAGGCAGTGTCCTATTGCTGGATGGAGCCTGTCACCTCCTTGTATCACAAATATGTCAGATGTAGAGACACCATTGTAGCCCTACAAAGCCAAACTGTGCCGTCCATTTTACCATGTGGCACTACGCATGCAGTGCAACACTTAGCTTCATTTTGTGGCAGAGGATGGTTGGGCCAGCCATGAAGTGTACGAGGGTATGTATCACACATTTGTAGGGTGATCTAATTTGGTGCAGGAGTATCTCCTAGCTTTCAATACATGATTCATCACAGACACTTTCAACACATGCAAAGTGCAGGCTTTGGGAGGGGGCACAACTATTTTTCACATGGGTCCCTTAGTACGGTGCATGTAAGGTCAGGTATGTCCTCTATACTCCTGCCAAGTCCTACAATGGCATACATGATCTTTACAGTTTTGCTCAAACTCTGCACGATGGTGGACCATTTCTAGTATATGGAACAGACATGGTGGTGTTAGGGGGTGCTAAGAGGTGGTGCATGTGAGGTGGCACTGGAGTAGGTGCTGCTCCATTACTCATGATTCTTCCCTATGGTCTTTCATGGCAGGTTAATTTGTATTTGTATGTGTGCAACACAATGCAGCCGACAGGTGTATGTGCACACTACAGGTATGTCAGGTATGTGTAGATTATAGGTAGTTGGTAATGGCACCACTTGGGTGGCATTTGATATAGGTGCTGCCAGAGGCTTGCACACCATGATTTACGTGGGACTATGCCTATGTGTGACTTTCTTGAAATGGCCATGGCCTATGCCATTGACATGGCTTAGCTATTCTTTGTTTGGTTCAATGTGTGTGGGATCTGTATATAGTTGTCAACCAGTGGACACTTGCAGTGGTTTCTAAGCAGCTTCTGTATGCAGAGGGGACATTGCTCTTCCTATCCACATGTGGTATGCCAGTCTGGGTGTGGCTGTGTTTTGTACATGTGGGTGTATGTGTTTGTGAAGTGCAATGATCGTAGTGTAGTGTGGCATATGTGTTGTTGCCTGTACATCTGTGTTCTCCTGCCCATGTGTATTTCATGTGGTGTTTGTCTTGTATGTCCTACATAGTTGGTGTGTTCTGTGTGTAATGATTGGTATGGTGGCTTACCTATGAGTAGACCATAGCAATATTGCCCATCCTGGAACCGCTCATTGATAGTGGAATGGAGGAATATGTAGGCATCATGGATGCTGCCAGGATATTTTGCTATGATGTTGGTGAAGAGCCCACGGTGATCCACAATGGCCTGCACATTGATTGAATTGGTAAGCTTATGGTTCATATATAGGTGTTCCGTTGCTGCAGGTGGCACAAGTTGCACATGGGTTCAGTCCATTGCACCCAGCACATGTGGAAACCGAGCATTTTGATAGAAACCTTGCTTGGTTTCCTGCTGCAGATTTTGGGTGTTTGGGAAGCAGATGTGGTGGGGTGTGAGGTGTATGATAGAGTCCAGGACCTTAGGTAGGAGGACAGAGAAAGATGTCTGGAAAAGATGAAGATGCCAGCATATAGAGGACAGCGAGGAGTTTTGTCCTGGGTGGAATCGTAGTGGTAGTTTGCACCCTTGCTGTGATGTGTGGTGCAATGTGGTGCAGCAGGCGTACAATGGACTCCAGGTTCAGTCGGTACATCCTGATCACATCTTGTTCCCTGAGGCCAAGGATGGTTGTGCGCTGTCTGCAGATCCTCCCCTACCTTCTGCTCTGCCTTTGCGGCTGCTGTGATGTTGTTTGCGGTTGCTGCAGTGGTGGTGGAGGGTCCTGCTGTCTTCACTGATGTCTGCGTGGTGTGCCATGCTGGAGCAGTACCACTTCCATGTTCTCCTGCAGGTATCAAAATCTCCTTCAGTGTGTTTTCCTTGAGTGATGAAGTGTGGGCTTCTTTTAACGCCTAATTTGACTTAGCACCATTTTTGCGGTACGCTTCCTTGGTAAGCGTTGTTTTTGCGTCGGGAGGTAAATATGACATTTTTGGAGAGGGAATGCCTACTTTGCATCTCATTGTCACAATGAGATGCACGGTGAGTTGGCGCTCCCTAAAAATGTCACTAACTCTGATATTTTGACGCTAGATGGGTCTAGCATCAAACTATAAATATGGAGTTAAGTTAACACCTCTTTAGATAAGGTGGCACAAACATTTCATAAATATGGGCCATAGTTTAAAAAATACAGAGTTGCTGAAATATTGAGTTTTATATCTTGTGAGATAGAAATATTGTGAGAAAAAATATTGCTGACAAAAATATAGATGCTAGGAAAAGGTAAGAAATATTGGGGGTCATTATGACCCTGGAGGTCGGAGCTAATGTGGCGGTAGTACCTCCAACAGGCTGGCGGTACTTACTGCCACATTATGAGGTAACACTCTGACCGCCAAGGCGGTAGCAGCCACCGGGCTGGAGATGAGAATCGCCAGTCCGGCAGCCGCCATTGTGCTGCCAGCGGTATTATGTCCCTGCCTACCGCCATGGTTTGTAATGCCACAAAAACCATGGCGATAGTCCCTATCAGTGACAAGGAATTCCTTCTCTGTCACTAATAGGAGGCCCCCTCTCTCCCAAACCTACCCAGACACCCCCCCACCTCCCTACATCCACGCCCCCAAAACACACATACACGCAGACACAAACTCATCCACACATACATCCCCACATGCATATATTCATTCACGTATACCTCTGCACACACATCATAACATGTACGCTGACACACATACACATTTCCAAACATACACGCACTCACACACATTCATACATGCACGCAAAAAACACTACACACACACTCGCATTATGCACACACTCATGTACATGCATACACACCCCCACACACACACACACAACACCTCCATCCCCTCCCCTGTCAGAAACCTGACTTACCTGGATCCAGGGGGTCTTCCGGCAGGGGACGGGACGGGGCGCTGATACCTGCAACAGCACCCACCCGCAGAACACGGCCAGGCTGTATTATTTGTCATAATAAGGCTGGCGGTGGTCTACTCGCATGGTGCTGCAGGTAGTACCAGAGCCACCTTACCACCACCTGCCAGTATGGCCT
Source organism: Pleurodeles waltl (assembly GCF_031143425.1). Taxonomy (NCBI): domain Eukaryota; kingdom Metazoa; phylum Chordata; class Amphibia; order Caudata; family Salamandridae; genus Pleurodeles; species Pleurodeles waltl. Next base: position 494,942,250 of record NC_090436.1, read on the forward strand.
CAGACGGTTTTTACCACCAATGTTGAAATGAGGGCCATTGTGTTTTAAGTTTCTTTATGGGTTTAAATAATATTTTAATTGTCTGTGTTTTATATTGTTTGTATAATTGTTGTTAATGTTTTTAAATATTTGGCCTCATTACGAATTTGGTGGTCAACAAGCTGCCAAACTCGCCATTGCTGTCACAATCTGAATACTTCTTACCACGATTGTTTGCCAATCTCGAGGCACCACCTGATCTCTTGCGGTTCTGGACTGACCAAGGTAAGGGCGACCCTTTCCAGTAGCCACGGTGCTGCTGATAGGGTAACACCAGGCAGACAGTGACCTCCAGAAGGAGTCCCAGAGAAAAAAACCCAGTCCTGGGAAAAACCTTCAGAAGCAAGGAACTCCTGGAAAGGAGGTAAGAAAAAGAGAAGCGTAATATAAACTGGAAACAGAAATACTGCAGCCAAGAAAAAACAGGAGAAGTCCAAAAATCAAGGAGCACCACCAGAACGGAAGTGTTTGCAACGCAAGGAACAGAAGACCAACTGTGCTTATATACTGGAAAACAGGAAGTGACACACAGGAAGTTCAAAAGACACCATTTTGAATTGGGAAAAGCCATATTTGAGTGAATGGAAAAATAGCCATGGTGTAAAAGAGGAAGCAAAGCATGCACGGAAGGAAACACAGACTCCTGGGACGAAGAAAAGATGCCTAACAGGAAAACCATAAAGAAAGAGAAAACAAGAAAAAAGAAAAAAGAAAAAAGGCAGAGAGAATAGGTAAGAGAGATTATAAGGGGGAAAAGCGGGCGCAGCACGAAGCAGCACCCAAAGAAAGATTGATTGGTCACGCTGTGGACCGAAAAATAGGCAGTGGCTAGAAACGCGGCTCAAAACGTGGCCCGTGGCAGAAACGGCTGTACAGGATTCGGACCGCCGATCTGACCGAGGTCCGCAAGTGGGGCGCCGCAGGTCCTCGTGGCGTCACAATTGCGGTCGGACTGCTGCAATACTGGCTATCCAACTTCCAAATGAAGATCCTGGCGGTCGGCCCACTGGGAGACCGCTGCCTCCACTGGGATCAGGGACCCTGACAGGTTGGCAGTGGTCAAAGCCATTGTCAGCCACAGTGGTGCTGATCACGCCTTCCCTTTCTGCCAGCCTTTTCATGTCAGGGTCCACGCCATGAAAAGGCTGACAGAATGGCAGTGCTGGGGACCACAGGGGGTCCACTGCATTGCCCGCAATCATGTTGTGGGCAGTGCAGGGGTCCCCCTTCCAGCTCTTTCTGAAGGGTCATTGTCTGCTATTACAGAGAGTGTGCATTCCAAGGATGCTGTGTGTGATGGCATTGGTTTCAGCTCCCACAGTGTTTGTACCTGGCTGACTGGCGTAAACATTGTAATACAACGGTTTCCACCGGGCAGCCTGATGAAAATATCATAATATGAAAGGGGTGAGGCTGCCAGTTTGGCGGCCGCCTCACCGTCTCTGTATTGGAGTTGTGGCAGTTCTACAGCCCAACTCCTAATCAGGCCCATAGTTTGCAATTTTATGTTATCTACATTTTAAATTTAATTCTAAAATAGTAATTTAAAGTGTTGTAGCGAGTTGTGAAGTTTGTAGGGATACAGGGTGGGAATTTAATTGAGTATAATTAATGTAAATATTTCTCTAACTAATATTAATTATTTATTTAATTATTAAGTATGTAAATTGTGCAAATAATGTGTTTTAAGTTCTAATTCAGGTGTGGGTTGTTGGGTTTGTTGGGGTATAGCGTGGGATGCTAATTAATTAATACATAATTAATTATTTTCAAATTATTAGTTAATTAATTGTTCATCATTTATGTAAATTGTGCAATTATTATACTTTTTTAATTAACATTTTAAGTGTGGGTTGTTGGGTTTGTAGGAGTATAGGTTGGGAAGGTAATTAAATAATAATTGATTCATTATACATTATTTGTTATCATTAATTGTTAATTAATTATGTAAGTTGTGTAATTATTATAATTTTTTAATTTAGAGAGATCTTCAATGCTATTATAGTGTGGGAATGTAATGAAATAATTATTAAATACAAATTTTCACTATATTAATTATTTTTAAAAAATGAGAATTATTTTAAATGTGTGTTTTGTAATGTCTATATTCAATGTTATGTTAATAGTTTTATAATTTTATGATATGAATACTTGTATTAAAATAAGGTATGTGTTTGAAGTGAATGCTTTCTCTACTGTTGCACAGACAGGAGTGGGAATAGTAAGATTAAGATGTACCCCTCCTGAGTCCGATACTTTCCCTATTGTTGCACTGCCTGGAGTGGGAAAAGTACATTTTATTCCTCCTGAGTCCAACGCTTTCCTTACTGTTGCACTGTATGAAGTGAGAAGAGTAAATTGTATCCCTTCTGAGTCCAGCACTTTCCCTACTGCTGCACAGACTGGAGTGGGAATAGTAAATGTTACCCCTTCTAAGTCCAAAGCTTTCCCTACTGTTGCACTGACTGGAGAGGCAATAGTAAATTCTACCCCTCCGCATCCAACACTTTCCTAACTGTTGCACTGATTGGAGTGTGAATAGTAAATGTAACCTCTCCTAAGTACAACGCTTTCCCTACTGTTGCACCAACTAAAGTGGGCATAGTACATTTTACCCCTCCTGAGTACAATGTTTTCCCTACTATTGCATCACCTAGAGTAGGAATAGTAAACTTTATCCCTCCTGAGTCCAGCACTTTCCCTATTGTTGCACAGACTGGAGTGGAAATAGGAAATATTACCCCCTCCTCAGTTCAAAGCTTTTCCTACTTGTTAACAGACTGGAGTGTAAATAGCAAATATTACCCCTCCTGAGTTTGCCACTTTTCCTACTGTTGCACAGACTGAAGTGGGAATAGTAAATTTTACCTCTCCTGAGTCAATTGCTTTTCCAACTGTTGCGCAGATTGGAGTGTGAATAGTAAATTTTACCCTTCCTGAGTACAATGTTTTCCCTACTGTTGCACTGACTGGAGTGGGAATAGTACATTTTGACACTCCTTAATTCAATGCTTCCCCTACAGTTGCACCGACTGGAGAGGGAATAGTGAATTTTACCCCTCCTCGATTCAACGCTTTCTCTACTGTTGCACAGACTAGAGTGGGCATATTACATTTTATCCCACTTGAGACCAAAGCTTTTCCCTATTGTTGCACTAAATCAAGTGGTAATAGTAAATTTTACCCAACCTGAGACCAATGCTTCCCCTACTGCTGCACAGACTGGCGTGGGAATAGTAAATGTCACCTCTCCTGAGTCTAACACTTTCCCTACTGTTGTACAGAGTGGAGAGGAAATAGTACATTTAACCTTCCTGAGTCCAATGCTTTCCCTACTGTTGCACAGACTGGAGTGGGAAAAGGAAATTTTACTCCTCCTGAGTGTAACGTTTTTCCTACTGCTGCACAGAGTTGAGTGGGAATATTATATGTATTATTCCTAGAAATGTATAGTTTTGTTTAAATTGTTTAAAATGATATTGTTACTATGTTTCTGTGTATTTAAAATTATGTTTTAATTAGTAATGTTTGTAATATATAATATATTTTTAATAATATGTATTTTTTATGTAGTTTTTATTTTTATGTGAAATTAAATTGCTATGTTTTAAAAAATGTTTCCAGTTAATGTGTTACGGTTTTTAATTTATTGTGTATGTGTGTATACATAGTGAGTTTTAGTTAGACCTAGTTTCTATATAAGAAGTGATTTTACTTGCCTATGTCTTTGGCGCCGCTTGATGAATCTTCACAAAACTTTCAAAAAAATTGGCCAGTCACATCAGCAGCTGTCTGGAAAGTTTTGTGGTGATCCGTCCGAGGGGAGTGAGAAAAAGGGGGTGGTGCCAAATCACTTTTTCCCCACTCAGGATTGAACAGCGATAGCACTAAAACTACTAAACTGAATTACACCAAATTTGGCAGAAGAGCAGGACCTGGTACAGAAAGTGGTCTTTTTGATTTTGGTGTAAATTTGTTCAGTAGTTTTAGAAAAATTAAGGGGATAACAACTTTGTATATATAGAGACATGAAGGATTCACAACCCCTCCAGATCTCGTGCTGAGATCTGATTGGCTGACAACACTTCACCAAGGAAGCCATTTTGGGACTCAGCTTCAGATGACTCCCAGAAAAAAGGTAATAAATGAGAAAAAGACAAGGGTACGAATACCCTGAACCCTTAGTTCTGGTGCTGAGATCCCCAGGGCTAAAAAGTATTTTTTCTAAATCCTTTGCTGCGGAGTCATGATGGGGTTGCAAATCCACAGCAAATTATTTAAAAAAAACTGAGTGTGGGCTCCTGCGCTTCGTCATTTTAAGGTCCCCAGGTGGACCAAGTCCCCGGGGCCTTTGAAGAATAATTTTGGGGGCCTCTCAGCCCTCTCCCGCTGCCCCAGGGACCTCTGCCTTATAAATAGTATGTAGCTGAGCTCCTCTGCTGCCCCCAGGAACACCAGCTTCCAGAGGCTATAAATAATATGCGGGGCCAAGCACCTCCCCTGCTGCCTCAGTTACCACCAACTCCCCGGGGCTCTTAATACTTATGCAGGGGGGCAACCCCCGCTGCCCCGGAGATTACCACCTCCCTGGGGCTATTATTAAATATAAAGCGGAAGCATGTGCCCCCTGCTGCGCTGGGGACCACCACCTCCCCAGGGCATTCAATAAATATAATGTGGGGGCTGAGTGTCCCCCGCTGCCCCAGGGAGGTGGTGATACTTAAAAAAAAGGAGTTAGCCCTGGGGATCACCACCTCCCTGGAGCTTCTAACATGTTGGAATGGGGTCACGCAGCCCCCCTCATGGAGCCACTGATGGCCCTGGGGAACGCCACTTCCCAGGGCCAGCTCCTGCTATGTCCCGGGGTGCCCACCCACAGGACGTAGCTGTTTTCTGTGGCAATCAAGCCACGGCAAACACTTTGTTTTTTGACAGCAGGACTTGTTAAAAGGTCCTGCTGTCAAAAACCAAAGCTCTTATCTCTGTTCCCTTCACAAATGACATGCAGGAAACAGAGATGAAATGCTCCAGCAAGCAGGCAGCTGCTGCATAAAGCAGTTCCGTTGTTGCTGAAGCAATGCGACCGTGGTAGAGGTCTGCGGTCCTAGATTGCCCGTAAAAGGCTTCTTATAAAACACAATAAAAGAAATGAAGGGACTATGAGGGAGCCTTTAAAGGCTCCCCCCGGTCCCAGTTAAATAGCTCAGTGTGAAGGTCACAGACTTCCACACTGAGCATTCAGTGTTTAAATCCAGCCAGACTCATTATCCTAATTTCTTTTTAATTAAAAAAGATGATCTCGCTCTTTTTGAATACCAAAAAAATTATTCTTTTCAAATTCTGCAGAAATATCTTATTCTAAGGGTATCATATATCAAAGACTAAAAATATTACTATCTTTCTCTCAAATAAATATACACATCTACGTATATGTTTTTGTTTTTGTTGAAATAAGTATAATTTATAAATATTGTGTATATTGTTTAAATATATTTAATTTACATGATATTACTGTTACATGTTAATATATTTAGGCTAATATTTATACTTTTTTAGCACCGCATTTGCGCCGCTTTTGACGCAAAAGCGGTGCAAACTTACAAAATACAATTGTATTTTGTAAGTTTACACCGCTTTTGCGTCAAAAAATGACGCAAATGCAGCAATGAAAAAGTATAAATACGAGTCTTAATGTTAACTATTTTTAACTTCAAACATTTAAAAAAATGCTTTTTTGGGGTCTATTTTTCAATATGAATGTACAATGGTAGTTTTTTAAATATTTTTGCATTTTCAATTATAAGTATAGTAAAACAATATTTCTGTGCTCAATATTTTTGACACAATATTTCTGTATCATAATGTCTAGGGTTTTGATATTTTGTCAGTCATATCATAACCATAGGTCGAAGCTATTTTGACTTCTGAAGTATCGGTTTATTTTCCATCTTTTATTTTCATGGCATTGCTTGAAGTGGCATTTGTTGTCTCTTGGCACTTTGGCATTGTGCACTAATGGTTCTAATCCTTCCTGTCTAAATTAAGGTAGTACATTTGAAAAAAATCGTGCTCAACCGAGCCGTAGTCCGGAGCTACATTGACTTCCGAAACCATCGGTAGTCCGTTTTCTAGGTTCATTGCATTGCGTGTTGGTTCATAACCGGCAGTCCTTTTGACTTCCGGGTTGCAGACACGAGACAGTGGAGTCGCGTACTCGCGTCTCCGTGCTCCTCGATATTTGAGAACAGTGCGATTTTACCCTGAATGTGGTGAGTACCGGCTTATATGTGACTTGTGTATTTTTTACTCTTTAAATAACGTTGGTTCTGACAGGAGACTCGGTCACGGTCTCCTGCGAATATATTAACAGCTTCCTAGTCTATACTTTACAGCATCTTTGAAGCTGTGTATAATTTTCCAGGATGCTTTTTTACGTTTGGACTTGGGTTTTGAGATTGATGCTATGGGATATTAAGGGGTTGGCTTTGATTCAATTGTGGTCTCTAACTTCGTGATCATATTACTGAAGGATGTATGTTAATAAATTGTGTTTGTACTGCTTGGTTTCACGTTAGATCTGGAAGGCCGATAATTGATTACATACCTGACATTCGCTGATTTGTGGGTCGATTAGTTACTGGACATGGAAAATCGTGCCTATTAGGTTGTGGACCCTGTAATAAAGGTAATTGAAGTGTGGTATTGTTGACCCACTTTTTGTTGAACAGCCTTTGGCTTCAGTGTTTAACTTTACAAGCTAATAGATCCTATCTACATTTTCGATTTTATGTGTTCACGTGTTGTATGTAGGAGTTCGGTCTACAACTTGCATATCAGAACAAATTTGATGAACAATGTTGATGACGTATAGAGGTGGTCAATCCTATTAATTAGGAGGTATGACTAATGATTTCAATAAGCGTGTTGATTGACACAGGGGTGTATTTTATGCATGGATTTCTGAGTTTATGGTCAGCACACGCCATTAGTCGTCTATCCTTTTATTATGGAGGTTGTCTTTATATTTTGTGATTTAACGTATTGTTTTGGTGTCTGTGGGTAGTTTAACTTAATTCCTTACATAATTCTCTTTTTTGTCCTATTCCACGTTTTTTGGGTGATTCTTAAATATAAGGGACACTTTTTGAAAAATGTTCCAGCTATTTTGCACTCTCGGGATTAATTTTGAGTTCTCTACTCATTTTGTACTTTATTTGAAACTTCAAGGACTAAGTTCTAGTATTTTGGTTTCTAACTCAATGAATACATTTACAATTATAGCCCTGAAGAAGTCGTTTGGGATTTGAACAAGGATTTCCCATGACGAAACACGTGTTGGCTTGAGTTGTACCATTATGGAGGTGTTTTCAAACATGGTTTAAGTTGTACCACTGGAGGTGTTTTCAAACATATGAGAAAACTATTCAAATCATCAAATACGAATGGACTTTTCAAACGTATATTAAAAATGGACATTTGATTTCATCAAGATTACTTATTGAATTTTTATGTGTATAAATAAGTGTCTGTTAGGTGTGCCGCACTCTGTACCATTTTTTGATATTTTGTCAGTGAACTGAAATGAGGCTACCAGGAGACTGGCACTGTCTGGCCCGTGTCCCCACTATCCTGGCTATTCCACTCCTCCCCTCCATATATATGTATATATATATATATATATATATATATATATATATGTATATGTATATAACTCACACCCTTAACATGCCCAGTTGTCTCATCAATAATTTTATTGTAAATGTTGCAGTGAGGATATGAAAGATGGCATAGAAGATGTCATCAATGATATAAGATGTGGAGTAAATAGCTGTGCATGGCGAAGGCTCAAGTTAGAACTTGACGCCTTAGGGCATGGATTGTATTTACTGGAAATAACTCTAACTATAGCTACTGAAATTCTATGGTTTTGTACAAGGAAATTCAGAACCTGACTATAAAGTCCCTGTAACCTTTGTTTTTTTTCTTTGCTTTTTTTTAACGTATAGTAATTTTCATTACTAGGGTCATCATTATGACATTGGTGGTCACTGTTAAAGTGGCGGTAATACTGACAACAGGCTGGCAGTAATTACAGCCAAATTATGACCATGGCGGTGATAACACCCGTAGACAGCCAACGTGCCACACCAACCACCAGGGTGTAAACACCACTGACCACGGCGGAAGAGAAGGCACCGCCCACCATATTATGACATAGCAAACCGCCAAGATTTCCAGGGCGGTACCAACGTCATCAAAAGCCTGACGGAAACACATTACAGAAAATGAAAGACTCACCAACAGAGACACAGAGGCCGCCATGGAACTTTATCTTCAAGTCTTCCAGATGCTCTTATATGCCATGCTCCACCTGGAACACCAACCACGACAGAGATTACGACAGTAAGTACAGCTGCCTAGTACACAAGGGAGGGAGGGAGGAAAAGGAGAGTGACACACACAAGTACAACACACACCAGACACACACACACACACCATACACACAACTAGCTGCAGAGCACAACCGGTCTCACAGGACACACGTCATAATACAAGGACTACAGTTATCCAGAACTGATAGTGTAATTTGATGCAAACACCCACCATATTGTCCAAATTGTCCATGTGACAAGATATACATGAGTCACTGTTCAGAACTTGCCTGAACAACTAATTTTAAGGTAAGGTTTTCTTTTTGGTTTTTATGGTTTATTAGTTGTTTAGAATATATATATATATATATATATATATATATATATATATATATATATATATATATATATATATATATATGTATATATATATATATATATATATATATTAGTTGTTCAGGCAATTGTTATTCAGGCACAATTGCTGTTTAGACAGTAGTTGTTCAATACTTAGTTGTAGAGACTTTTTAGTTGTTTAGCAGTAGTGGTTTAAACTATAGTTGTTTAGAACCTAGTTGTTCTGTCACATATTCCATTCACAATGGTTGACTGCCCTACAGATATGGATGACTGGGGCAGGGCCTGAGGTGCCTAGGGCGAAAGAGATGCCCACCCTCCTGGGTGAGCGGGCACGGGCAACTCGGTGAGGGGCTATTGGGAGGGAGGTGCTGGTATGGGGTGGCAGCTGTACCGGTAGCTGGGGTGATCCCAGAGCTGTCTGCCATCACCAGGGAGCTTTAATCGGTGGAGGTATCAGAGTCAGTGTTGTCACCTCCTGTCCCTGCCGTGGTGCTCCACTCGCCCTCTGTCCCACTGGTCTTCTCGGCGTCGGTGGACTCTGACTCATGGGTCCTGTGGGATGCAGCTCCGACTGCCCACGGTGCCCCTGCTCCTCCGCCAGATGATGCTAATGCACACATGGACAGAATGACAGTAAAAAAGTGGGGGAGAGAAAGGGAGCAGGATTGAGCACCATGCATCACACTGGCATTTCATTGGCTAGGTACCATATAAAGATGTGAGCCAGTCCCCTCCAAATGCACCCCTCCTGGGAGTCACTAAGCCCTGTCTGACATGGAATGCAACCTAGCTAGGTTACCAGATTTAGCAATACAAACATTACTCTTGAGCTGGATCACGCTGTGATCTCTGACCTGGCATTAAGGGGCACCCACTAACTGATGCCCACCACCAGGTTTCCATGCCACCTACCAATCAAAGTTGTAACGCACACTGTACTCACCCCCTTGTGGCTGCTGTGATGCACTCAAGCGCCCATCCAGCTCTGGGTAGGCCACTGCCAGTATGCAGGCCATCGGGGGGGTCAGGTTCCGGTGGGCACCCCGTCCTCGTTGGGAGGCCACCACCTGCTGGGCCTTTGCAGTCTTCCGGGCCCAGCGTCTCAGGTCCTCCCACCTCTTCTTACAGTGGGTGCTCCGCCTGCTGTAGACCCCCAGGGTCTGCACGTCCTTGGCGATGGCACGCCACAATCCCTTCTTCTGACGAGCACTGACCTGCAGAGGAAATACAGACAGGAGCACACCATTACACATACAATCCAGCCTGTCACACATATGGCCCACAAATCCCCTTCCTTCCCCATTGGCACACACATTACCCACCACCCACCATGTACACTACCACCAGACATACGACGCTTCAACACACATCTCCATGCAACCTTGTCACATGCCTCATGCCCAAGGTGTACGCACCTGTTGGTCTGGAGGCCCATACAGCTGCTCTTACTGGGGTAGGACTCCATCCATCAAATGCTTCAACTCCTCTGAAGAGAAGGCAGGGGCCCTTTCTCCAGTCACACGGGCCATGGCACGATCCAGACACATGTCACAGCAGCACACGCAGTGTAGGTGTTGTCCTGTGGAAAGTCAGGAATCAAGTGAGTTTATGGGCAGAAAATGGCAGTGACGTCCAAGGCGGTGTACACCGTCATCACCGCTGCCGGTGATCCCCATTGGCCACTGTACTCCATAGGTCCTAAGGTTATCCAATAGGGAATAGCATGGCGGTGCAAGAACGCCTTCTGCCATGACACGCTACACCAGCAGAGTTACCTCAACTTCACCTGTCCCTACATACAGGACAGGCGGTCGCCATTTTATGGTGGTGGAAAATATTCAGCTAATCGAGAACTGTATCATTTACATATTTTGCACATACATTGCCATTCCCAATGTCCCATCACGTTAATGCTCTATGTACACTGAGGTGGTGGTTCCATTATTCAAATTGTGACACTCTTGTATCCCTTAGATACCTACCACTGAGGAGGACCAGGAGGAGGAGACAAGCCCCCATGTACAGACCCCTTGTGGACTCGGCTATGCTGGAGGAGAGGCACATAATACTCACCTATAGACTGGACAGGGCCACAATCACAGAGCTGTGTGCTCAATTGGAGCCTGCTCTGACGTCAGCAATCTCTCATCCCACTGGGTTTCCCCCTCTAGTGCAGGTTCTATCAGTGCTCCATTTCCCAGCAACTGGTTCATTCCAAGTGACAGTGTGCTTGGCAGCAGGAATGTCACAGTCAATGTTCTTAATCGTGCTGGCAAGGGTTTTGTCTGCCTTGGTCAAACATATGTGCAGCTACATGGGTTTTTCCCCAAGTGGAAGATTTGCCCAGTGTGAAGGCAGGATTCTATGCAATGGGACATATACCCAACATTATTGGGATGATTGACGGTACACATGTTGCTTTTGTCTCCCCCTGCCAGAATGAACAGGTGTTCAGGAATCAGAATAGTTTCCACTCCTCAATGTGCAAATGGTGTGCCTGGATGACCAGTACATCTCCCACGTCACTTGTATCCTGGGTCGGTGCATGATGCCTTCATCCTGAGGAATAGCAGCATCCTAAATGTGCTGGCTCAACTACAAAGGCACAAGGTGTGGCTAATTAGTGAGCCTGATTCCCCACCCAATATATGTCAGTGTATGCCTTCTGGTGTTAACCCCATACCATTGTGTAAGGCTAATGTTTGCCCCTGAATATTTGCAGGTGACTCTGGCTACCCAAACCTATCATGGCTCCTGACTCCTGTAAGGAATGCCAGGACAGGGGCTGATAATCATTATAATGATGCACATGGGTGAACCAGGAGAGTTATTGAAAGGACCTTCAGCTTCCTGAAGGGCAGGCTCAGATGCCTCCATCTAACCGGTGGATCCCTGTGCTGAAGGTCTGTCAGATAGTACTGGCATGCTTCATGTTGCACAACCTGGTCCTCAGACGACATGTGCCTTATCTGCAGGCGGAGGAGACTGGAAATGTCCCTGTGGCAGCATTGGACCCTGGGGACAGTGAGGATGAGGAGGCAGAGGATGAGGATGTGGACAACAGAACATCAATTATACAACAATACTTCCAATGACACACATGTGAGACAGTGGAATTGACCATTCCTCTGATTATTGATGTTTTGTGTGTGGCTGTAGCAGGATGGCATTCAGTTCCTTTGCATCTCTACTTACTGTCACCTATGGCTTCTCATTTTGTCGATGTTGGTGATATGACAACTGTGTACTGATGTGATGACTACAGACAGATACAGGCCATTAACTGTATTCTATCACAATGTTTAGATCATTTGCACATGATGTAACTATTTCCATTAATGCACATTTTCATTACATAAAACACTATCACTCAGGTTGTGTTCAAAGGTGTTTATTGTAGTGCAAATAATTGATGGAAAAGTGCAATGGAATGGGGTGATGCTTGAGGAAAGTACAGGGTATTGTTCCAGTCTATTTGTAGAACAGGTCCAGTGTCCAAGGAGCTATTGGAAGGGGAGCAAAGGCAGTTCCAAGTGAAGACAGTGACAAGTTGGGACAAAAGGGGGACATTCAGGTGGGTCTCATTTCCTGGCAGTGGTCTTGATCTTGGCAAGTGTATCTGGCTTCTGTCTGGGTTTCAGGGAACATTTGCAGGGTGGTTCACCTTCGGCAAGAGGAGGGGTTCTGGTGGCCTGTGGGTCCTGTGGCAGGGCCTCTTGCCCACCAGCTGCAGTGGAAGTGGTGGGCTGGTCAATAGACTGGCTAGTGGTAGGGGCCCGCTGATGTGCTGTCCATTCCTTCGTGATGTTGGCCATATCTGCCAGCACCACTGCTATGGAGACCATGGTGGTGTTGAGGGGATGCAAATCCTCCCTGATCTCCTGATGGTATACCTCCTGCAGCCGCTTGTTCTCCTGCATGTTGGTAAGGGTCTGCCCATCTTGTACTGGGATTGTTGGTAAGCCCACAGGACATTGGTGAGTGCCTCCTGGAGAGTCGGTTCCCTGGTCCTGTCCTCCCTCTGGAGCACAGCGGTCCTCCCAGTGTCCCTGTTCCCCTGTACCTGTGTTCTGTGAATGGTGTGCCCACTGCCACTCACCCCAGGTCCCTGATTGTCTTGGAGGTGAGGTGTGGACTGGGGTCCCTGTACAGGTGGGCACACAGCTGATTGATGTGTCTTTGGGACAGAGGTGTGGAGACGTTGGGTGGGTGCTCTGGTGTTGGATACTGATGGGGAGGGGGTGGCCAACTGACCAGTGGTCCCTGATGGGCCAGGTAGTTCATCCAAATCCAGAAGTCCAGAGTCACTGTCATCACTGGGGGCATCTTCTGTTGTGGGACTGGTTAGTTGTGGCACCTCCTCACTGCTGAGATTGGTTGGGGGCACCTCTGGGGATGTAAATGATATATTATACTTCATGTCTGTGACACATTGTATATCCCTTGCTTCCCCTCTTTGTTTGCTGTTGCCCTGCCACCTTTGTTTGTGTATGGGGATGTATTGTGTGATTGTTAGTTCTCTATGATGTGCATGCTTTGTTGATGGGTGTCCATGCAGGGCTGGGAGGGCTGTCCATGCATTGGTATAACATGCAGGGCTTGGCATTGGGTTTAGTCAGATGTGTAGGTGCAGTGTGTGGGATGCCCTAACGTAACTATAACATGCATGCATAGTTTTCTCATCAATAGTTTTACTGCAAATGTTACAGTGATATTATTAATAATGTCATAGAAAATGTCATGACTGATGTAATACCTGGGGTAAGTAGTAGTGCATGCCAAGGGCACAAGTTAGTTACCTGAGGTCTGTGCAGGCCCTTTGGCCAACCCCTAAATCCAGCCAACCCCAAGCTATGGGTCATGGCGAGGGTGCAAGTTATAGTTACCTTAGGGCATGAAGTATAGCTTCTTGAACTAACTCTAATAATAACAGCTTAACATCTATAGTTTTGTACAGTTGAAATGTGTGCCTACCTATACTGTCCCTGTAACCTTTGCTTTTTTAAGTAAATTTCTATGTTTTGTTTAAATTCGATTTCCAAACTATAACATCCCTGAAACCTTAGTTTTTTCAGTGAATTTCTATTTCTTCTTTAATGTAAATGTTAATTACTTTACGTTAATCCAACCACTGCCGTACACGGCCCTTAGCCATGTGTGGTGTGGTTGGCCACAGGGCCTGCCACCAATCCCCTATAACCACTCAACCCTGTGCGCCGCGGCGGGAGTTGTTTCCCCTATAATCACCCAATGATACGTGCAGCCTTTGGCTGTGTGTGGCAGGGTTTGGCCACGGGACATGGCCATACCCCACAGCACTCATGAAGTGCTTCTTTTTTGGTGAAGATGTAATCATATTCCTACACATCAAAAACGTGTCTTTAAAATCACCAGGAAATGCAGTCAGGAGGCCCTTTTACTAAGCTTTCCATCTTCCAGGGAGCAAGGGGGGAAGATATTGCACATCACTAATATATATGAAGTGGGGTGAAATGGACGTGTCTTCTAGGCAAGTTTACATACTTGTAGTTTGAAACATTTTAGAACACAATCTTTGGCCTCTTCAGCAGATGGCAAGAAAGAACCCACTCATCACAGACACTACAAGAAATATTGTGCTAAACAAAAAGCAAGAATGACAAACCTCTACATCAAGGATTGCAGATACCTGCTTATAGTGGAAGTGCAGAGAAAACAAACTTGCTTTGTCCTGTCTATGTGCACTAATTGTTGATGATTAGGGATCTGCGGGGGGAGTCTCAAAGCCCCCGCAGTCCCAGCCAGCTCCCCGACTCCTGAGGGAGCCAGCATTGCTTCCGCATGAAGGGAGGTGCTAAAAATTCAGGTCCCTGTGTGTGGGAGAAATACATTAATCTCTTTCAGAGATTAAAATTCTACTCCCAGCAAGCAGGAGCAGTTGTAATGCTCCTGCCTGCTGGGAGTGGAGTTATGTTTGTTTTTGCATGACGAGAGCTGTGACAGCTTCCACCAAGAAAAAAGCAAACAGCTACCTCCCAAAAGTGGACTCCTCAGGAGGTAGCAGGAGCTGGTCCTACAGGGTGGCAGTCCCCAGGGTTTTATACAGCCGCGTGGCCCCCCCTTACTCTGTTTTAATAATGAATTGGCCCCGGGGAGGTGATGGTTCCCGAGGTCCGTATGGCCCCTGCTTCATTTTGTTTGTTGCTGCCCCAAGGAGATGGTGGTCCCGAGGGCCCAGGAAGGACCACTCAACCCCCATGCATCATTTTATTCTTGTAGCCCCAGGGAGCTGGCAGTGCATAGGGCCTTGGAGTGTCAGCGTGGGTGCCCCACATCTCTTTTCTTGGTGTTGTCAATGGGGAAGTGGCAGTCCCCAGGGCCTGAGGAGTCAGCATGGCCTCCCACATCTCTTTATTTATTGCTGCCCCAGGAAAGTGGAAGTCCCCTGGGTCGGGGGGCACTCAACCCCCCTGCATTTTTAATACATGTAGCTTCGGGGAGGTGGTGGTCCCTAGGGCTTTTAAATCTCTAGGAGGGGGCCCTGTGCACTCCCCTTATTAATAGTAAGTATGCTCCTATGACACAGCAAGTAGGCAAACATACCCTTGCTCTCAGTCAAATCTCATTCACAATTTACTATCTGCAGCCATCCCATGAATGAAGTAGAGTCTTTCAAACAACATGCTTGAACAGTACCTGGTATTGGCTAGACACATTTGATCAGGCCATATGGTTATATATAACATGGTATGTCTCTATGCTCATTTCTCACATCATTATAGTTGTACATGATGCAATCTATGTCGTTCATAAAGGAAGTTAGATTACACACTAGGTACTATGTATCACTACTGTACGTCAGCTTATGTGCATCAACACATTTCCATATACCCAGACTTGATTGCCCTATCCCTCATTACTTCACATTGCATGTTCACCATCATACACTGCACCTTTCACACATTGATATACCCTTGGACTTAGCTGCTCATCTGGAACACCATATAGGTGTTCATACAGGGGTTGAACCTCATCCACAAGCTTGGCTAGCTCTTCTGGAGTGAAGGCTGAAGCCTACTGCAGAAGATGGCGGTCACGTCCACCACGTACATAACCGTCACCGCCAGTGGACATCGACATTGGCCCAGGTCCAATAAAGGCAGCAATGTGTTCCAATGGCAATGTGCACTGCGGTTGTGACCGCCTACTGCCATGACAACATCTGCTGGCGGAGTTAGGTCACTTTCCATTGTCCAGTACAGTACGTCGGGCAGCTGTCATTTTGAGGCAGTTATATGTATGGAAAAGTAATGGAATCTGCATCATTGACAATTCTCCATAGTGTGCAAATTATTAGCAAGTGCTGCCTTCATGTTTAGTGGTCTAATTGTGCATGTGAATAGAAAAAGGTGGGTAACAGCGTAATTGGTGGAAATGGAAATAGCAACCTATTCTCAACATCCTATGTGCGATGACAGTGGAGTATAGGTGCAAAAAATGAAGTTTCACATGTAAACTAGGTTGGATCAAACACTGAGAGTCACAGAGAAATATGCATGTATAGTACATCAGAGGATTCAGGGAATGTGAAGCAAGGCGACTGTCATAGGATGCATATCATTTTGCTGTACTTCTAATGTCATTTGTTAAATCTGACATCATATGGAGATGTGTGTGACTCCTATTTGAACATATTTATTATGTGTACATTTTAAAAGTCACCTACTATCTAATTTTTCCGCACATAGTTACCCTGGCATGAGGAGAGAAAGACAACCTCCAGTGTAGCACCCACTAGTAAACCTGGAAACCATGGAGGAGAGACATATTATACAGATCTATTGCCTGAATAGGCATACAATCATGGATCTTTGTGATCAGTTGTAGCCGGATCTGATGCCTGCTATTTGCAATCCCAATAGCATACCTCCCATCATTCAAGTCATGTCAGTGCTACACTTCCTGGCCACTAGCCCTGCAGAGGCCCGAACTGCAGGGTTGTCTAGGCCCATGTTCAGTCTGGATTTTAAGGATGTACTGTGTGCATTGCTGAAACATCTGAACAGCTACATCAGGGTTTCCCAAAGTGCAGATTTGCCCTATGTGTAGGCAAAGTTTTTTGCTTTGGAACACATTCCACATGTGGTTGGAGCCATTGATGGCAACCATGTAGCCTTGGTTCCTCCCAGTTCCAATGAACAGGTATACAGGAACAGGAAAAACTACCACTGAATCAACATCCAAGTGGTGTGCTTAGCATCCAGTACATTTCACAAGTCAGTGGAAAGTATCCAGGAATATTACATGATTCCTTCATCATGCAGAACAGCAATATCCCCCTGCTGATGACACAAATCTACACAGAGAGGGACTGGGTGGTTGGTAAGTCATATTTGACATATTTGACATGTATGTTTGCAAAGTTTATCTTGTGCTATCACAAATGTGCACATCCAAGATATATTATTGTATTGTTGTAACTATTCCTTAAAGGGGACTCTGGCTACCCAAACGGTCCTTTGTTGTTGGCACCTGCGAGGTACCCAACCATGCCAGGGGAAGTCCGCTACAATGAGGCTCACGGACGGACAAGGTGTGTCATGGAGGGGACTTTTGGGCTCCGGAAGGCAAGATTTCGCCGCCTGGACATATCTGGGGGATCCCTCCTCTACTCACCCAACAAGGTATGTTAAATAATTGTTCCCTGCTGCATGCTCTACAACCTTACTTTGAGACGTTAGATACCATTCATACCAGATGAGGGGTAGCCAGCAGAACCTGTGGGTGGAAATGCAGATTTGCCAAATGAGGATGAGCTAGATGAAGATGAAGCTCGAGACTTCACGGCAGACCTCATCTATCAGTACTTCAACTGACTCAAGGTATGTGATTTCTCCTTAATAGTGATATTTCATGTTGTAACCTAGAATTGATGGCTGCCCCCATCCCATGTATGTAGAGGTAAGTACAGGTAAGTTTTTTTTTTTTTTGTAAGTGTGATTGGGGGCCCTGAAATGGGCCCCCCTACATGGCACTGGGTGCAATGGCCACCCCAATGGCCTGGTCCCCTGTGCTGTCCATTGGGGTGGTGGGCATGACTCCTGTCTTTTCTAAGACAGGAGTCTTGTGGTGTGGATGGTTTTGCGTCAGAAAATGATGCTAAGTTGGTTAGAGTATTTTTGTTTTACTCTAACCTGCCTAATGTCATGTTTTTGGTACAAAACCCCCTTCTCCCATACCGCCAGCCCATCCCGGCTAAAGCCTTTTTTTTTTACTAAAGCTTTCCCTTTGCATCGGCTTGCACCATTCCATAAATATGGTGCCCGGCTGGTGCTCAGAAATGATGCAAGCCGGTGCTAAACTTTTTGGTGCAAAACTGCACTAATGCATAAAGTATAAATATGCCCCACAATTCCTTAGATTGTGACTCGTATGCTTTGTGAGTGGCAAAGTATTTGGCTCAAGCCTACGTGCTGTCCTAATTGTGATTACCTATTTGCGAATCATAAAAGTTTACAAACAGATAGTTGCAATTTCACACTAATGTACGTGTGGCCCTATCCCTAAGATGAAAGGGCACTAAAGGCTACTTTGGGTTAGCTGTCTTATGAAGAAAACCAGAAAACAGATTAGTATACTAATACTGTATGTTAGGAATGGGTCTAGCCAATAAAATGCTTAAACCACTGCTGTTAATAATTATTCAAAAAATCCAATTCAATCAATCAAATCAATCAAAACATTTATTAAGCGCGCTACTCACCCGGTAGGGTCTCAAGGCGCTGTGGGGGGGAAACACAGGGGGGATGCTGATTTACTTTTCAAAAAGCCATGTCTTGAGGTGTTTTCTGAAGGTCAGGAGGTCCTGGGTCTCACGTAGATTGGTGGGGAGGGAGTTCCAGGTCTTGGAGGCAAGGTAGGAGAAGGATCTGCCTCCGGAGGTGCTGCAAAGGATGTGGGGGACTGGTGAGGGCGAGGTCAGCCGAGCGGAGGAGACGAGTTGGTGTGTGGAAGTTCACTCATTCGTTGAGGTAGGCTGGTCCAGTTTTGTGGAGGGATTTGTGGGCATGGATTAGGATTTTGAAAGTGATCCTTTTCCTGATGGGTCACCAGTGAATGAGTCTGAGGTGGGCGGAGATGTGTTCATGGGAGGTTCAGGATAAGAAGTGCAGCTGCGTTCTGGATCCGCTGGAGTTTCTGCTGAAGCTTGCCTGTGGTACCAGTGTAGAGGGCGTTTCCGTAGTCCAGTCTGCTACTGATGAGTGCATGGGTGACGGTCCTCCTGGTTTCTATGGGGATCCATTTGAAGGTCTTAGGCGGCTTGTGGAGGGTGTTGAAATAGGAGGAAGTTATAGAGTTGATTTGCTGGGTCATGGAGAGAGAGGAGTCTAGGATGATGCCAAGATTGCGTGCGTGGGTAGAGGGTGTTGGGGGTGGTCCTAGTGCAGTGGGCCACCAGGAGTCATCCCATACTGTCTTGTTGGGGCCGAAGATGATGATTTTGGTTTTGTTGGAGTTGAGTTTGAGGTGGCTTGCTGTCATCCATTTGGCGGTGGTGAGTAGTCCAGCGTGGAGGCTTGTCTTGGCGGTGATGGGGTTCCTAGTGAGGGAGATGACGAGCTGGGTGTCATCTGCATAGGATATGATGGTGATTCCGTGAGGGCGAAGGATGTTGGCGAGTGGGGCCATGTAAATGTTGAAGAGGGTGGGGCTGAGGGAGGACCCTTGGGGGACCCCGCAGATGATCTTGGTTGCTGGGGACTGGAAGGGAGGGAGGCAAACGTTCTGGGTTCTTTCGGCGAGGAAGGAGGCGAGCCAGTCCAGGGCATTGTGTCGGATTCCTGCATTGAAGAGGCGTGTTCAGAGGATTTGATGGCAGACAGTGTCGAAGGCTGCGGAGAGGTCCAGGAGGATGAGTGCAATGGTCTCGCCCTTGTCAACTCTGGTTCTGATGTCGTCAGTGCAGGTGATGAGGGCAGTCTCAGTGCTGTGGTTCTTGCGGAATCCAGACTAGGGGAGGCAATGAGTGCGTTGTTTTCCTCTAGGAAGTGAGATAGGCGGGCGTTCACTAGCATCTCTGCGACTTTGGCGGGGAAGGGGACAAGAGAAATTGGGCGGTAGTTCATGAGGTCAACCGGGGTTTGCTTTGGGTTTTTTGAGGAGTGCGGTTACTTTGGTGTGCTTCCAGGAGTATGGGAAGGTGGCGGTGTCGATGTAGCTGTTGATTAAGGCGCGGAGCTGAGGGGCGATGATTGGGCTGGCCCTGTTGAAGATGTGATGGGGGTAGGGGTCCGTGGGGGAGCCTGAGTGGATGGAGTTCATGGTTATTTCGGTTTCTTCATCGTTGGGAGGGGCCCAGGTGTGCAGTTGGTTGGAGTGGGGGTGTGTGATGTTGTGGGTCGTGTCGGGGTGGTGATGGTGGGTGCAGATGGTGTAAAGCTGTTGTCTATGTCTAGAATTTTGAGGTAGATGTGGTTGGAGAGGGAGTTGCAAAGGTTCTGTGTGTGAGTGGGGTCGATGTTGCAGGATTTGTGTTTGGTGAGCTCCTTGATGATTGTAAAGTTTTCCTTGCTGTTATGTGAGTTACTATTTGTGCGTTCTTTGTAGTAAGCCCTTTTGGTGGTTTGGATGAGTTGGTGATGTTTGCGTATGGTGGTTTGAGGGTGGAGAAGTTGATCATGGAGGTTTCTTGGCACCAAGCTTTCTCGGTCTTGGAGTTCAGTGGTGAACCAGGGGCGGTCTTCATTTTGCGGGTGATGGTGTTACTTTTCAGAGGGGCGAGAGAGTCTGCGCAGGTTTTAATCCATTGTGTGATGTTGTGGGCGGCGATGTTGGGATCGTTGGAGGGGGGAGGAGTTTGTGTGAGCTTGGCGTACAGGTCTTCTGTGGGGATCTTGTCCCACATACGGTAGGGTGTGATGTGCTGTCGGTAGTGGGTGGGGGGTTTCGTGAAGGAGAAGTGAACGCAGTGGTGGTCGGTCCAGTGGAGTTTGGTGGAGTGTGCGAATGTTATGTGGTTGCTGGAGGTAAAAATTGCTTCTAGCGTGTGTCCTACTGAGTGAGTGAGTGAGGTGACCAGTTGTTTGAGTCCTAGGTTCGTGAGGTTGTCTAGCAGGGTAGTGGAGTTGTGGTCGTGGGGGTTTTCCAGGTGAAAGTTGATGTCACCAAGGAGGATGTAGTCTGTGGAGGTGAGGGCTGATGGTGTCAGCAATGGGGTCACAGAAAGGGGGGCGAGGTCCTGGTGGTCTGTAAATGAGGGTTCCTCTGAGGGTGGTGTTGGTGTTTATGTGAATTAAGAAGTGTAGGTGTTCTGCGCTGTCTAGGGTGTCGTGGGTGTTGGTGGTGATCTTGATGGTGCTTTTATGTATGATGGCAATGCCTCCTCCCGGTTTGTTTAGACGGTCTCTACAAGAGATTTTGTAGCCTTCTGGGATGGCTATGGCTATGTCGGATTCATATGAGGGGTTCCTCCAAGTTTCCGTGAGGAAGGCGATGTCAGGGGAGTGTGTTGTGATCAGGTCCCAGAGCTCGATGGTGTGCTTGTGTACGGAGCGGGTGTTTAGGAGTATGCAGTTAAGGTGGTTGCAGGGGCTGTTGTTGCTGTAGAGTGTGTTGGTGTTGTTGTGGAGCATGTTGGTGTTGTTGTGGAGTGCATTAGTGTTGTTGTGGAGCATGTGAGTGTTGTTGTGGGGTTGGTTAGTGTTGTTGTGGAGCGTGTTAGTGTTGTTGTGGGGCGTGGTATAGTTGGTGTGTGCCCTGTTAGAGTCAGTGTGGAGCGTGTTGCTGTTGCTGGTGTTTGTGCAGGAGAAACGGCATGCATGACATGTGAAGGGTCCGTGTGTGTGCTTGGGGTTGTCTTGGGCGCAGGCAAGGTGCTGACCTGGGTTGAGGGCGTGAAGTTTAGTGGAGGAGTAATGCTGCCTATGGGGGGCGGGACAGCGAGGGCGAGAGGGACTGGCGTTGGGCACGGTCCAGGCATGGACGGGCGCAGACGGGCTTGCTTCTGGCGCGCCAGTGGCGCGGCCGCACAGCAGCTGCCATTAAGAGGGGGAGGTGGGAGGGTGGGGCAGCTGGGAGGTAGGAGGTAAGGGCCAATGGGTGCACGAGGGGGGTGAGGCTGCAGGGGAAGCAGCAGCAGAAAAAATGGGACCGGTGAGAGCCGGCAGAAAAAAACGGGCGAACACAGCAAACAGCAAATGGATTACAGAGGGGCACAGGGGCAGAGACAGAATGCAGAAATACACAATGGGTGCAGAAATATACAGTGCAGACAGCGGAAAATGCTTATTTAAACTAAACGAAAACGAAAAGAATAAAACAAGGAGAAATACTTTTAAAACAACAAGACATGCCTACCACTAGGCACCAGGGATGAGGCACAGGAGGGTGCCTGCAGGTGTTGGAGGGCCTCGAACTTCAGTCCCTGCGGCAGTCGGCGGGGTCAAGGGCACGGAGGCAGGCTGGTGGAGCCAAGTAGACTCCTGGCCAGAACCAGGTAGGGGAGTCAGATTGTTTAACAATTGTAATTATTAAAGAAAAGTAGCTTCCAGAAAGTTAGCCCTTAGCTGTCTGAATTGTAAGAAGGCTAACTAGCATTTAGGGGCAGATTTATACTTTTTTCACCGAAAACTGTGTTAGTGCAGTTTTGTGTAAAAAAGTATAGCGCCGGCTAGCGCCATTCCAAGACACCGGCCGGGCGCCATATTTATGGAATGGCACTAGCCAGCGCTAATGCCCTGTCAGCATCCCTGGAAAGGATGCTAACAGGGTGGGGGAGGCGGAGGGAAAACCGGGTCCTTTTTGCCAAATTATGGCGCTACACTGTTTAGAGGCAGAAAAATTGCCTCTAAGCAGTGTAACGCCATTTTCTGGTGCACAACCCCCATGGACATGGCTCCTGTCTTAGTGAAGACAGGAGCCATGCCACTACCCCAATGGCCATGCCCAGGGGAAGAATTTCCCCTGGGCATGGCCATTGGGGCCAGCGCTGTGCAGGGGGCCCCAAGTAAGGGCCCCCGAACGGGGTAATAGAAAAAGAATATATACTTACTGGGACATACCTGGGATGGGTCCCCCATCTTGTGGTGTCCTTCTGGTGTGGGTGGGGGTGGGTGGGATGTCCCTGAGGCTAGGGACATGTCCCCTAACACCTGCCCATACCCAGGTGTTGAATAATGGCGCTAAGCAAGCTTAGCCTTTGTCCTTGTGCAGTGGGAGTTAGCCACATGTCTGCCTGGATCCCCTCTACCGGCTGATTTTGGCCGCAGGGGCCCCATTCCCCAGAGCCCACTATAATTCCATGGGGGGGCCCCCTCCCTGGGCCCATCTCAGCCCGGGGACCCCATCCCCCGGGGCCTGGCCTTCAATAAATGGAGGAGGGTGACCATTCAGCCCCCTCCCCTGGCCAGTTCCGGCCCCGGGGACCCCATCCCATGGGTCCCAACCATCAAAAATACTGTTTTAGAGAGATGGGCCGCGTGGACCCCCTCAGCCGATTTTGGCCCCAGAGGCCCCATCCCCTGGGGCCCAGTGTTAAAATATTTATTTTTTTGGGACGGGGCCATGTGGCCATCCTCTCTGGGCTGAGCTCGGCCACAGGGACCTCACCCCCGGAGCCTAGCCTTCTAAAAAATGTTTGGAGGAGAGTGACCACAGGGTCCCCTCCTCCACTGATTTTGGCCTCAGTGACCCCATCCCCTGGGGCCGGCATTATTATATTTCTTTTTTGGGAGGGGGCCACGTGGCCTCCCTCCCTGGACTGATCTCGGTCCCAGAGACCCCATCCACCAGGGCCCAGCATTGTAAAAAAAATGGGGGGCCTGGCCATGTCATCTGGGTGCCCCACAGGGCACCTAGTCAAAATGGTTGTAGACCACAGGGAAAGCCTGAAGGCTCCCGTGGGTCCCAGCCGGCTCCCTGCCTCCTGCAGGAGCTTGTATTGCTGTCTCAGAGAAGGAGCTGCTAAAGGTGCACCTTCCTTTGTGTGAGAGGAATAGTTTGCTCTGTACCCTGCATCCATGTCTGCAGACAGCTCTCACTTGCTGGGAGAGGAGTATTTGCTCTGACTTGGCAGGAGCTGTCAGCACCCGCAAAGTCCTAACAAACAGCTATGTCCCAGGGTTGAGCACCCCAGGACATAGCAGGAGCCAGCCCTGGGGTTTTGGGGGTCCCAAGGGCCATCTATGGCTTCTGAAGGGGTGCCATGTGACCACTCTCCACCCTATACAGCCCCAGGGCGGTGCGGGTTCCCAAGGCCATGTATGGTTCCTAGAGGGGGACACGTGACCCCCATCCACCCTATACAGCCTAGGGGAGGTGGTGGTTCCAAGGTCAGCGGAGGGCCATGTGGCCCTCCCTTCATTTATATCTATGGTCCTCTGAAGGTGGTTGGCCCGTGGCTGTGGGACTTGGCGAAAGCCGAGTTCTAGGATGGATGCCAACACTTCCCGGTTGAAGTGTTGGCAGCCAATCGGAGCTCTGCAGATCTCTGCACAAGCTAATTATTATTTGAAAATTTGTAGAGCCTCTAGAAATTTTTATTTCCTTTTCGTTACTATCTGAAAAACTATCAAACGGATTTCCATCAAACAATAAAAAGGCTTCTTTTTGGACCAAAAACTACCTTTCTGCCTAATGTGGTGTAATTCCAGCCAACAGTTCTGGCTTCAGTCATGTTCAGAATCTCTATGGGAATTAAAATGGGAAACACTTTTTTGACCCCCCATATTTTTTTGGTCCCTGCTTGACGGATCACCCCCAAAACATTCCAAAAACTCATTTTAGGGAAATTTTTTGAAGATTCGTCAAACGGCACCAAAGATATAGGCTAGTCAAAAAACACAGTAGGTAATATATACATATCTGTATCAGTCCTACGCTGCTTTTTGTTTGTCTCCACAAACTTGGTTTTGCACCAGCCTCACATATTTTCAGTGGCACCTTATGTATTGGTAGTCATCTCTGTCATCAATGTTTTGATGGCATGCCGAACAAGATGTATGACTATGCAAAGATAGGGACTATATTTATGACAGTTTGTATTATGTTTGCACAACACAACGTGGTACATAGGCGTTACAAAGCTTAAGTGAGATTTATGAAGGCATGCAAGGCCACCTCGCGTCACCCTAAGTGGCTTCAAAAATCTCCAGTAATGCAAAGCAGCACTAATCATGCGTTGCATCACTCTACGCCAGGGAGGTGTTTTCATGAGTGTTGTATGGATGTTACCATGCAACATACATTGATTTTGACACATTCCCACATAAAACATAAGTGGTGAACCTGGGAATGCAACAAAATGGGACTCCTTTCCAGAGAGTTGCTGTGCGAAAAAAATATTTTTATTTCTCATTGTTTTTTCCTCAGGGGATTGTTTTTGTGAGGCAATTGCCCCTTGAGGGTGCGTCTGTTGATCCTAGGCAGCCAAAATGGTTCCAGTGCAGGGGAAAAGACAGGAATGCCCAATATTATTTTATATTGATTATTCCTGCCCTTTCCCTGTCACGCAGTGCACTTTATTACTTTTTTGTGAATCTGCCCCTTAGTGCTTTTAATAAGCTCATCTGGCTCCAGCATAATCATGTAAGAATTACCATGAAAAGAGGTAGTGTACTGTGGTTTTAGGCTCAGATTCCTGCAGTAGTGACTTTGGATAAAGACTGAAAGTACAATCAGAACCTAACTTCTTTGTTCTTTGACTTCTTTCATGTACTGTTGATTGCCCTGATATTAATGGTGAAGGAGAATACATCATGGGATTGGACTAAAATATTTGAATCAGATTTTAATGCAAACATCAGAGAGATGCCAGAGCAAAAGATAAACTCAGCAATAGTAGATAAAGGTCTTTTATGAGATGAGCTAATAAAATTGGTTGATAAAGTGAAAACTAAGGAAAGCACATTGGCTGACTTGCATCAAATGTCAGAGCTACTACAGAAACACCTACAAAAATTAAGGGAGAGTATGCACATTTTGGACTATAGAGTGACTGACGCCAAAGTTTTGTCATGTACCAACAATAATTGTGTTGTTGGCCTGCCAAAGTTGGCCAAGGGCAGAATATGGTGCTATTTCTAGAGCACAGGTTGGGGTAGATAGACTTTGCTGACAGACTGACTTGATTTTATACCGGTATGGGAAACAGCACACTGAGGGCCAGATGTAGCAAAGGGTTATTCCCATTCAGTGTCAATGGGAAAATGTGTTTGTACATATGGCCCTGAGTTCCTAGATGTCCTAAGCGCAAAATTCTAACCCAAGGCCAACATCATCCTTACAATACATAACTGAGTGGTGCTGCAACACAGAACGAGAAAATATGGTTGCTTGATTTGAGAATTATAAAGTAATTTTGTTACAATACAATGGGGGCACATAACCAGCATTTGAACTTTCTTCCAAAAATGTACAAATAATTCATATGTCTATTCCCAGCATGACTAAAGGTAAAAAGGGAAGAAAAAGCACTCTTTTTCAATAATTCCAAAAATGCCTGGGACAGGGTGGAAAAATAGGACAGTGGCTAACCTGACCAATTTGGAGAGTAGACAAGAACTCTGAAGAGACATCAACAACAGAGACATAGACACCAAGGAACGAAGATGTGAAGGGCCGCATGTACGAAAGTTTTGTGACTCAGAAAATGGTCAAGAAAGGGGGTTGTGACTGCAAAAATGGATTTCCATGATGTATAGAAGCAATTCACAAACCCCAAAATGCAATGCTATTGTTTTATGGTCACAAACATTAGCAAATGCAAATTACATATCACAAATCGGAAATCGGTGTTTGCAATTCGCAAATGGTATGTTTAATGAATTTGCAAATAATGAACAGTCGCAAAAGGGAGATTTTCCAAATGCAATTTAGCACAAATTTGGATAAGGTGGTAAGTGGGTGGGGAGTACATAAACTGGCCCAGAATGCATCAGGGATCACCACAATGCCCTATACCTTAATGCATGGAGGATGCAAATGATGGCTGTTCGGAGGAGGAGGAAGTGGAGACAAGAGTGGATTTTTAGAGTCAGGTTTATCCTAGTTCAACAAACTCCGGAAGAGATATGAGAAATACAGGCTCAGTAGCACTGTCATATTGGAGATTATTACACTCCTATGCCCACATCTTAAAAGCAGGAGCCTGCAAAGTAATGCAATCCCTACTCATCTAAAGGTCCTATGCTCATTGCACCTATTAGCCACTGGCAGTTATCAGGTGTGATTGGTGTAGCAGGAGGGGTGCCACAGAGTGCTCTTTCACAGTTCTTCCAAGCATTCGTAGATTCTATGCTGATGTATATACAGCAATACATATACCTACCTAGGAATGCACAGGAACAGCAGAATATCAAATTAGAGTTTTACAGGATTGCTAATTTTCCTCATGTCATACCGTGCACAGATGGGACACATGTGCTCATGTGTCCCCGATCTCATCAGGAACCCATTTTCAGAAACAAGAAGAGTATGCATTCTCTTAATGTACAGGTGGTATGTAATGCTCACAGTTGACTGATATTGTGTAGCAATATCCAGGAAGCACCCATGACTCCCACAATTTTAGACACAGCAGAATAAACAAACGGCTGGAAAGAGGGGAATTTGATGAGAGATATTTTTTAGGTACTGAATACAAACTGAATATGAAATATATGTTTGCAGTCAACTATTCATCATGCCATCTAGGCTCGCA
This sequence comes from Pleurodeles waltl, assembly GCF_031143425.1. NCBI lineage: Eukaryota > Metazoa > Chordata > Amphibia > Caudata > Salamandridae > Pleurodeles > Pleurodeles waltl. Next base: position 494,969,697 of record NC_090436.1, read on the forward strand.
ACTATGTCTGCCTTGCATGTGACAGTGCAATAAGCTCTATGGCATGGATATTTACACTATACCTCTCTCCCACGTCCCCAAGTGAGTGCCAATATATCAATGCATATCATACCACCAGGAGTGTGATTGAGCATACTTTTGGCCTACTAAAATCACACTTCAGGTGCCTGCACAAGACTGTGGTTACCTTACAATATGGACCAGAAATAGCTTGCAAAATAATAGCAATGTGTGCCATCCTCCACAACATTGCCACGAGGAGAGGCTTCCACATTGAGGTGTCAGAGTCAGAGGATGATGAACCTGCGGCCAAGAGATGGGAGCAGAACAGTGGGTGGGAGAAGGGGCAGGGACCACATTGCCACACAATACTTTGGGAGGTGCGTTGTCAATGGTAATGCATTGTGTATGAGAAAGAAACACAAGACACTGTATGTACAACAATATACCTTAAATGTCAGATACACAGATGGTCATTATGACATTGGCTGTGACTGTTAAAGTGGGGGTAATACCGCCAACAGGTTGACAGTAATTACTGCCAAATTATTACCATGGTGGTGATACCTCCCAATGTACCAGCCAATGTACCACACCAACCGCCAGGGCGTTAACACCACTGACCACAGCGGTAGCTGTGAATTGCCAGGCGGAAGACAAGGTACCGCCCACCATATTGTGACATAGCAAACCATCAGGATTTCTGGGGTGGTACAAACGCCATCAAAGCCTGGTGGAAATATAACACAGAAAACGAAAGACTCACCAACAAGTACACAGAGGACTCCGCCGACACCATGGAACCGGAACTTCAAGTCTTCTAAGCAATGGTCCTCCTGGAACACCCACACCAACGAAGATGATGGGGCTGAGTACAGCCACCTAGCACACAAGGGAGGGAGGGAGGAAAAGGAAAGTGACATACACATGCACAACCCACACCATTCACACACACACACCATACACACATCCAGCTGTAGAGTTCAACCAATGTCACAGGACACATGTTAAAATGAAACAAGGACCACAATGATAATCAACAAACACTGTAATTTGATGCCAATAGCCACCATATTGTCCATTCAAATAAAAATGCAGGTGACAATGTCCAGAATAGGTCAATGGCCAGTCCAAAGTACAAAAGGGCCACATAGCCACAGGGCACAGTCCAAGATGTAACTTGACTCCTGACACAATCCGGAATCCAATGTTCAGGGGCATCATGTTGGAAATGGGCAGGCACCTCAAGGGGAAGAAGGGTTGGGGTCGGGGGGGGTCACCTCAGCTGAAGAGGGGAACTTGCCCACTGGTTCTGGATGGGGCTCCATGCCCATTTGTCTTTGGTGGGGAGTGCAAGGCCACCGTCTCTGAAGTGGGGAACTTGCCCACTGGTTCTGGAGGGGGTTCCATGCCGATTTGTCTTTGGTGGGGAGTTCAAGGCCACAGTCTCTGAAGTGGGGAACTTTAACACTGGTTCGGGGGGGCTCCATGCCCATTTGTCATTGGTGGGGAGTGCAAGGCCACAGTCTCTGAAGTGGGGAAATTGCCCACTGGTTCGGTGGGGTCTCAATGCCCATTTGTCTTTGGTGGGGAGTGCAAGGCCACAGTCTCTGAAGTGGGGTACTTGTCACTGGTTCTGGAGGGGGCTCCTTGTACAATAGTCCCTGGAGGACAGCCTACATGCCCTCTGCTGGAGGTGAGGGCTGCTGTGCCTGTGCTGGAGGTGGGGGCTCCTGTGCCTCAGCTGGAGGTGAGGGCTGCTGTGACTGTGGTGGAGGTGGGGGCTCCTTGCACTCTGCTGGTGGAGTGGGCCTCTTGCCTTTCATTGGTGGCTGAGTGGGTCTTTTGTCTTTCATTGGTGGTTGAGTGGGAACCTTCCCTTTCATTGGTGGTTGAGTGGGAACCTTCCCTTTCTTTGCTGGTAGAGGGGGATCCATGTGTTCCCTCTTGTGACGGGTCTTCTTGGCCTTTGACATGTCACTTTTGTCCTTGCCTCCAGGACTAGGAGTTGCCTCCACTGTCCCTGTATCCTGTCCCTTGCTTCTCACCACACTAGTCTTCCCTTTCTGAGCTGGCGGTGTGCCTTCAGTAGGAGTGGCAGCCATCACACTTTGGGGCTCCTTTGTGCCAGCAGCTGATGATTTGATGGGAGCAGTGGCAGACTAACTGGCTGAGGTGCTGGGCTAGGTCGTTGGGACACTGCTCTTATGGGCAGGACAGAGGTTGGAGGGGGAGGTAAGAGGTCAAGTTGGACAAGGAAAAGCTTCTTAGGGATGTTGGGATGGGATGTGGGATGGGAGTGGAGGTTTCAGGAGTGGTTGTGTTGGAGGTGTGCGTCTACTGGACTTGGGTGCAGGTGTGTGTATGAGGTGGATGGCTGTTGGGTGTCTGAGTGTATGCGTTTGTGTCTCTTGGGTGGTAGACAGGGTGGGAGAAGACAAAGGGGATGTATGGATTCATGTTGTGGAGGTGTCTGCGAGCGAGGTGTGTGTGCTGCTTGATGTGGTGATGGTGGTAATGGTTGTTGATGTAGTGCATGCAGGTGTGAGTGCAGATGTTACTGTGAGGGAGGAGGGGAAGACAGTGGAGGCAGCAGATGTGGTTGTGTGTGCAACTGTCTATTGTTTGTGTGAGTGCTGAAGTGTGCTGCCTTTGTTTGACTGTGCTACTCTTGTTTGATATTTTGTGTGCATGCTTGTCTGTATCTGTGCCTGAGATGGGTTGGGGTTGAGGAGACTGGGACTGAGAAGAGGTAGTTGGAGGGTGTATGGTAGGAACAGGGCCAGAACCTGAAATGATCTACGTAGGGCCGCCAACCTACCGTGGATGCCCTCCGGGTATGCACTGCTTTGCTGCATCTGGGATGCCAGCCCCTGGATGGCATTCACAATGTTGATTGCCTTACAGAGGTGGATCTCAGGAGGTCAATAGCCTCCTCACTGAGGGCAGCAGGGTTGACTGGGGCAGGGCCTGAGGTGCCTGGGGCGAAGGAGATGCCCACCCTCCTGGTGAGCAGGCACAGGCAACTCGGTGGGGGGCTACTGGGAGGGCAGTTCTGGTATGGGGTGGTGGCTGTACCTATAGCTGGGGTGGTCCCAGAGGTGTCTGCCACCACCAGGGAGCTTCCATTGGAGGTGGAATCAGAGTCAGTTTTGTCACCACTTGTCTCCCCATGGTGCTCTCTTCGTCTTCCTTCCCAACTGGTCCCCTCAGCGTCTGTAGACTCTGCCTCCTGGGTCCTGTGGGATGCAGCTCCCTCAGTCGCCAGTGCCCCTGCTCCTCCACCAGATGATACTAATGCACACATGGACAGGATAACAGAAGTAAATGGGGGGGAGAGAAAGGGAGCACGGGGTCAATTACAGCACCAGCACCACAGTTTGCATACACATTACCATCACACACAGCACACAGGGATCAGGATTGAGCACTATGTATCGCACTGGCGTTCCATTGGCTAGGTGCCACAGCAAGATGAGAGCCAATCACCACCAATTGCACCCCTCCTGGGACCCATGAAGCCCTGTCTGACTTGGAATGCAACCTAGCTAGGTTACTAAATTTTGCGATACACCCACTTACTTTGAGCTGGATCACGCAGCAATGGCTGAGCTGGTATTAAGGGGCACCTACTAACTGAAACAAACCACCAGGATCCCATGCTACCCAACAATAAATGTTGTCACACTCACTGTACTCACCCCCTTGTGGTTGCTGTGCTGCCCTCAAGTGCCCATCGAGCTCTGGGTAGTCCACCGCTAGTATGCGGGCCATCAGGGCGGTCAGGTTCCGACAGACACCCGCTCTCTTTGGGAGGCCATCCCCAGCAGGTCCTCCGCAATCTTCCAGGCCCAGTGTCTCAGGTCCTCCCACCTTTTCCTGCAGTGGGTACTCCGCCTGCTATAAACCCACAGGGTCCACACATCCTTGCCGATGGCATGCCACAATCCCTTCTGATGGGTGCTGACCTGCAGAGGTAATACAGACAGGAGGACACCATTACCATACAATCCAGCCTCTCACACATGTGGCCCACAAATACCATCTCCATTGGCACACGCATCACCCGGAGCCCTGCATGTACACTACCACCAGACCCCCCACCCAAATGACACACTACTAGCACCCACATCTCCATGCAACCTTGTCACATGCATTGTGCTCATGGTGTACTCACCTGTTGGTCTGGAGGCCCATACAGCTGTCTGTACAGGGGTAGGACCCCATTCACCAGGTGCTCTAACTCCTCTGAAGTGAAGGCAGGGGCCCTTTCCCCAGTCACACGGGCCATGGCAGGATCCAGACACAGGTCACAGCAGCACACGCAGTGGAGGTGTTGTCCTGTGGAAAGTCAGGAATCAAGTGAGGTTTTCGACAGAAAATGGTGGGTACGTCCATGGCGTGTACACCATCACTGCCGCCGGTGACCCCATTTGGACACTGTACTCCATAGAGCCCCATTTTAGCCAGTCTGTAATAGCACGGCCATGACGCCCAACGCCTGTGGAGTTACCTCACTTCCACCTGCCATACTTACAGGACAGGTGGTTGTCCTTTTATGGTGGTGGACAACATTCAGAAATTAGAAACTGCGTCATTGTTGTCAATTGCACATTTATTGCCATTCACATTGTCCAATTATATGTATGCTCCATGTACACTGAGGTGGTGGTTACATTTTTCAACTTGTGACACCCTACTCACTCTGTGTCCCTTAGATACCTACTGCTGTGGAGGAATTGGAGGAGAAGACAAGACCCCGTGTACAGACCCCTTGTGGACTTCGTTACACTAGACGACAGGCACATTATACTCACCTATAGACTGAGTAGGGCCACAGTCACAGAGCTGTGTGCACAATTAGAGCCTGATCTGATATCAGCTATTGGTCATCCCACTGGCATCCCCCCTCTTGTGCAAGTTCTAGCAGTGCTTCATTTCCTGGCAACTGTTCTTTCCAAGTAATAGTGGGCTTGGCAGCAGGAATCACAGGCAATGTTCTCAATCATGCTGGCAAGGGTTTTGTCTGCCTTGGTCAAACACATGTGCAGCTACTTCGCTTTCCCCCAAGTTGAAGATTTGGCCACTGTGAAGACTGGATTCTATGCGATGGGACATATACCAAATATTATTGGGGCGATTGACAGAACACATATTGTGTTTGTCCCTCCTCCCGCAGCACAATGAACAAGTGTTCAGGAATAGGAAGAGTTTCCATGCACTCAATGTGCAAATGGTGTGCCTGGCTGACCAGTACATCTCCCACATCACTGCCAAGTATCCTATGTTCGTGCATGATGTCTTAGTCCTGAGGAATAGCAGCATCCCAAATGTTATGGCACAACTACAGAGGCACAGGGTGTGGCTAATCGGTAAGCCAAAGTTCCCACCCAATGTATGTCAGTGTATGCCTTCAGGAGTCATCCCCCATACCATTGTGTAAGGCTAAAGCTTATCCCTTAATACTTGCAGGTGACTCTGGCTACCCAAACCTGTTCTGGCACCTGACGCCTTAAGGAATGCCAGGACAGGGGCTGAGAATCGGTATAATGATGCACATGGGTGAACCAGGTGGATCATAGAACGCACCTTCAGCCTCCTGAACGCCAGGTTCAGATGCCTCCACCTGACAGGTGGATCCCTCTGCTACTCCCCTGAGTAGGTTTGCCAGACAGTTGTAGCATGCTGCATGTTGCACAACCTGGCCCTCAGATGACATGTGCCTTATCTGCAGGAGGAGGAGATTGGAAATGCACATTTGTTCATCAATCATTTGTCACCATATACGTCAACCTCTCAGAATCAGAACCCTACCAAACACAGATTTGCATTAGCATGTAGGACTTCATGCGAAAACAGTTTAGAACATCAATTTTGAAAAAACATCTAGCTAGAAGAAAAAAACTATAAAACAGCACAGTTGGTACCTAGAAGAAAACACACAAAAAGTCAATCAGTCACATTGTCATAGCTACCTATCCACGGCATGGATCAGCAACAAAGTCAGTCTTCGTCTTCAGGTCATCAATCGATCAGCAAACCATCAGGCTCTCAAGAGCATGAGCCCAATGACAGAATCTCGCATCAATTTCAGCAAGGTCTCTCCCCGATCATCTGCCTCTAACGTCTCTCCAACAGTTCTGAAGTTTTTCTCCCTTGTCACGACATTATATTAAAGTTACCCAACCTATCCCCCAAAACCTAATTGGTCAATTAGTCACCATATGTGACGCTAGCCAATTACTTTTATTTTACAAATCTATGAGTTCTAATATTTTGTCGCTCTCAGGTTGTAGATTCATTCACTGTACGATGTCCTCATCATCCGGCTCATTAGGTATCGAAAATGTTGAATATTCTTCTCCAGTCAGTGTCTCTATTGTTCGAGTCCTGGGAAAGTACATCTCATCTGCTTTTCACCGGGTTTGATAAAAATTTGATTCCCCCATCTCCTGTCCGTCGGTTTATAGCAAAATATTCTAGCTAAGCAGATTTTATTAACATAAGTGGTTCATGGTCAGTTCAGCGCATCAGCTTTTCTACAGTGCGCGATTATTCAGCTTCTGCATCGGGTCTGGCAAAACTAGGCCAGAACTTCGGCTAAGTTAACTCTACAATATTATGCAAACATACGTTATACATCTCAATATGGCATATTACTACATTATTATTACACATTTAAAAATTTTCACATATATTTTAGCCATTTTTAGTACAATTCGTGAATGTTGTTTACCTCTCTCCATGGACACATTTTCAAATGTGCACATTATTTCTCTACATCAATTTTCCTCTACATCTAATTATTATTATTCAAATGCATAAACACTCATTAAGAATTTTAATTAACATGTCTGCGTCAGCAATCCCTCCTATGATGATTAAATATGTCATCACACTACTTTTATCATCATTTCACAATTCTATCTCCTCATTATTTTGTCTCCTTCTCAAATCTTCTGTATAAATTATTTCCCTGTTTTGTTCTTCCTTCCTCTGAGTATTTGTAGACCTTTTCAATTTAATCTTTTGACACAATTTACATGAACTCCATAATCCTAATATGCAAGTAATCACAATTAATGTTCCCTGTATAATTTTTAATAATACCCCCTTCCAAATGTTACTAAGCCAATTTCCCACTGAAGCAAATCCTTTTCCAACCGTTTCCCATACTCCTGGTTCCTTCAATTCTTTCAAATCCTTACTCGAGTTAGTCAGGTTACTAAGTAAGTCTCTTATCTCCTTACTATTGTTAGGGATGTATGAACAACAATGCCTAAATTAGTCATTTTACAGACTCCGCTGTCCTTCGCTAAAAGGATGTCTAAAGCAAGGTGATTCTGAAGTGTCCTAGCTCTATTTGCAGCTAATTCTGTATCTATCAGGAGCATTGCCCCTGTAAAGTTTGTCAGCATGTTATCCACAATAGTAGACAACTTTCGTATCTTGATTGAATTCAGGATGACTTGGTGCAGTGAAGGAATCACCGTACTAAATATATCTCCCACAATAGCAGAAGAGGTTTCCCTCCTCTGTCGCTTTTGATGTAATTCAGTCAATTTCAGAAACTTCTTTAAGTCATCTATCTGATAAATCTTGGGGAAAACTATCCCCAAACAACATGTCCTATACCATCCTCTTGAAGACAGTAATAAGAATTAAGTTCACAAATATAATAGATCCCAGGAATTGCAGGGTCCTGACCATTCAACATAAAAGTCAATTTACTCTGAAACAGTAACACATGCCTACATTCACTCGTTCCCACAAATAAAGTGTCAGTGGGCGTTTTTGGCGTATATATACAAAGTTCCCTATGTGTAATGCATCTAATGCTAATTTCCCTTGCGTTTTAATTGAAGTGTAAGCATAATCATTCTTAGAAGTTATTTTCCCTAAGTCTTTTTCTAATTTTTCTTTTAATGCTTTTCATCAGTATGCTCTATAAAGATCTTTTCTAAAGGTCTAAGCAAGCATGTAAGATTGTTTCTATGTGCATATGCAGTTCCAAACGTTAGTGTAGGCTCAAAGAATCCTCTAATACTATATCGTGATCCTTAGCTACTCTACTCAGATCTCTAATGATAGCAACAAATGAAAACATGAAATCATAATTAGAGTAAAAATACTGTATATACTCTTGATTATAGAACCTTGTTAGTAGCAAACTACAGCTTATTCCGTAGGTTAATGGTAAGCTGTGGTACATAACTAATTCCTCTACTGACAAAGGAATTTGCGTACACACAAGACAATCCTTTGCTTTCATCGTCTCAACATATTCACTCAACAAACGATAGAAAATGTTAGAAGAAAGCTCTCCTTGAGCATTAGGATATTGTGCAAATACTTCTCATCTAACTTAAACCTCTCTAAATCTGTTAGTGTAGTAGTCTCAGGAACAGAAGCATGATTGGCTCCTTTTGTATCAAGAACAGACATTCCCACAATCACTACTACAAACAAAATCCCACACATAATCGCCAATCCAATGCTCATATATTTACAGCGCCTAGCATTCCTAACCTGATTATTTAACTCAACCATTAACTGTAAAGAATCAGAAAGCTGAAGTAACTCTTATATAAAGTGCAGTAAAATAAAAAATAAAGACAAATTCTTCTCTCGCAGTTCAGTTTCACATCCAGGAACCCTTTTCCTTTGTCAAAATCGATTAGCAACTTGTCACATCCGGTTTTATGTCAAATCAGGTTATGAATGTCTCTTACGATTTATTTTCAACAGTCTCCTCTAGGTTTTTCAGATTGGCTCAACAATTCAGCTTCCTGTTTCCCTTCAGGTTACATCAAAGTACTGACTCAGAACCTCTCTATCAAATCAAAAGGACATAAACTTGTGTTGTCATTCATTAGTAGTTGCATACACCCTTTCAGGACCTGCGTAGCGCCGACTTGCTATTCTCTTTCTTTTCAACTTTCGATCACAACTTATTTCTCCTTCACTCAATTCTTCTTTTCTTGTAGTATCTACTTCTTCCTCTATTGTTTCATTTATGACCAATTCCTTTCTTTTCCTTACTTGAGACTCAGGCCAATTATCTCCTTTTCTCAATCCTTCTGTCAATATTCTTCTCAAAATTGGACTCATCTCTTTCTCTTTATGGTGTTTTCTCTTGATGGACCTGCTACGGGCTCAGGAGGAGTCCGATCACTCTGACTTTGATCCGTCTCAACTCTTTCCCTCTCTTGGTCTGGCACTTTCCCTGTTTGCTTTTAAACACCATCTGCTTCAGGGAGAACTCTTTCTGTGCTAGGCTCTCCTGCTGTATACATTGAGATTGATTATTCCGCACCCTCCAGTAATTCTTTACTTTTGTCTCTTACATGGATAATAGAACCATCTTCCACAAGTTCTTGTTCAATTTCAGGCTCTCTTGGTTCTTTTTCTGGTTCAGGTACAGCAACCTGTTTTGCTGTTGTTGGTACTCTCAACAACACTTCTTCTTGATCCTGTGGACATGCCACCTTCTGTGTATGACTCGCATGTATCCAGTTTGGGAGTCCTGCACACTTCACAGCTGTCGTTGTCATTAGGACCACCTGGTAAGGCCCTCTCCAACATGGCTCTAAACACGTTTTGCGCACATTTTTTCAGACAACGACCCAGTCTCCAGCTCTCAGATTGAGACCTGGTTCGTGGATGGGTGGCAGAGTGGTGGCCTGCATCTGTTGAGAGAAAGAGCAAACCACATCAGCCAGACCCTTGCAGTAGTCCAACACCATATAATCTGTAATGTTTACAAGTGCATTGGCTGGAACTGTTGGTAATCTCATTGCTCTGCCAATAAGGATCTCATGGGATGACAGCCCTGTCTTCCTGTCAGGTGTATTTCTCATTGACATCAATACCAAAGGCAATGCATCTGGCCATTTCAGATTTGTAGCTGTGCACATCTTTGCAATTCTTGATTTCAAGGTACCATTCATCTCTTCCACTAGTCCTGATGCTTCAGGGTGGTAACTACAATGCAACTTCTGCTCAATGTTTAGTGTTGCACATAAGAATTTAATCACCTCGTTATTGAAGTGAGTTCCCCTATCTGATTTTAAAGAGATCGGAAACCCGAAACGTGGTATCAACTCCCTAAGCAACAACTTTGCTACTGTGGGACTGTCATTCCTTCTTGTGGGATATGCTTCAATCCAGTGACTAAAGATACACACAATCAGCAACACGTACTTCAAACCTCCACATGCAGGCATCTCAATGAAATCCAATTGCATTCTGCTGAATGGACTGCCTGCTCTTCCAATGTGGCTCAAATTCACCACTGTCCCTTTTCCCACATTGAGCTGCTGACAAATTATCCAGCGATGACATATTTCCTCTGCTGCCTGTCTAAACTTGGGATTGAACCAGTCAATCTTGAACAATCGAACCACAGCGTCCCTCCCAATGTGTGTCTGTCCGTGGTAGTACCTGGCCATTTGTGACAATGAACTATTTGGCAGAACCAACTGAACCTCCTCAGAAACCCAAATTTCATCAGCTTTTTTTGACACATTTCAGTTTTGACCAAAGTCGTTTCTCTTCCATGTCAACATTATTTTGCAATGTTTTAACTCTTCCAAAGTATTAATCACTTTCAATACAAAACGTTTACAATTCCTTTATTCTGTCACCATTTCTTACTGGTGAACAAGTAGAGGTCAGGAAACCTCTTTGTGACCACAATTGACCAAAATCATGAACAATTCCAAATCCATATTGGCTATCTGTGTAGATGGTAACTCTCAATCTAGCAGATATGTGACATGCTCTAGTAAGAGCTACCAATTCTGCTACTTCGGCAGAATATACACCTCAAAGCCAAGAAGCTTCTAAAGTTCCTGTAATTATGCACACAGCATATCCTGCTCTCAGTGTTCCTGTACCATCTTTGAGACATGAACCATCGACAAAGAAATTTGGTCATTTTCTTCCAATCGTGTGTCTCTGATATCTGGTCTGGGTATCGTGCACAATTTAGTTACCTCAGGACAATCATGCTCAATGCCTTCCTCCTTTTCAATTTCAACAGTGTCACTTGGAAGCAATGTTGCCGGGTTCAGCACTGTACATTTTTTCAATGTTACATTTGGAGCACCTAGAATGCTCGTCTCATACCTTGTCAGTTTGGCACCAGTCAAATACTGTGTTTTCGTCCTTGTCAGTAAGATCTCAACAGAGTGAGGTACCATTACTGTCAATGGGTATCCCATGACCACTCCCTCACACTGTGATAGGCTTTGACCAACTGCTGCAACCGCACACAAACAACCTGGGTTGCTTCGACTGGGTCCAAGGTAGATGAAAAATAGGCTACTGGGCAATAAGCACCTCCATGGACCTGTGTCAAGACAGACAAAGTACAAGCATCACGTTCATGACAAAACAATATGAATGGCTTAGTGTAATCAGGCATTCCCAACGCTGGAGCTCTGCACAAACTCTCTCTCAACTCAGTGAACGCCTTCATCTGATCTTGATCTAAGGTAATGGGATCTGTTACATCCTTATGTGTCAGCTGCTGCAACGGTTTGGCAATCTCAGCAAAATTTGGAATCCACTGACGACAATAACCTACCATTCCTAGAAACATTGTGACATCTCTCTGTGATGTCCGGGTACTTCTCTGCAGTATCATTGTAATCCTTTCTCTAGAAATTCTCCTTGACCCTTTCTCGATTTGGTGTCCCAGATATTTTACTGACTTCTGACAGTACTGCTATTTCAAAGTGACACTTTATATCTGAACTTTCCCAAATGATTCAACAGGTCAATCGAGTTGTATGTACACTCGTCCCTTGTTTTGGACGCAATCAGCAAATCATCAATGTACTGCACTAGAGTTGATTGGTACAGTAATACCAATGACTCTAGATTATTTTTCAATATCTGGTTTAACAGAGACAGTGACTCTGTTTACCCTTGAGGAAGCCTGCACCAGCTGTAGACTCTGTCTAGGAATTTGAAACTAAAAAGAAACTGACTATCCTCCTGGAGAGGCACAGAAAAGAAAGCTTGTGACAAATCAACCACTGTGAACCACTCTGCATCGCATGGAATCTGAAACAATATTACTGCTGGACTCAGCACTACAGGACAACACTTGACCACCAGGTGATTCACTTTTCGCAAGTCTTGCACAATTCGTACTTTCCCACAAGTCTTCTTTAGGCCCATTATCGGTGAATTACATGGACTGCTCAACACTTCTTTCAAATTCAAAACCCCTTGTTTCAGAAAGTCTCAAATTATTTGCGCCACTTTCATCAGAACATCCTGTGCCATGTTATACTGTGGAAGCTAAGGAAACACTACATTTGGCTTTAAAGTGATCTTAATCGGCTCCACTCCCTTGATCAAACCCACTTCTTTACCTGTCAGGTCCCACATATTGTCCTGTACTGCTCCCTGCAAGTCTGCATGCAATTTTTTCACAATAAACATCGGGAAAAACTCAGTCAATGGGTACTCTTCAATAATGGTTTCATTCTCAGTTTCAGGAGCTTGTTCTTCCTCATCATCACTATTCGTCTGGACCTCTATTCCAGCAGTTGAACAACTAATCGAACATCTGGTCTTACACAATAAGTCCCTTCCCAGTAGAGATAATGGACTTGAGTCACAGACTACAAACTTGTGCAATCCCTGGAAATTGCCAATCTCAGCCTGGCCTGGATCTATGATCGAATTTATCAACTGTCTTTTTGCTACCCCTACAACCTGCACTGTTCTTCCTGAAAGAGGTAAGTTCAGAACTTGTGCACTTCTTACTGTGGACCGCGTAGCTCCTGTGTCCACTAAAAATAAGACCCTATGACCAAACACCTTTCCTTTCATAAAAGGTCCTCTCTGATCTATCTCTAGGGACGCTGCAAGCATACATGGCTCTTCATCCGAACTCTCACACATCCATTCGCTGTTTATTCCATTCTCACTATGTAATGGGAATTGGTGCACTGTGTCACTACTTCTGTCTTGTCTCTGACCTGTGACCTGAGTAAGCATCATCTGTTGCTGTTCAATCAGGGCTTTAGGTATCTGCATTTGCTATCTAGGTACCATAGGAACCTGCTGCTGCATTGGTTGCAACTGTGTCATTTGTGCACAAGGCATTTGCATTTGTTGCATGGATTGAAAATTCTGCTCCTGATTCATGTTATTCTGAAAATTCAGATTAAGTCCTCTCATTCTAGGTACTTTCACAGTTTGAAATGTATTGACATCACCACTTTGCTGAACAACACCATCCTGTACCAGCAACAGACACTCCCGTTTCCAGTGTTCCATGTTTCAGCAAAGATGACACGCAACATCTTTTTCATCCCTTGCACATCATTCTGAACCACTACATTACTCAAATCTGGACCGCGATTCATATTGGCTCCATGACCCCTACCTCTCACCTGAGGTTGAAGCATAACAGTTCCCTGCTGCTGTGGTATCTGTTGCACTAAAGCTCCCTGCACTCCTGTTTGAACTGCCTTAATTTGCATCACCATCGACTTCTCCTTCAACTTTTTCTGCTTCAACTCAATCTCATCATTACAGTATTTTGCATACTACAATACCTCATCAATGGGTTTCACTTGCCAGCAAATCAATGACTCTTAATCATCTGACCTATTTCAGGTGTCAATCCCTCTATGAGCCTGAACACAAAGTGCAACATGTCTTTCGGCTCAATCGGTTCCTTGCCATTATACTCCTTAAACACCTTTAATAATCTCTCATAATAAGTGTGTATCGACTCCATGACTTCCTGCACTGTCCTTTCAATTCTGTGCCAATCAATATTTTTAGGGGAGATTCTCGTCTTCAGGAACTCAATCACCTTATAATAATGTTTCATCACTTCAAGTGATGGTGCACCTGTAACTCTGTCCATTTCTGGCTCACTTGTCGGCCAATCCACTGTTCTCTTGCACTCAACCCATAAATCAGATGGCACTACTATCTCCAACACAGTATTACAGGCTTCTCACAGACATTTCGAAAGCTTCACAAATCTATTTGTCTGCTGGTACCACTCAACCGGTTTCTCTCTCAGTTTTGGATAATCATTTGTGAATGACAGAATATCACTCCTATGCCAGGGAACATGAGTGAATTGCCCTCCTGGAATTTCCCTCATTAGTAATATTTTTACTGGATCTTTTTCTTTCTGAACACTCTCAGACCCTTCTTGTGAATCACGTTTCCGTTTGTTCTTCTTTGCCCATGTGCCTTCTCACTTCTCTAATGCTCCCTAAATCTGAGCACTCTGCATTAATTCTTTAAGATGCGCTTTAATTCAGGCTGACCTCATGTGTTCAAAATCCTTTGCCTCAAAATCTAACCTGTAACTTTGTTTCAAGTGTTTTGTTTTCTCAATTTCTATGTCATGCTCATCTGCTAAGTCTGCTAACTTCTGCTGTATCTTGCCCACTTCTCTCGTAATTCTCAGACACAAGTATCTCAGCTCTTCTTCAGAATAGGATTCTAACCTATTCACTCCCATTCATCCTTCAACTAGTTCGGCTATTTTGGTAGCCAGTCTTACACAATTAATCTGCTCTTCACCCTTGGATGTATTTCCAGGGGAATTCAGACTGTCTAACCACTCATTTAACTGCTGTGCTGTCAATCCCTGTAATGAAACATTTCTTGCGTTCAGCAATGGCACATGTTGTACCACTGCACCTGGAGTATGCAGTGTCAAAAGGTTTAAGCTCTGACTTACATTTGCGCCATTTACGGCATCTGGAAGCGCCACAAGTGGACTAAGGTCCACTAATGGTCTAGATCCATCAAAGGTCTAACCCATAGATGATATTACCTGCACATGATCTCTCACCCCCCTCCTCATGAGGCTTTGAGACATTTCACCCTGTTCTACTGCAATCGGCTTATTCTGCGCAAACAATGATACCGCTGGACCAACAGTAATCTTCAGTGATATTGCATCTGGTGCCGCTCTGACACCCCATTTTGTGAAAGGGCTACTCTCATACTCTGATTCATCACTGGTGTCACTTCTGACTGTGTCCCTGTCATTGGTGTGAACTTCGGCAAACCCTGTGGCTGTGCCTGAGGCAACAACATTGGAGTCGGATCAGTCTGTACTAGCATTGGCCTCGGAATCCCTTGCTCCGTAGGAACCACTAAGTTCGAAGTTGTCTCAAGAACTGGTATCTCTGGACAAATTCTCTGTACCGGTGGTGGGTGCATCTGCGCTAGGACACCCGAAGTAGTCACTGCATTAGGAGTACTCTGCACTATCCCTTGTACCTGTCCATTATCTGTCTGTACTGGTCCCACTGTCCCTGACACTTGAGCTGGGGCAGTTGGAGCAGAACTAGTACTTGGACCCCCTTCATGTATCACATATGGTGGAGGTCAGTCCCTCAACACCTGTGTAGTGAGATTCTTGACATCTGAATCTTCTTCTTCCACATAAGTATTTTTCTTCTTTTTACCCCCTGATGAACTCTTATCACTCTTGCTAGTATCCTCTTTCTCTTCTGACTCATCTTCCTCTGTAATAGCAGGAAACAACTTAACACCCTGCAATGTCGTCATTCTCCACTTTTTCTGTTCCCAATCCCATCTTGTCTCTGCTAAAGACTTCTCTACCTTCCTTATTCTCCTCTGAAATTTCATCTCTTGCTGTTGTCTTGCTATGAGCTCCCAAACCGCTAATGCCTCAAACTGTGCTGGTCTCAGAAGTGGCTTTGTCTCATATAATGTCATTTGCAAATGATCCAAATTCTCAAATTAAACGTTCCATGCTCTGGAAACGCTAAAGCTCCCTGTTTCTCTGTCAATTTGCACCACTGTTTTAACCAAAGACATGGCGTAACACCTCGCTCCTCCATCACAATAAATGCTGGAGAATTTTCCGGTGCGGTCGGCTCCCCCACTGTTGCCGTAATGTAACTATCGCCTTACATGGCACTCCTAAACGCTTTGAAAAACTTCATCCTTCTCTGTTGTTTTTATTCGATTCAATAAGGAAATGACTTTTACTCCCAAGATTCCCTTCACCCGCTTTCTCAACCAATTGCCTCTTACAGACAGCTGCCAATCTGTTCGCGACTCTTCTCACTAACCAACCTATGCCAGTGCGGCTCACTCTGATGTCACACTCACACACCACAGCTGACAAACTCTTGCGGCTCATCCTCCTAATCTTCAACTCACACGAAACTAATGCAAAAGTACTGTGAGCACTAACCAAAAACTATTAACCAAAAACAAATCAGCTGGTTTACTACAGGAAGGTACACAATCGCTTTAGAGACCTCACGGATTTTCACTGATGGCCCTTTCGCTCATGCAGCTATTCCTCTTTTTCAGTCTCCCATATTTGTAAGTAAAATTCGACCGGCAAATTTAACTCTCAACTGATCAATGGGTCTGTCCTGGTGCACATAGGACTCACCAAATCTCAATCAAATATTTCCCTTCCTCACTTAACTTACACACCGACTTGGTGACCACGCCTGATCAACCTACTAAACAGACACAACATAAACCCAGGTGTCTCCTACACTTGTCAATATATTCCGGAGTCTTAGATGACGCAGGGTCCGTACATCACCGACAACCACGTGGACAATTTTTGAGCACAAAGAGCCACACAAATATGAAGTTCAACGACTTCCCTACTCTCATACTACGGAGTACGCAGACTCCTACTAAGCCTCAACTGGAGTACGCAGACTCCTTACTTCCCTCACATACATCACAATTCACCCGTGGTCTGCATAAGCCTTTGCAAGTGCAACATACCACTTTCACACTACCACAAGATGCTGAGAACATACCCAACTTTACTAGCGGGATATAGGATCTGAGAAAGTCATTTCTGGGCTTAAGGGGACATCATCTTTGCTACAATTGCCAGTTCAGAAAACAAAATTCTAATCTCATAAAAATGAATAACTAACCCTAATTTAAACTACCACCATAACCATCGGTCACCACATAACTAGTTCTCCAAGGAAACTAACCATCAAGCTGCCACCAAAAACTGATAGCGCGCCTGGTCCTTAGTAAATAAACTTACAAGGGGACGCCAGAACTTCGGCTAAGTTAACTCTACAATATAATGAAAACATATGTTATACATCTCAATATGATTATTACACATTTTTATTATTTCACATATATTTTAGTAATTTTTAGTACAATTTGTGAATGTTAGTTACCACTCTCCGTGGGCACATTTCATTTTTTATTTTTATTTTATTTTAAGGACACGCAGCGGGTTACATGTTTGCAATAATAAAGAGGAAAAAAACGCAAAAAAAAAAGAAGCATAAATACATCAATATTGTCGTACAGGTGAAGCAAACATTCTGAACAAGAGTCAATGATAATAGTTTCTACTCTTAGGAATCTCATAAATTTACTTATATAGTCGGCACGTTCTCTTTTACAGGCCGCTGCTCCTTTTAGTTCATACAGGCTATTCTCCAGGTGATACATAGATAAGAGTTGTGAAAACCATTGATTGAACCGTGGGGGATCAACATCACGCCACAGAGATGCTATGCAGTTACGAAATACTGACATTGCTATGAACAGAAAGTATCTATCTCGACTATTGCAGACTGAATGATCAACTCCCAGTAAAACCATTTGAGGTGTCAGATAGATAGACTGTTTCAAGATTTTCTTCAATATATCGGATATCCCAGTAATCAAACTTCCCAGTTTTACACACTGAAAGAACATATGACAGAGATCTGCTTTCGGGCAACCGCATCGTGGACACATAATTCCAGCCGTTTTGCCCCAGCTCGCAATCTTAGCAGGTGTATAATATAAATTATACAATACCATAAAGTGTTGAGCTTGCGGGCCAGCAGACACTAAAACAGTCCGTGCCATTTCCATAGACTCACAAACCTCTGTCTCTTTAGTTCCAACCCGTGCTTCCCATTTTTTAACCAATGTCGCCAGGTCATCTTGTATAGAATTTAAAAGCAGTGGATACAGATTTTTAATACCGCAGCTAGTGGGGTGTCGTGAGACTTCCATTAGCTTAATCTTATCCGTGTGCCAACCTTGGGTCATACTAGTTAGTAAAAAGGCTCTAATCTGTAAAAATTTAAAAAAGTCTATTTTTTCCAGCGCAAATTCCGCACTCAGTTCCTCAAAAGATTTGAGGTGGCTGCCAGAGTGAAACAAGTCCCAGACTTTGTGAATACCCCGATTACTCCACCTCAAGCAATAGTGATCTTTAAATATTGCTGGAAGCGTGGGGGTAATCCACAAGGGAGTGTAGTGGCAGATTCGTCCTATACCTATCTTGCGCTTAACCTGGGTCCATGCCTTAAATGCAGCATAAATTACCTTAAATTTAACCTTTTTATAGTAGCTGGGTTCCAGAATCCGCAGGAAGTGTGCGTCTGCTTCTTTGCCCAGAATCAGGGTATATATCGAAGGGAGAGCATCTTGCCCGGGTCTATCCGTAACATAAAGTATCTGTGCATACTGAAGCACTGCTGCCAAATAATAAAGTTTAAAATTGGGAAGTGCCCACCCCCCTTGCTCTCTTGGGAGAGTCATATAATGGAAAGCCCGGCGCGGCTTTGTATAGGACCAAATGAAGCTATTAACCAATCCCTCTATTAATTTAAACCAATCTTGCCCAATCTCTAGGGGGATTGTTCTAAAGAGGTAGAGTATTTTGGGTAGAAACACCATTTTTATCACATTACAGCGTCCCATGAGTGACAAGTGTAGATTGTTAATGCGAGCGAGATCTTTCCTAGTCTTTGTTAAAATTGGGCCCATGTTTATTTTTACCACTTCGTCAAGGTTTGCTGTAAGTTTAACACCTAAATATTGTACCTGTGTCAGCACACGCTCGTCCTTAAAATCTACTGATTCATTCACCAATATTTGGCATTTACTCTTGTTCAGCAAATAACCAGATCTTTTCCCAAACTGCAGGGCTTCCTGCTCTATTTCCAATATAGCAGTCCTGGGGTCCGTGGTCACCACCGCAATATCGTCTGCATATGCTAAAATCTTAGTACACCCCCCTTTCAATGAGACTGGCATGATCCGACCATTCCGGATCATATTCCTGATCAAGGGATCAATATATAGCGCAAAAAGCAGTGGTGAACACGGACACCCTTGTCGCGTGCCTCTCTGAATATTGATTGAGGACGACTTTAGCCCGGCAACTTGTATCGTAGCCGTTGGGTTTTGGTAAAGCTGTTGAATTGCCTTGACAAACCCGGGACCGATGTTATTTTTACGCAGGACAGACCATAAAAAGGGCCAATGGACCCGATCGAAGGCTTTTTCCGCGTCTAACAAGATTACTGCCATGGGAAGCCTGGCTATTGCACTAACATCAAGTAACGTAATAACTCGTCTTATATGATCTGACGTGCTTTTCCCCGGGATGAAGCCATGCTGCCATGGAGATACTAAGCCTGAAATTACCAAACTCAAGCGGCTAGCAAGTATTTTAGCGTAGATTTTGGCATCGCTGTTAATTAAAGAGATTGGGCGATATGAACCAGGCTGAGTGGGTTCCTTGTCCTTTTTCAAAAAAACTACTATCTTAGCCTCCCCCAGGAGGCCGGTTGAGGAGCCCCTGCTTGTACTTCAATAAATAAGTTAAGTAGCTGTTTACATATCTCCACAAAAAAAACTTTATAGAATTCTAGTGGAATTAGATCCCCCCCTGCCGCCTTCCCACTTGCCAAGGCACGAGTTGCTACATCCAATTCCTCCAGTGTCATAGGTGCTTCTAAAGCTGCCTTATCTTCCTCTCTTAACTGACCTGATATCTCATTGCCCGCGGCATCGATCCCTTCCTCTTCTTGGGGCTGTTCTTCATGGGTATATAATTTTTGATAGAATTGTCTAAAGACTTCCATAATCTCAGGACCGTTATGTACCATCCGCCCTTCTTCATTCACTAAGCTTTTAATACTCCCAAATACCTGCTTTTGTCTTATTCTTAAGGCCAGCTGTTGGCCCACTTTCCCGCTATACTCATAGCATTTCTGACGGTATACTAAAAATTTTGCAGCAGCTTTATCCATGAAAATCTTGGCGGCTTCTGCCTTGATGATATTCACATCGCACAGAATGTCTGAAATATCTACTCCACTGCGGATCACTTCCCCTAGTCGCTGCTCAGCTTTAACCAGCTTTGTCTGAACTAATTTTAGCTGATCCATGCGTATTTTCTCCTTTCTTAACACATAACTCAGGGTTTCTCCTCTGACAGCAGCTTTAAAAGTATCCCAAACTATCTGACAAGAAGCAGAACCCTGATTTATCTTAAAAAATTCAGGGATCCATTCCTTCATTTTATGGATATACACTGGATCAGCTAATAGTGTCCTATCAAATGTCCAAGATCTCGGCTGCGGGCCCTTTCTCCCTGTCTCCAAAGCCAAAACCAATGGGTTGTGGTCTGATATAATTCTAGGAAGTCTATTGACCCCTATTTGGTTTTGTAGCGAGGCTGTCACAAAAAAGTAGTCTAACCGGACTAATTTCTTATGCGGAGCAGAGAAAAAGGTGGACCCTGAATCCTGTGGGCAACACAACTGCCAGACGTCGATCAAGCCATGATTAATGGCCAATGACTGAAGTGCCCTAAAAACTTTGTTTTTTATACCCAGGTAGAGTGTTTGTTCCTGAATGGGTTCTTTACTATCTAAATGTATATTGAAATCTCCACACATTATGATAGGTGTTGCCCAATTCGTAAGTTCTAAATTAAGCCAATCCAGTATCTCAGGATCATCTGTGTTAGATCCATAAATAGAACATAGAGTGAACCTTAGTCCCTTAGCCGAGCATTCCAACAGAGCAAGCCTGCCAAGATTATCAGCAAATTGTTTATGTATAACCAGAGTACTGATCCGAGTTAATATCGCTACCCCTCTAGTGGTTGTGTGTTGTCGTGTAAAAACCGCTAGCTTCCACCCATAAAACTCCATTAGCTGCTTTTGTGTACCTGGAATATGTGTTTCCTGCATACAAATAATATCGACATTCCATGACTTGAAAACCTCTCCTACAAACTGCCGCTTCTTGTTATTATTGAGCCCACAAACGTTCACTGTAGCGATACGTATTTCACTTTGCTGTCCCATTTTTTATGGATGCTGATCCTTCTAGTTCCCCTGTATGCCTTATTCGACTTTGCTGCTTTCACACCCTGACACCTTTTCCACTGATAAGAGCCATCCCCGCACCCCCTACTGCGTGTCCCATTATCCTTTTTGTCCCTGTGACCCCCCCACCCTCCTCTAACCCACCCCCCAACCCTTACCCCTACAAATGGAATCGCCAGGCTTCTGAGCCTGTAAGATGGTAATTGCCAGTCCCGTTAGCCCACCCATACGTAAAACACCTTCACACACTTATGGCTTGCCAATCAATACACGCGGCCCCTCATCTTCACCCTCCCGATCAAAACCCTTAACCGATAGATGTTCAAAAAAACACCCCAATCAGTATCACATACATTTACATATAAACAACTATTCACGGCAGTCCCTCCCCCCCCTTCTCCCGTACCCCCTGCACTTGACCAGTTTTCAACTGCTGTACATATTCCCCCGCCTTAATTTCTGAAAGAAAAAAACTTGTAGTTGTTTTGTAGACAACTTTTAGATGCGCAGGGCTTAGCAAGTAGGCTTCCGCCCCCAACTCTTGAAATTGAGCAATCATCTGCCTAAGTCGCCACCGTCTTTCTACAGTGGCATGTGCGAAGTCTGGCCTACTAAAGAATGATACACCTTCCACCGTCACCTTTGAGTTGGGGCGGGCTTTTTCAAACACAGCCTGTGTCACTAAAAAATTACCAAAATACACTATAATGGCCCGTGGGTAACTCTGGTCTCTATTAGTAGCAGTCAAAGCTTGTTTTTTCTTCATTAGCGGAAAACAGTGTGCTCTCTGAATCTCCTTTTCCCAATCCCAACCATTCAAGTCTGGGAATGCTTGCTTAAAAAGTGAAACTATATAAGCCCTAGTATCCTGCCCCTCGAGGTCCTCTGCTATACCCAAGATCCTCAAGTTATTCCGCCGCTGACGGTTTTCAGCATCTTCCAGTTTCCATTGAATATCCGAGATCTGCTGCCCTTGTGTCGTCGTCTGTGCTGTTGCTGCTTTAACTTCGATTTCCAGCTCCTCCATTCGAGTCTCCATGGTGGCGATGCGTACACCAATATCCTGACAGGATTTGACCACTTTTTTAATAGATAGTTGTAGCTGTCTGCTAGCTGCTTTCATTTTCCTGCTCTCTCTCTGAGTCTGTTCATGATTCTGAACCATTGTCCTGTAGATAAGATCCAAAGAAGGAGGTTCTGCAAGGTCGCCCGTGGGGGGGGGGCACCAGAGTACTACAGGCCGAATCCCTTTTCGAAAAGGCCTGTTGGGTGGCCGTATAATCCCACTGCATTTCACCATCCTCCTCTTGAGGCTTGATCGGGTCTCTCCTAAGCTTGGCCCCTGAGCTGCTCCTGGCTTCAGTTTGCTCAGCTGATTTTCTTCTGCATGTTAAGTAGTTCTATACCCAGATACTTGCAGCAGAGCTACTCTCGATATCTGAATCTGTTAAAGGAATTTCTTCGTCCAAATCTGAGTCTTTGGACTGATCAGAGAGAGAAAAAAAACTCTCTGCTGTATCAAATGGCCCCTGATCGATGTTTGTTGGTTTCGCCTCTTTTCCCCTCTGGGCAGGAGCTGGGGAGGTAGTCTCGTATATCGTTGAGGACTTGGCCATATCGTCAATTTGTTGCAAATTTAACTTGCAGCTTGATGGACTAGATTGTACTACACATTTCTCTGGAACGGATTCCTGAGACCTCTGATTTGACTCCTTAAGTTCCTGCTCGGATAGCTTCGCACACCCCATTGGGGGGAGGGCCACCCCCTCCCCGCTATTTCCTGGGCTTGTACTGGCAGTCTCCTGACAGGGTGGCTCCCTCCCCCCTGCATCGAACATAGGAGTGAATACTTCAGGAGACGTAAATGCAACAGGTACATGCTCATCATTGACTCCTAACACGTTTGGTTGCGCATCACAAGCTGCCTTTTCCGTGGACCTTTGCTTAGGCCGCATCACGCTAGAAAACATTGTTGGAACAGAGTACCTTGCGTCTTTTTCCATGTCGGTTGTTTTGTGCAGGCCCCCTTTCACTTGAAGATTGCTGTGCTCCTTTGATCCGGGGACCGGTAGCTTTTTATCCTTTCTGGTTCCTCCTGGGTCTTGGTTCTGCCGTGCCCCTAAGGAGCGAGGGGTCCTGTTTATCTTCGGCACCATCCGAGCGTCCCACACGCCCCAAACACCAACTAATATTGCCAGGAAGCGGCGGGAATCGCGCTTAGCCGAGAGGGGTAAGAGCGCAGGTCTGGAGCGAGCGTCACGCTCGCATATTCTTGCGGGGCCCACCGGTGCCTGCCGTTGCGGCCCCGATCCTGGTAGGGACCACCAGAAAGCCGAAAAGCGCCCACAGCGGTCCGTGCTGCCGGCGCACAGCGTCCGCGGCATCCGCGGCCGCAGGTGAGCGAGAGCCGCGTGTGGTCTGGGGATGGGCTAGAGCGGTAGTGGCGATCAGCCGGGAAATCCGGCCGCCATCTTGGATTCCTCAGATCAGGGTTACCACATTTTCAAACGTGCACATTATTTCTCTACATTAATTTTCCTCTACATCTTATTATTATTATTCAAATGCACAAACACTCATTAATAATTTTAATTAACATATCTGTTTCAGCACCCTTGTTATGTTGGCAATATCAGCTATGGAGACCATGGTGGTGTAGAGGGCTTGCAAATCTTTCCTGATCTCCTGATAGTGTACCTCCTACAGCCACTGGTTCTCCTGCATGATGTCAAGAATCTGGCCCATCTTGTCCTGGGATTGTTGGTAAGCCCCCAGGACATTAGTAAGTGCCTCCAGGACAGTCGGCTCCCTGAGCCTGCTCTCACCCTGGTGCACAGCTGTTCTCCCAGTATCCCTGTCCCCCTGTGCCCCCTAAATGGTGTGCCCAGTGCCATTGACCCCGGGATCCTGATTGTGTTTCCTGTGAGGTGTGCACTGGGATCCCTGTACAGGTGGGTACACTGCTGATTGATGTGTCCTGGGGGCAAAGGTGTGGGGGCGTTGGGTGGGTGCTGTGGTGTTGGATACTGAGGGAGAGGATCTGTGGTGGACTGGGAGTCGGCTGGGGTAGCCGACTGACCAGAGGTCCTTGATGGGCCAGGAAGTTTTTTCTAGATCCAGATGTTCAGAGTTACTGTCATCACTGGGGGCATCTTCTGTTGGGGGATTGGATAGCGTGGCACCTCCCCGCCACTGGGATTGGCTGGGGCACCTGCGAGGATGTAAGTGATGTATTATGCATCATGTCTGTGACATATTCTACATCCCTACCTTCCCCTATATTGTTGCTCTTGCCCTGCCACCTTTGTTTGTGTATGGTGATGGATTGTGGGATTGTTAGTTCTCCATGCTGTGCAATGTTAGGTGGCGGGTGTAGTTGCAGGGCTGGGAGGGCTATACATGCAGTGGGTATAGCATGCAGGGCTTGGCATTGGGGTTAGTCATTTGTTTAGGTGCACTGTACGGGATGTAGTGGAGTGTTGGGAGTCAGGTTGAGGGAGTGAGATGGCATGCAGATATGGGGGTAATAGGTCATACATTTTGACTCACCAGTGTCCAGTGAGTCCCTCAGGATGCAGTATTCCCAAGACTTGCTCCTCCCATGCTGTCAGCTGTGGGGGAGGAGATGGAGGTCCAACGCCAGTTGTCTGGATGGTGAGCTGGTGCCTTACTGCCATGGAACGTACCTTCCCCCGTAGGTCGTTCCACCTCTTCCTGATTTCATCCCTTGTTCTTGGATGCTGTCCCACGGTGTTTACTCGGTCCACAGTTTTCCGCCATAGATCCATCTTCCTTGCTATTGATATTTGCTGTACCTGGGCTCCAAACAGCTGTAGCTCTACCCTGACTATTTCCTCCACCATGACCCACAACTCCTCATCTGTGAAACGGGGGTGCCTTTGTGGGGACATGGGTGTTGTGTGGTTTGCGTTGTGCAGTGGGTGTTGAATGATGTGGTGGGGTGCGTGACGGATGGCTGGGTGTTAGTGGTGTGTGTAGTTGTGTCTGTGAGTAGCGTGTCTGTCTCTTGGCTATTTTCCACGTTCATAAAGGGTTGTGGGTAATATGGGTGTGTGTTTTATAGTGCTATGGGTGTGGTGTGTGTCTTAGTGTCAGGTGTGTGTTTTTGGGATTGGCCAATGTTGTGTTGTCTTGTTTTTGGGTGGCCATTCTGACCACGCCGGTGTGTACCAACAATGGTTTGAGACCGTTGAATGTCCATCATGGTGATTCGTGGGTTATAATGTGGAGGGCGTTATTTTGTTGGCATGACGGTGTGGGTGTTTGTACCAAAACTTTACCATTTACCTTTGATCTGGAAAATTTGTGTTTGTGTCAGTATTCTGACGGTTTAGTGTGTGTATGACTTGCATACACAGGTCAATGTTTCTTGCTCCTACGGCTAGATGGGCTGACTCCATGTTGGTATGCAGCATGTGTTCTGCTGCTGGTGCAGCTCCCAGTGCTGGCATCTGAGACAGAGATACTGCTAAGGCTCGATCTGTCATCACTATCAGCCCCTTCTCTGCCTGTGACCCCTGCAATGAGTTCAGTCTGAATTGCCTCAACATTAGATACAGACACCTTGTGACATCACCACTAAACTAGCTAATCTCCACCTGTACATTCACAATCTTTTGGTATAGGGATGCAGTAGCATGTGCCAGTCATCCAATTGACCTTCTTAGGGTGTCCATCCTGGTTGCACTGCATCTTTCCCCCTGGTTTTGCCCTGAGTAAGTGTTTGAGAGTTTTAGACAAAGCTCATCGATGGCAGCTGTCATGCTGTCCGTTTTCAGGTCCAAGTGGCTTTGGTTCACTGCCATTTGTGTGGCAAGATTTTGGAACCCACTGCCATACAATCATGAATGATGTGAAACTTTATGTTCATCTGCTTCATTTCGTAATGTTGCAGGCATTGAATTTGCATTGTTAATTTTTCAAGTCCTCCATACACATATGTGTCATCAGATGCCTGTGGGATTTGTGGAAGTGATGGTGGCACAGGTCTTGCCCTGCATCACTGTAAATCATGTCCCATACAAGTGGCTGGTGTGGTCTCACAATGGGAGTCAAACTTGTTTGTGGATCGCCCTAATCATCCTCTGGTGAAGCAGGCTGGTGTGAAATCACAGCACTCGTGCGGATGCTGTGTGATCTGGATGTGACAATTTGTGGTTGATTGTTGTTATCATCCACCTACTTGTGACTTGCCTCACCTGCATTGGACTCTGCCCCTTCTGTGAGCTGTCCTGATACACCTGTGTTACAGAAAATAATCAGGTTAACTTCCGTTTGATCTGTCTGTGTGCCTACTCCTGATAGCTTTGTGTTTTGGTTACAATAAGCTTTGTCTGAGTTCCCACAATGGAGTGGTATGCCAGCAGTAAGTTTTGCCTTAACATGTTTATATGTGTGACCCATTCTCATTAACAATACAATGTACATGTAGAACTTACTTGGGTTGGGGTCAGTAGCTGAGGTGTCCAGGTTGACGAATCCAGCAGCTGCCTTGGACTCTATGGTGCCACCATTGTCTCTATAGCTGTAGGTGGGGGTATAGTGTAGGGCCCAGCCCCTGCTGCTGGGCTTTCTGCCTGAGGTCAGACCACCTCTTCCATATTTCTTCCACAGAGTGCTGAGTGACCCCAGAGGCACTGAGTTTTGCCTGCAGGTCTGTCCAGATCTTGCTTTTGGGCCTGAGGGATGGTCATGGTGGCTCTACCAAACAACAAGTTGCGGTGGGTGGAGCATTCATCCATCAGGATTTCAATCTCCTCACTGAATTTGTATTTTTGCTTTCTGCCCCCTGTGGCCTTTGCTCCTTCCTGGCTTTGCATCTTGCTTAATTTTGGGGTGTTGCTTTCACAGGAACACAGTTGTCAGCCTTCAGAGTAGGCTGCCACACCTTCTCCCTCTCTCGCACCTTCTCTGGCAGAGACTGCTTTGCATTTCCTGCTCCAGATTTTTGGGCTTTGGGTGTGGCCATTGTTACAAGAAGCGCTTTTTTTTTGCTTTTTTTAATGCATTCACAATGTGCAAATGCATTTGCTGAATGGGTAATCACAAAATGCGATTCCTTCTATTGCAACTAGCATGCTTTGCGAGTCGCAATTTCTATGCACCAACCCTATGTACATTCCTATTAGTGTCACTAATTTTTACAAAAGGGGAATCGCAAATTCTGGGCTTGGTACATGTACCCCCAAACATTGGCTTTACCAGCAGTAAGCGCATCTCTGGATGTGTGGCTCCAGTGTGACCGAAAGGAATGGACTTGGGGTTGAATGCTTCTGCTAGTGAATCAAATCGCTCATCCACGAAGTTTAGTTACCAAATATTGGGCCTGAGGTACAAAACTTTTAAGCAGTCACAAACAGTCTAATTCATTGCAACTGCTAAAAAGCTATTTGGCATGTTCAAATGCCGAATTTGTGATTCAGTAACCTATTTCCAAAGCACAAATTGGGTTTGCGAGTCAGTATTAGGAAGGGGCATGTTTAGGGCATCCCTTTCTAGTACCAAATCACACAGGTATGTGTGAATGTTTTCTGACTAAAATGGCAGCCATAAAGCATTTGCATTTTACCTCCTACTTCAAGTAGGTGGTAAGCCATTCACCAATGGGAAAGGGTCCCTAAAGGACCACTGCCTACTCTTAAAAATGTTAATTTTTATTGTTGAAACACTTCCTATTTACCCTTAGGGGAATTGGACTGCGTTAAAAAAAACATGTATTGCTTATTTAAAACCAGTCACAGACATGGTGGTATGCTGACCCCAAAAGGCCACCATCCCTGTGACATTTTGCGATTCCCAATGGGTCGCAAAGCAAGACCTACCTCATTATTTTTAATGAGGTAGACCTGTTTGCGTCTCACTGAGAATCACAAAATGTGTCAAAGACACTTCTGTACATATGCGTTTGCGCTTACCAAATACTGGATTGCAAAAATTCACTATTTGGTTATCACATACCCTAGCTTTTAAACATTTGAACCAATATTTCCAGAGCTGCCATATATACTACGATCCTGGGTGTGTTAAAAAATATACTTGTTCAAGAGAAAAAGGGCCAGATGTACTAACATTAAACATACTGATTTTCTAATTGCGATTCTCTTGATGAAATTGGTATTCCCAATGTATAAAACTCTTGAGTTTCATTAGCGATTGCTACTGGGTCACAAATAGACCTACCTCATGCATGTTAATGAGGTAGGTGGCAATTTATGACCGGTTATGAAACAGAGCCATTGCAGGTATGGTGGCCTGCTGAGGTCAGTAGACCACCATGTCTGTGATTGTTTTTTAATGAAGCATTTTTTTAATGCAGCCCGTTTTCCTTAAAGAAAAACGGGATGTGTTTAAAAAGAAAAAAAAAACTTTACAGTTTTATTTCTTAAGAGTAAGCAGTGGTCCCAGGAACCACTACTTGCTCTTAAAAATTTTATTATTTATATTCTCAAAGGGGAAAGGGGCCCCTTCCTCTTTCAGAATGGTTTACCACCATTTTGAAACTGGTGGTAAAGTATTAATGTTATGCGACTGGAAATCCTTAGCAAAACAGTATTACATACCATACCGATTTAGTGTTTGGGAGGGACGCCCTAGCCAAATACTGAATTGCAAAAGCATCAGAAAAAAAGCATTTTTCTGGTCGGAAACTGCCGATTTTGCGAATCGGGCCGTATGCGACCATAAAAATGCTTTGTACATCTGGTCCAAAAATGTATTGAAAGACCCTTGTCGTGCACAGAAATTAATCTGCTTCACAATATCCCTAAAGTAGATGTGCAGAAACAAACATACTTTCACTTTTTTTTTTACTTTAATAAAACTGCTTAACGAAATAAATGCTTTGCAAAACTACTAAAATGAAACATTTTTCATTTTTTACTGGCCATACATGGGTATACTTCCCCCCTTTTGGAGAGGGGTGATTTGAGTGCAACATTGATGCATTCTCCGAGTAGATGTTTTAATTTCCTTTCTAATTTTCCTTATTTTAACCCCAGGAATCCGCTAGTATAGAGATCACGCTGTCGATGCAAATCTTCTAGGGAACTATTTAACTAGAACGGACACCGACAGTACACAGGTTACATGGAGTAAATTATAGGAGGTGTATTAACCCACTTATGTAACATGATGATTCCAACCTACACCCAATAAACTACACACAATCGCTTCAGTAGTTGCATTAACTGACTGATCTCTCTCAATGTAATTATAGTGCGTGACCTTCGGGAATATTCACTGGTCTCTACATTGTTTTGTGGTTCAAACCTTTGACCTGCAGGATGAATGGATATCCCTGCAGCCCATTATTAACCCACTGGTGATCTGTGTTACTAGGGATGACAACAGTGAACTGCAGATTACAACTAGAACTCTGCGATAGCCACATTGCATGTGTCATGCCAGTTACATTTTAATCAACATACAAGTTAGCTGCTTTACCACTTTTTAATATTAATCCTTTTATCTTTTTCCCATCTGTTCATTCTTTTGTTTTTTTGGCCTGTGGTCCCTCCTCGCACTCGTTTCCTATTTTCTTGCCACTAATCTTTTAATTGTCTTCATATTTCCTATTTTGACTTAATTTAATTTTGTTTATAGAGTAAACAAATATATTTACCCCATTGCAAAGCTGATTAGGCCTACGTTCTAGACCCCAAGGACAATAAAAGCAACACTAAATTTAGGGTGAGTTCTGGCACACAGGAACACAGAGAATTTTTAAATGGGTGAAGATCCGCCGGCAATTACTCTAGCGGTCATAAGAGCAGACAGACAACAATCTGAGTGAGCAACTCATCAGTGTGCTTCGCTTCAGCCTTCCAGGCGTCTCAACCTTTTACTCTTTAATGTGTCGCTGCTGGTGATGCTGCCTCTCAGGGTCTGGTCTGTGAAAACTGTATAGGTATCCCTTATTTAACTAATGTGCTTGTTTTGATTCGTTTTACAATCGTAATGAACCATTCACCTCAGTTTCCAAAGTTTGTGTTGTTTTTATTTCTTCAGTTACCTTTTTTGCACACTTCCATTTGCTCTTCTGCATATCTCTCATCCCGTTTGACTATTTGATATTCTGACACTCATTTGTGCCACCATATTCTTCCCCACAGTCTCTCTATACTTGGGTAGTCTATCCATGACACACCTGGATTCCATTCACTTTTCTTTTTCCTTTTACCCTCCTTTTTTTACATTTTGCCGTCAACTCTTAACCTTTCAATGCTTCCTTCTTCTTTCACTGAAGGTGTAGCTAGCTTCTTGCTGTAACAATCCATTGCTTTCGTTTTCCTTTTCTACTTTAGCTAGCTGCTTGTCTAGAAGTTCCACTAGAAACTGAAGAAATAGTTAAGGTTTGACAAGCCGTCCTGTAATGTGTCTGTATATTTTGCCACGCTGTTTCTGGGCTCGATATTAACAGTATAGCTCAACCAACCACGAAGTAACATTTTTCTGTTCAAATACCAATGCACACACGTATGAGGTCATTGTCACGAAGATATATAACATGAAGAGCTAGATTTTCTACACCTGACAAGTATCTCACTTAAACAAAATGACTCGAAATGCAAGTTACCTGTGTGGAGGCAGTATTACGCCAACTAAAAAAACATTTATGAGTACGGAAGTCGTACCACAGGAGTTCTATTTTATTTTAGGTAGTATTATGTGCCCTTTTTAAATCAGCCCTGAAGCGTCCAACTCACTATGAGTGAAGATGCAAACAGGAATTAGGAAATAGGAATTGTGAATTGCACATTCCTATTTCAGATTTGTTGGAACCAAATCACAAAGGCATGCGACAGTACATAAAACAGTACTATAGGGGAACTGCAGTATGTACTGAAAAGTGCCTGTGTGAATACGCCCTGATGTGTCACAATAGAAAAATAGGAAATGTATTCAAAGCACAACTGATAAATAATGCAATTATCCAGAATGCTACTTTTGCCCTGGTGTGAAATGTAAACCTTTACATGAAACCGACAACAGAATGTTTTTTTTCTTTGGTGTTGGCTTATCGCTTAGCTGATTCTGATCTGAAATCTCCTTGGAATAGCATGCTTCTTTTAATTAGACACAAGCTACACTTATTCGTCCCACATTTCTGTTTTCAGGAAGCCTTTTAGATTTCATGTTTTTTTAATCATCAACAATTTTTTCATGAAACTGTAATGTAGTAGCTGTTTGCTGTCTGTGAGGTTAATTTCTGGGATCATCCTCTTGAACTCCTCTTCGTTCCCAGTTACATTTGGTGGCAGATTGCTCGCATTCCTTATTAACTTGTTAAATCGGTAGGTGAAAGCCTTTCGAGGCATCTCTCTTTAAACATTC
Source organism: Pleurodeles waltl (assembly GCF_031143425.1). Taxonomy (NCBI): domain Eukaryota; kingdom Metazoa; phylum Chordata; class Amphibia; order Caudata; family Salamandridae; genus Pleurodeles; species Pleurodeles waltl. The sequence goes on from NC_090436.1 coordinate 495,001,202, forward strand.
TTTATTAATGCTAATATGCCAGATGGGACACATTAAAATGGTTCTGTTCTTCCTGCTGCCACTACCCACCATTTTACCACATCGTTTTCTAGTTGAAGAAGCGTGTGTGAATAATAGGTGCGTTGTTCTAGTTTTAAATATTCAGAAAAAAATACTCCATAACAAAAAACAAATCTCTCTACAAAACCGCAAATTAGCCGATTTCGTGCAACAGAGCATCGTTTTAATTTCTTAAATATAACACTTACGTGGACATTGATAATCCCAAATTTAATAGATATAATTCGAACGGGTATATTAAAAAGCCGCTTTTCACATTTTAAATAAAGGCTACATGGAAATAATATCTTCAAATACATCTTCAGAAGCCTGCTCTCATGTTTGTAACTTCACTGAAAGATCGGTGCCCATGGCAAGCCCTAGCCCTGAGACTATTATATGAGTCGGTATTACGTTGCATTGGCCCCAATGCGTGGCAACAAGATGCTCCAAAGGTTCTGTCTACTCTGATTGTTGACAATTGTACACATCGCAAAACCTTAACTACTAAAATAAATTACTCTCCATAAGCCACTAAGGGCCACATGTACAAACACATTTTCTAAACACAGAATGGGTAAAACCCTTTGATACATCTGGCCCTAAGTGCCAGCCAGCAAGTTATCCTCAATTAGCAATGTTTCTTAGAGGAGAGGTAGAAGTAGAAATGGGTCCATGTATTGCTTGCATGTGAACTCAGTTTGCAGCTAAAATACTGCTCTTTTGTGGATCTCCATTATCGAGATATGTTCTGTGTGGGATTGGGTTGGTAGTTGAGTGAGGTGTTAACCCTGCTTAAGCAACAGCCACGATCCCTGTCAGGACGAACTACTAAAGCCACTAAATTAACCTACGCTTAGCTCTTTGGTAGCTTGGCACAAAAGCAGTTAGTCTTAACTAAGAGATGATGGTGCACTGGTACTTACACCTTACTCTTTTAGTAAACCTGTTAAAGATTTTTTCCCATTGCTTGGGCAGACTTTTGTTGGTTGACCTGAAGCGCAGTTAGGGAGAAGACATTACAAAGACATTTCGAGCTTGTGAAGCCAATGTGACTCTACAATAAGAGCTAGGAATCACCAATTATGATTCAAGGAATTTTATTTTAGGACATTTATCAATTTAGTATATAAACAGAATAGGAATAAGCTCATGAGATACAGCAATACAGCTGGAAAGCTGAAATATCTTCTTAGATTAAGCAGTAATAAAAAAAGATACAAAATAGTGACAGCCACAACAATGATGAAGCAAACTGTTGTACATAGGTGCTCCATAAAGAATCTTCAATTTTCTCTTCTGAACATAGATTGACTACAAGATCATCTAATTAGGGTTTCTATTTAGGGAGGCTAGAAGGTGTCAGCAGTAGAAGTCTTGGAAAATGGGAAATTGAGAGTTTAGCATAAAGCTTAACACTCTCAGGAAAGCTTAGCAAGAGGACTGTTCCTCTTTCAGCATCTAGAAGGAACCCACCTAGCTAACTATAGAAACACCAATTAAAATAACAGGAGCATCAAATACATCTTTATCTCTTCTTGCGCCACCAGGAACCAACCAAATTGTTAACTGAGAGTAGCTTACACACCCTCTCATGAGTTTCCCATCCCACCAAAAATGAGACTGCAGACTGCAACCTTGAGTGTCACACCATCTTGATACGTGATAAACTGAGGACCTCCATTGGCCATTATTTATCTAGGTTTACTGCCAGGTTCCTCACCGTAAGCCTCACTATGAAAAGGCTAATACAAACAATAATCCTTTCTCTAGCTACCTAGAAGCAAGATAACGCACCTGCAAAAGAAAAGAAAAACAATTTGCAAGGCTAAATACATATTCAATCGAGGCCTGTAGTCAGGCTAAGTTAACTCAGCAGTCAATCTGAACTCTGAATAGATGATTATACATACACAAGTATATATTTAGAGACAATTACAAAACAGTGAAAGAGAAAACATAATTATGTGGTTCAGTTGAATGTGCACTTATATGTAAATTCCTAGGTCATACAATGATTACATTCCCTTAATACATCTAGATGCACCACACGTTAAAGAAATCAAGTTACAGAGTTGTATATGGATATATAGTTGCATAATTGTGACATATTAAGGGTGGTGCTCAAATTATGCTGCTTCACAGGCAATGTGTAAACTATTTATGCAGCACACACTCTGTAATAGATTGAAAAGACAACACAAGAAAAATCCCACACCAATTTAGAAAAATATGTTACATTTTTATAAACTATTTGACACCGAAACAACAAGAAATAATTAATTAGAACTGAAGTTATGAATGTTTAAAGTGTAAGAAAAAAACTGGTGTCTAAAAGGTCAAAGCTGAAACTGCAGGCATCTAGTTACACAAAACCATGTGAATGTCGAAAAATATAGCTGACCTGGATGGAAAGCGAGTTGGATACGAAAAAGTGGATTGGGCCAGGTTGGTGCTTACCTTCGGACTTAGAAGAAATTTCAGAAACATTTGTCTAAGGAGATGAAGTTTAATGAGGAAAGGCTGAGGGCAGGATGAGGCATCATTATCAGAGGGTTGCTGGACGAATATATTGCAAAGCTTTTTATGTTCAGACTTAGGGCCTGATTAAAACCGCGGTGGCAGTCTGACTGCCGCCTCCTCGGCAGTCCAACTGCCAGATTATGAGGATGGTGGTCGGACTGCCCAAGACTGCTACAACTGCCAGGATCTCAGATGGCTTTAGGGAAAGCAGTGGTCACATGCAGTGGTGCAGATGCCGGCACTGCTGTGCTGATCACAACATGCCTTTCTGCTGAGCTTTTCATGGCAGGGATCCCACCATGAAAAGCTCAGTGGTAAGGCAGGTAAGGGGCCCCATATAGGGCCCCAGGATGATTTTGCCCATTGGACAGTGTGGCTGGGGGCGTATGCTGTGCCCCCGTCAGTCTGCACTGTTGGTGCACTCTGTTTGCCATGCACAACATTGTGCATGACGACAGTTTGCTAGAGGTGCATCAGGCGCTGCTCTGTGGCAGCATGTGCCTGAGGCTCACTTTATGAGCCCAAACATGCTGCTGCAGTGCCATCAGCGCAGACACTACTGCCAACCCGGTGGTAGTGTCATAATGTGGCATTCGGGAGGCTGCCAGCTTGGCGGCGTCCTCCCAACTGCTGCATTGTTGGTCTGGAAGTCTGACTGCCAAACTCAAAATTAGGCCCTTAGTCTCTTTTTGGAAGTTGAAAATCTCCATCAGGACAAGGCTGTAACTGATGAGAGTTCCAGGAGCACAGATATCCCTTTGGCGAAGAACTGCTGAACAGGATTTGCTGTTGCGAAAAATAATGTAGTGGGAGTCTGGTTACCGGTGATGCACTTTGGGTGGATAGATGAGCAGGTTGGTCCTGGTCTCCTCTTGGTTCTCAAAGCAGTTTTTAGCTTAAAATATTCTTAGTCCTAACTCTTGGATATTGGCTCTCTGGGCACCTTTAGCACCACCATCAAGAGTCCAGGATTGGAGAGCAACAGTTGAGTTGTGAGGACTCACTCAGGCTTGGTCAAGGTGCAGGATCAAGGTGGTTGGATCCTTTTCTGTCCCTGAGGCTCTGATCAGGAGGCCAGCCACTATCCTTTGGAGTCACTCAGGTTGTCCTGGGTTCAAGTGATGGAACAGGGCTCAAGCAGGAGGACAGACCTCTGAGGGTTCAAGGCAGGTTTCAGTAAGCAGACTAATCCTTCCAGATAGAACAAAACAGTCCTCTGAAGTTCACAGCAGGCCACAGTATCAGGCAGTTCTTTGGTAGTCCTTCCCCAGATCCAGATTCAGGCCCTGGGATATGGTATACCACTCTACAAAGGACTTAGAAGCAAAGTAAATATTTAATTCAGCTGCAGACTAATTTTCCACATTTTAGGGAGTGAGCACACGCATTTCAGCACTGGTTGGCAGTTCCAATGTCATCAGAAACAAATTCAGACAAATAGGGGTAAAGGCAAAGGGGTAAAGGCAAAAGGTTTGCGGGAAGACCACCATAAGTCTGACAGGTTTAACATGTCTCCTCTGATCTTTGCTTCTGGATGTTTCACAACTGTTTTGTCCTTGCATCTGTTGCTTGCATTCTGCAGTATCAAGAAAGGAATATTGTTATACCTTAATATTGTATCCAAAATATCAAGGACAAAAATATTGAAAAGTAAGTATATGTAGGGAAATATAGATTTAATATTCTTAACTACTCCACATCTACGTACCACAAAGATACACATATTGTCTAGGTACATAATTGTGGAGTTAGGTATCAAAAATCCATACATATTTACCTATTGATATTTTTCTTGTTGATATTGTGTCTTCTATATTAAGGTGTAACAATATTCCATTCTCAAAACTCAGAACCCACAACCATCTGCTAAACAAGCTCCAGGCCCAAGCTTTTGTCTAAAATGTTGTTCTTTTCTGTGCCGCCCAACCGAGCAGCACCAACTACAGAAGGGTGATTGACAGAAAGTCAGCTAACAGTCTGCTACCCAATCACAGCTACGGGAGTATCCAGTTACAGGGTTAAGAGAAGTAGGACTGTTGTCTCCACTGGCTATTAAAATATAGCGATGAGCTGGGCTACTCTCTGCATTGATATTAAAGTTAGATGTAAGGTCTGGTGGCAGGGGGTGCTGTGTTTAGCAACACTGTATGATTTGATTTAAAAACACCTGCTTGAGAGTTCCTTGTGTGTACATCTTTCAGGCAGCATCACTCAGCCCCACTCTGTTCAATACTTGTTTCCCCATCAACACCAGGAAAACCGCCACTCAAGCCCAAGTTACCGGCCTCCTGAGCTTTGGCAACACGCTCTGCACAGCAATCACTATCCAACTCCTGAAGAGACTCCAGACTATTCAGAACACAGCCACTAGACTCATACTTAACCTCCCCGAACAGAGGCACATCACCCCCTAGTGCAGGTATCTCCACTGGCTCCCTAGTCATAAAAAATACCACTTCAAGATTCTTGCATATGCCTACAAGACCCTCCATGACCTAGGACTAGCATATATTAACCACCACCTAAACTTCCACCAACCCTCCAAACACCTGTGCTCCACTTCCCTTATACACACTTACTGCATCCGCTGCAGCTACAGTGGAGGACGATCCTTCTGCTACTTCACCATCAAGTCCTGGAAAGAACCTCCCCTCCAAACAGCACCATCCCTGTAGGAATTCAGAAAAGGACTCAATTGAGCCCAAAATCAATGCAGCACCTGGATTCCTTCTCCGGTGATTATTTGTGCTTTATAAATCTGAGTTGATTGAGTTGATTGAATGGAGAGATGAAGGGAACTTTTGCCAAGTAGTAGTGAGGAAATCTGAAGAGGAGGTCATATGGGGTACTCCAAAAAGATTGTTGCTTCAGGCACACCAGCACTAAAGTCGTCACTGGTTATAGCACATCTTACAATGACTCCTCTGGTGGTCAGGAGAAAGAGGACTGGCAAGATTTGATTGTCTGTTTCAGAAATGTAAGGAGACTTTCCAGGGCTTGCTTGTATATGACTAGGTGTCATGTTCCAGCCAGCACTCATTTCATAGACCTTCATGAAAATCTCCAGATTCTCAGTCCCCGCATACTTCTGAGGGGAAGTGTGTTGCTTGTGCTCCCATGAGCTGGCTTGTGTTCTGGGGGTTGAGTTGTGGGAGTGTAGATGTATTGACTCAGAACAGGTAGCTTTCCATGACCATGGGAATTCCACTGATGCTCTTCAGAGACTTGGAGCAAACAACAAAGTGATGGAAGGAATGAGGGAATTAATGTCAGCCATTGGCAATGGCTCGGGCCATATTCGAGTCCATCAACCACAAATTGTTCATTTATTGTTTATTTTATTAAGCAGCATTTCCTTCTACTAGGCTAAATGTGTAGTAAGCTGTGGGAATAGAAGACAACGTTGGAACCGAGTATTTACAATATTAACAAAGTAGAAGTATTGTTAGGATTCACCAGTCAAAAAACGAGCAAATGTCAAAACACCTACAGATATAGCAAGAGAAAATGCTATAGTTCTATAAATAAAGAGAATTATTTAGCTTTATGACAGGGGTCGAATTTTTATTCATGATTTTTTTGTTTTTCTGTGTCGAACCTTCAGACATGACTTGAATAATACTACTTAGTATAAAAGAATGCTTATTATTTATAAGGTGTGAATAAAAACATATTACCTTAGTGGCAATAAATATATTTTTAAATATGTTAGTGTGAAATTCCTAATACATTACTTTCCATAAAATGTGTTTTTAAAGGCAGTGCATTTCCAGAAAGGAGACTGTAAAAAGAAAAAGAAAAGGTATTGTGACATTAAGTGGGAGAAGCAAAGTAAGGACAGTTTTTTTTTTTTTATATAAAGCAAATATAATACAGGACATGGACACTTATTTTGTACATTAACACAGTTTAAACATAAATTATTATACCCATACTTTCTTGCATGTAATCAATTTTTTTTTTCCATAGCTTGCTATGGAAGATGAAAAAACATGTTTGCATTTTTAAATGTAGGAATTATTAAAAGTGGGGATATTTACTTTGAGAAAATAGGTGAAATGGATAAAGTAGAAAAGGGATGCATTTAACTAAATTAAATGTAACAGATTTTAATGAGCCTAAGGCTGAACCCATCCAACTGCAGAAGACCAGTGCTACTGTAGTTGAGAATTACTACATGTAGAAGAGTATATTTTTAATTTCTCTTGTACGTGAAAACAGCCTGGTAGCAAGTCTCAACATACCAGGCAAGGAAATCCTGACTATTGATTTCTGGTCCGTAAACTACCTCCCGCATGACATAACCGTTTAAGTATGTTGAAAAGGAATCAGGTTTTTGTCCCAAGATCTCAAGTTTCAAATTGATTGAATTGTTTTTTTAAGTTATGTTTTGAATATTCCAAGGTCATGCCATGATTCTCTTATTGAGCTATGGTGAGTAGTTTAAAGCTTACCCTTGCTTCAGTGTTTACGAGTATCCATTAACATTCTTGCAGCAGTTTGAATTCTGTCAAGTCTTTTTACATTCAACTCACATGTATCGTCTATAGAAACATTTTAATAATCTAATTTTGAACCAATGGTCGCTCTCTCCTGTAACTGAAGCATGGGGCTGTCTCTCTGGAGAACATTAAGATGACAATTATCAACCAAAATGTTACAGTCAGCCAACCTGAGAGGACTTATGGCAGCATTTCCAGCAACCCCACAGACAAAGCTGCTCTCTGCTGATCTAGAGCTAAACCCAGAAACACGTGTCCTGAGATATACAGCACTAGCTGTACCCACTGAAGTGAAAACCACAGACTACTTTATGGAGTAAACATTTTTTTTTTACTGCATTTACCATGGTGCAATGGGGCTGACTGCATGCTTGAGTGTGAGGCAGGGTGCTCCCATCTGTTTCCTGTCTAGAGAAACATATCTGCTCATCTCCTTGATAAACGAGTCTCCAAAGAGAAGGCCATCTGCATTAACGCCTTCCTCTTTGGTTGTCAATGAGCTGAGCTTGGGGTAAATTTTTGGCTTTTTTGCCACTCCTGGGAAACATAGGCATTTGCATTGCCTAGCACGCATTTTGCTCTCTGAGCCCAGTTCGAGAGCTCCTCAGGGTCTACTTGATTGCCCTCCATCTTAGCCTCTTTATCCAAATCAAATATCCTAGTTAAAGGTCCAACTAGGTCCAAAAGTCTATCCTGGCAGTTTGACCAGGCCCTGTCAACCTCTTTCTTGGGATCTTTCCCAAACTTGGTAAAAAGTAATAACATGTTGGGGTCTATCGTGGATGTTTCAGCCACTTTAAAGGGAAGGGAAGGTCTGGGACACCCAGACTTTAACTTGTTGCTAGACAACTTAAATAAAAGGACACATAGTCAGAAACAGGATTGGACGGGACCCACTCAGAAGAATTTGGGTGGTGGTATGACATAGTGTCAAACATGGGTTCACCAAAATGATCAACTAGATCATCAGACACCAGATGAGGGGAGAACACAGAAGGAGACATTTTATGCCTTTTCTCCAAAAAGGTCATTATCATCAAGTCATCCATTGTTTGTGTGCATCATCTAAATTATTATCCCAATCACTGTCTCTAATAGGGAGAATATTTAGGGGAGAGGAAGGGAGCCGCGAAGAATTCACCTCTTGAGTGGGAGGCCCAAATTTAACAGAAACACCTCGGGAAGGCACATAGGGAGGTGCTGCATGTTTCGTCCCTTTCTTTGAAGGAGCATCCTTGGGGTTCTGCAACATTTTTGATAGAGAGTCTTCCAAATGTCCAGCATGGATACAGAGACCGCATACTGGATAGAGACTTTAATGAGGGATTTCAAATTGTCCTTTATAGTCTGGGTTTGCTCATCACCAGACATAGTTACAGACAAAAGTGGTGAATTATAATGAAAGACACTGAAAAAACGTATAACAAAATATGAAAGGGTTAACAAAATAAAAATGAAACCCAGAAAAGCTTCTATACAGAAAACCCCGACAGAAAAGGGTCAATTCCGAAGGGAAAAACCCAAAGAGAGGACCTTAATAAAAGGGGGGTGGGAGGTGACGTGCCCAGAGACGGTCCGTTACAAGAGAGAAGGCAGTACCCAGGAAAGCCCTCACCGGCCGCAATGCAGACGAGCAAGGGACGCAGAGGCTCTATAAAAGTAGGGCCGCTTTGGCTCAGAGGTGGCAACGCTTGGACAGAGCTACACGTGACACGCTTCCAGAGGCAGGAATGCCTCAGAAGGGACAGAATGAACATCATGGAAAGTTTGAAGCGCGCCATGAGTGCACGGCCTGCCTCACAGAATGACCATAAGCAACGCACATATGAATATATAGTAGAATTAAAACAATAAATATTAAACACTATACACAAAATCACAAAAATAAGGTTATGAATGTAATGCGAGCATAGTACTTATCTTGACTGCGAGCAGCAAGAAAAGAGGGCTTGTTGCTCTCAGTCAATATGGTTATGCATATATTCTTAGTGGGATTGGTCACCCCATTGTGATGGTATCTGGTAGTTTTTTCTCCCAGGGTTTCTGAGATTTGTAGTTCTTGGCTGCTGTTTATTAAAGTAAGAAAATAAATGAATAATAGGAGCCTCCGGTCTTGTAATAAAATCTGCAAGCTATACGTACATGTGCAGAGTTAACTACGGTAAACCTATGCTTACCTGTACATATTTGCCATTATAAAGGATGCATACTCAAAGTTTTGGCCATTTTGTACTTGTATTGAGATATTTTATCTACAATGGTCAGGTAATATGCCACTAGAACCTCTTGTGAAGCTTAAACAGAGTACAGTGTAATCAAGTGACACACTTCTGACAGAAAACGGTTCTACTCAGAATGTTAGATTTGTTTCTGAGATGGATGCAGATGATATATTTGAAATTACAGAAAGAATACCCTCATTTTAGCTACATGGACCAGAGTCAAAAACTTCCAAAGAAACATCAAGAAAGTAAACAGCTTTCTCTCAAAAACAGTAAGGACTACGTTAAAATGCAAAACAATTTATAAGATTTGCGTGCCAATTAATAGTTGAAAGTGAGACTAATCTACCATCAATTTCGCTATATGTCAGTTGTAATGATATTCTAAAATAGTTATGTATGCCTCTACAATTCAATATACTTCTCATGATACTACAGGAGAACAAAATGGAAGTGCCTAGTAATTTTCTGAATCAATTCACTATTTGTGCTTAGCTTTTTCCACCTATATGATACTATCGGAACAAAACGTACCATTTAGAAAAGAAAACTATGAATTAAACTCAAGATTCACTACAATTGTTTACAGTCGCAATGGGCACTTCCTGATTGAACGGAAGGAGGACCTTTGGCTTCACCCAGGCCATCTGCCACTCATTACCAGTGAGTGCAGTCCTCTTCGTGGGATATTGCTTTAATAACAGTTTAGGATACGTCAAAATGTATACACATGCACGTTCCAGTTTTCCTCACCGTTGTTTTCTTGTAGTTATTAGGTTAAAATATATCAGCATCTAATTCCAGTGTGCATTTGCTCAGCTTTTTTATATTTCACGAGGACAAGGATTAAAATGTTCTCTCTCTGTTACCCTTAAATACATCCTGCTCTTGTTCCTGCTCCGAATTATATAAGGAACATGCACTGTTTGATGTGACATGGCAGTCTCCTTATTGTTTTATTTCACTGTCATCATCATATCCATTACATGGCAATCCCATGATGTGCTGCCTTTTACAATCGAACTCAATAGAGTGGCTCTTTGTACTGTATTGCTATTGCTGATAAGTTTATGAGCTGCATGGATTAAGCAAAGTTATACATGTTTATTCTTTATTATTGTAATGTTTCTTGCATGCTGTTTGACAGTACTCATTATTAAGAGCAATAGAGGCTCTGGTAAAAAATAAATGTGTGGCCATTAAAATGATTACATTTCCCCTGGATAAGCCTGCATTAGACACAAAGGGGCTTATTACGAGTTTGGCGGTCCTGTGACCTCCATGTTGGCAGTGGCAGTCCGACCCCCAACAGTCTGGCAGAGCAGACTGCCATATTAGGAAATTGGCGGCATAGGAAATAGGAGACCGCTAGCGGTCCACCACCACCGCTAGGCAGCATAGACCACCGCTTTCTTCTGGAGCAATAAACAGACCTGCAGAGACCATGTTTCTGCTGGACCTATTACGATGTTGCACACCATGAATATGACTGCCACTGTCCAGCAACCACAGAGCACCAGGCAGAAACAAGCCGTATAAAGGGAGACACTCACCTGCACACTGCAATACATGTCCAGGGCCACCATCCACCGCGACCTTTACCTCCTCATCAGTGACTTGTGGGTGAGTTTGTGGTGACACGGTGGTGTAAAAAAGTGAGGGAATGGGAATAAACAATAAATTAGTACGTGATGTGTGTTGAGTGGGTGGCGTGCAGTGAAGTGTGAGAAAGTGTGCAAATATGAGTTTGGGGGTGCAGTGCGGATATGGGATGTGTGGCTTATATGAGGTGGAGTGGTGCCTATCCTATTGTTCGCACTACTTTTATTGTGTTCTGCATTGTGGAGGCAAGGATTGTGGTGTGTGAAGGGGTGTGTTTTATAGCGTGGTTGGTGGGGGTGTCAAGTGTGTGTATGTGTATCAGCTGTGTTGTTTACAAATCTATCGAATGTGGTGTATTGTATTACTGTGGGGGACGCCAACCGCTGAGGTTCTCACCTCCATTAGAAGACCGCCCTGGAAAGACAGCCATGGCGATTTTCGAGTTGTAATAGGCTTCTGGTTAGTTAGTGGGCTGGCAGTCCTGGTGATCAGTCTGCCCCTTTTTCCGCCCTCCAAGGTCCTGGCAGAGTCAGAATTTTGGCTGACTTTTGGTGGGCTTTGCTGGTTAACTCGTAATACAATAGTTTGTTTGACCGTCAACATGGTGGTCATCTGGCAGCCACCACCGTGGCAGTCTGGCAGTCAGACCGTCAAACTCGTAATGAGGGCCAAAGTCATCAATTCAATATACATATATATGTAACCTCTAGATGCCTCAGTGTATGTTGATGTTGTGATGCTGGTAAACGTAGAGTGTACACAAGTGCAAAGGTATTGGTGTCACAATGGGAGTAAAGTGAGAAAAGGCATCCTTACCGGTATGGCAAAGAACATACACCTATAAAAATTCAGTTTTAACTAGATATGTGATTGATGGGCTAGAGTGCATCAGAAATGTATCTACCTTTAATGATAGAATAGTGTAGAAAATATGAAAGCTGATGACTTTCCAGACCCCCTGTAAAAACGTAATTGGGAGGGGGTACCTGAACAATTTACTATACACAATCTGCTCAGCTAACACTACAGCTCCTCATTGCTGTGGATACAACAGAAGGTAATTGCTCTGGTGATTGTGTGTTAAGTTCAAGTAGTACCAACTATTCTGAAGTCAAGAGTGGGAGAGAGCTGCATTCCATTCCAAAGCTGATGAATTTGCTACATTGCCCCATTCCATAGATTTACCTTAAGACATAGGGGCCAATTTATATATTGGTGGATTTGTACAGACCATCAAAAATCAACACTGTAGCCATCCATCAATGTGACTGTCTACCCCTCCTGATTTAGATGTCGGCAGTATGACAAACAAAACTCTGTTAAACGTCCTCCATCTCCGTCACCATCCAACTCCTCCGTCTATGTTGTATTGGCCCAAAAGTGGCCTACGGAGGTGCTTACAGCAGCAATTTTGCCTGCTGAAATACAACTTTGCTTACAGTGGTCATATCCATGGTGGCTCACCCTCCACACCTGGCCTGGTGGTAATCATGGATCTTATGCTGCTTGGATATGTTTACCGCCACTCGATATGGAAGACTGGCCACAACATCAACAACAGAATAGCAAGTTTGTCATTTTTTAATGAAAAATTTCTCATAGTTACACATTTCCAAAGGTTGCATTGTTACTCACTCATAAACAATTGCTTAACTATAAATGATACTGTTGTGTTCCTTTTGTGATATTTGTAATTTAAAAAAAAAGTTTTTTAACGAATCATAAAGCCATCAGAGCTCAGAAAACAGAGGTCATGTGACATTAAAAAAAGACCATTATTTATTGAATAAACATGTTATAATATTTAAAATACCCTAAAGGTTATTTTTAACAGTGGAGGGCACATCACTTTCATGGTCTAACACTGCATTTCCTTACATACCACATTTATTATTCCTTTTTCTTAGGAGGGTGTGCAGTTTTTGTACCATGGAATGTGCAATGGGGCAACACATTCTCCAGTAAGTGTTGGGCATGGAATGTAGTGGATTTTACTGGTGGGATGGTGAGGTAGAGCTGATATCTGATTTCCAGCCCACTTGCATTTCAAAGAGCACTGCTGCATGCTTAAGTTACAGTCAATGTGCAAAGTAATTGTGCAACACTCATGAGTTGAGAAACTGGAATAATTAGCTTATAAAAATGACACCAAGAAAATAAAAGTTCTATTAGTTGAACCACAGATATGAAATTTGAAAGTTATAATACCTACATGGCGTTGAAACACAAAAAAGTCAAACCACATCCATCTTATTGTACAAGACAAAGTCAAATGTTAATGCCGAACGTGATGGAGGGGAGATTGGAAACAATGACCAGGTTGGTTCTGCAGAAGATTTCTTCCTTCAGGCTTAGGTCCTGATTAAAAGTTTGTAGTCGAATCATCACACCTTCGTGGTCCCAAGAAGACTGCTGTGGCAGCAGTCTCTTGGCCGTATATTACTATGTGCGCATGTTGAACCACTGACCACAGCCAGTGACGCGGCAGGCTGCAATGTTGGCGTTGCATAATTTTGTTGGCGGTGCGTACTCTGTTGCCATCATAGGCGCTGCCAACTGCCGAGCCTGTTAAAGAAACACAGTTCAATCAATCAATCAATGCTTATAGAGTGCAGCGACTCACCCATGAGGGTCTCAAGGCATTGGGGGGAGGGACCTCCACCGAAGAACCACCAGGGTTCCTGACGCCGGGCTTGGTAAGGGCGCGGAATGGCACAGACGCACTTGCCTTTGGTGTGCCTTTGGTGCACCAGCAGCGTGGCCACGCTGCGGTGGCATTAAGAAGGGGGTGGGGGACGGTCAGATGGGGGGCAAGAGAGCGGGAAAGGTGCTCCATGGGGGGAGGGGGCCAGAGGAGAGAGGGGAGAAAGGAAAAAGAAATAGAAACAAATGAAGGATGATAGAAGAAAAAGGAAGAAATGCAAGAGTGAAAGAGCAACAGAGAGAAAGAAAAGAAAAGGAAATACTTACAGTGATGGCCACTAGAACCACCAGGGATGAGGTGCAGGGACAAGCCTGCAGGTGGAGGAGGGCTTCGAACTGGGAATCAGAAGACTCCCAGTTCATCCCAGCAAAGCAGAGGCAGCAGCATTCAGAGGAGCTGCGGAGGGCAGCAGACACTGACCAGAAGGTCAGTGCAGCTACCCTCCTACAGTGCTGGGACCGCCATTAAGAAGGGGAGGGGGTCTGGGGAGTGGCCAGCTGGAAGGCAGGAGGGTGGGAAAGGTGCTTTGTGGGGCTAGATGGGCATCAGAGGAGAGAGGGGAGTAAGGAAAAAGAAATAGAGAAAAATGAGGGATGATGGAAGAAAAAGGCAGAAACGCAAGAGTGAAAGAGCAACAGAGAGAAAGAAAAGAAAAGGAAATACTTACAGTGATGGCCATTAGAACCACCAGGGGGGAGGCACAGGGATGAGGCACAGGGACAAGCCTGCGGGTGGAGGCAGGCCTCAAACTGGGTGTCAGGAGACTTCCTGTCTGTCCCAGCAAAGCAGAGGCAGCAGCAGCCAGAGGAGCTGGGGAGGGCAGCATACACTGACCAGGAGGTCCCCTTCGCAGGAGTTTGCTGATGGCGGTCAGCCGTCATTGAATGCTCACAGCAAAGCAACAGAAGAGTGCTTATTGGAAGGATTGACAAACAACACAGCTGACATCCATTGGTCAAGTAGACACACGTGCAAATCACACTATAAATGACACCCCATCACAGACCATGAGCCTTAGTTAGTCACTTTCACCCACTTTAATTTCAGTCACATCACACCCCAAAAATCCACATTTTCAGAGGATGAGTTGAGAGTCATGGTGAATGAAATCATACGAGTAGAGCCACAATTGTTTGGAGCCCAAGTCCAACATCTCCTCTCAGTACGAAAATAGAAATTTAGCAAAGGATAGTTGACAGAGTGAATGCTGTAGGCACCACCTTAATCACAAAGGAACATTAGGAAGAGGTGTAACACCATGAGGAAGAAGGTGCCTTCTGTGGCCTCCAGGCAATACCTGGAGTCTCTGAAGACTGGTGGTGGTCCTCCCAGTGCCCCAATACAAATCTTTTACTAGGAAGAGAATGTCTTGGCTATCCGGCATCCTGAGGGCTTGACAGCAATAGCAGGGGATTTGAGTCTGGTAAGTCACACCACAAAAACTGTCGCAAAACTTTTTTGTGTGTGTTCATATTTCAACTTTTGCTATTGTGTTGTTCATCTACTTTCCTAATCTGCATTGCGCAAAGTATCAGAGATGGCAGGTTGTCAATGTGTGTTGTCGTACATAACATCACATGTATCAATTTCCACCATATGCCATATGTTGGAATGGGGTTTGTAAGGGTTTTAATATCAAGGACTCATGGTATGTTCCAACATGTAAATATATGGTCCAACCAAACTTCAGTGTGGCAACAGGTATGTCAGACTAAACATTTGTCAAGTGTTGGGAAGTAGAAAAAATGACATGACTACAACTACCATGAGGCCCTCTTTCTGTAATTCAAAACAAGAGGCCATTGTGCACTTGCCCAAAAACACTTGTTAGCCATGCCACAGCTGACGTTCACTCATCATGAAGCTCACCAATTGTCTAGTGTTGGGAGTCTAAAAGTGACATGACTATAACTACCATGAGGCCCTCTTTCTGTAACTCAAAATAGCAGGCCATTGTGCACTCGCACAAAGACACTTGTTAGTCATGTCACAACTGATGTGCATTCATCATAGACTAAGCAATCTGCATATCATGCTTAACTCTGAGATGTGTATGCCTCCCTATCTTGATGTAGCCCTGGTAACCCCAAATTAAACTATTCAGGTCATGAATGACACCTTTATCAACTGTGTACGTCAAGTAGTTGTAAGACATTAAGCTGCTTCAACCGATTTGAAGTGGCAGGTACCCCATTGACTCTGCGCTGCTCGCATGATGTCTTCTGCAATATAAACAACCAAGCAGTGCGGTTGCCTGTATCTTACACAACTAGGCCTTTGAATGATCAAATACATGTTACTTCTCCACTGTGTTGCCATTCCTGTTATGATATGTCATGTTCATTACTTAATCCAAAATGCAAGTTATCAGCACATTTAATGAGTTTGTTAATCCAAATAGTTTTTGCAACCTCCACAAATCTCTTGTCAACAACTTTAATATCATGGAAATAATTCACAATAGGACACACTACCCATTAACATTTTCCTTGGTCTCTTCTCACTGTAACAATAAGCATTTGGATGTAGATTACACACTTCCACCAATAACAATGTACTCTATTTCTCAATAGGTCGAACTGGCACTTCATCTAGGCAGGCATTGCCCACAGAACAGACTCCCAACCCACCCCCGGATGAAGCCTTCATGCATGACAACACTCCTGGATATTTGGACGTGGATTGACAGATCTGGCACATCTGGTCGGCCTGGTCAGATGGCAACAGTGAGTCTCACTGCAACCCCAACCACAATTCTCACCCCAGCTGCTACAAAAGCTCAGCCAGCAACAAACCCCCCAAACTGTGTACTTAGCACAGTCAGTATAATCTTGTACCCTGCTGTCCTGGGTCCTGAAGTACAAATCATCACCCCTGACACAGAATGACCAGGACCCAGTTAGCAAGGGCACCCTGGGTCAAGGGCTCAGGCTTGTGGGAGTAGGGACTGTGGGAGGGATGCTGCAGGCAGGATGAGTGAGCCCACTTGGGAAACTCACAGCCAGGACACCATCAGTCAAGTCTTGGGCGGTCTATCAGGAGTCCTAGGGCATGATGGGACAGATAGTGACCGAACTCCGTGAAATCAAGCAGCTGCAGAGGGACATGTACCAACAGATGTAGGTACATAATAAAAAAAATGGGCACTCTAACAGGGGTGCTGATGGACATCCAGACAACTCTGAGGAGGGCTTTTCCACCACCCTCTACCCATTCCTGTGGTGCAAGTACATCAAGGCCACCTACATCTGCAGCAGACACAGGAAGGGAGGCCCTGCCAGAGGAAGAAACACTGCCAGAGACCTCTGCCGCAGCTAAAACCCTCCCTCCCACCCTTGCAAATGGGGACACCAATGCAAATATCCAAGAGGTGCGGATGGCAAGATACCCACCGCTGCCAGCAGGAAATATCAACTTTAATGTCCTCCTTTGTGTGTCACACATTCACTCTGTAGATTAATTCTGCATACTTTCCCCTACTGGTAGGGGTAGCTTGGAATTTGGAATTCAGATGATTTGGCATCTACATCTATGGTTTCATTCACCATGACTGACTCCTTCACTTTTTATTTATGTTTGTTTTTGCCCCAATTATGTCTTCACCTTTAACACTTTAATAAATTTACAACTCACAAACTCTTTGTCTGCTTTTGTAAATTTATAATTTAGTAATGTAGATATGTAAGACCATGTGAACTATATAATGAAACAACAAGCTACTTCTGTAAGCATGGATATGTTGCATGTACACAATGTTTAGCTCAGGATTACAACCGTGCCACATCAACACATACATACATAAAAGTGTCTAGTCTAAGATGATTTTTATTACATTGTTCAAATCATAGGCTGCCATGATGTCAGATACGTATAAAAGCAAGCATGATTGATTTATACTGTGTAAGTGATGAAATTACAGATACAGACCTCCAGAACATGGATATATCAGACATTGTCTTGTAGAAAAAGACAAAAATCTATGTGGTTGATATCATCACCTGGAGCCATATAGACTACCTCACAAAAGGAATCCAACATCACATAATACAACAGTCAGACAGCTGGCAGTACAGCAGTTTCTGATCACATGGTCATTACAATCCAGTGCTTCTGCATCTGGTGGTATGATATAAATAAATGTCAGTGAAGTACCACAGGCACTTTGGTTACAATGATGAAACGCATCAACAGCTGCCTGCAGTTTGAAGAAAAAGAGTGTTTAGACAATGTGAAGTAAAACTTACATGGATTTGGCCTACATAGATACTGACCACATGATACACATAATGCATCATGGTCACCACATGACAAGGAACAGGTCCAATGGAGTCTCCTTAATGTACATCCTATCATGTGCAAGCTGTCTTGGCAAAGGTCTTGTACACCCAAAGTCTGTGACATACATTCTCAGGAAACAGTCCATGTCCAATTTGTATGTCCCAACAACATCAAATACCGCCCAGTGTCACAACTCTGAAATGTTCAAATGAAGATGCAATGCTGAAGGTACCTAAACAAACAGAAAAAACTAAGGCCCATATTTATACTTTTTGACGCTAAACTGCGCTAATGCAGTTTAGCGTCAAAAAGTTTTGCGCCGTCTAACGCCATTCTGAAGCGCCATGCGGGCGCCGTATTTATGGAATGGCGTTAGACGGCGCAATCAGACCGGCGCTGCCTGGTTTGCGTGGGAAAAAACCACGTAGACCAGACAGCGCCGGCGTAGGGGGAAAATGGCGCATGGGCGTCTTAAAATGGGGCAAGTCAGGTTACGTCGAAAAAATCGTCTTAACCCGACTTGCGCCATTTTTTAACGACGCCCATCCCCCATCAACATGACTCCTATCATTGTAAAGATAGGAGTCATGCCCCCTTGCCCAATGGCCATGCCCAGGGGACTTCTGTCCCCTGGGCATGGTCATTGGGCATAGTGGCATGTAGGGGGGCACAAATCAGGCCCCCCTATGCCACAAAATATTATTAAAAAAAAAAAAAAAATACTTACCTGAACTTACCTGAATGTCCCTGGGGTGGGTCCCTCCAGCCTTGGGTGTCCTCCTGGGGTGGGCAAGGGTGGCAGGGGGGGTCCCTGGGGGCAGGGGAGGGCACTCTGGGCTCATTTTGAGCCCACTTGTCCCTTAATGCCATGCCTGACCCAGGCGTTAAAAAGCGGCGCAAATGCGCCGTTTTTAGCCACGCCAACTCCCGGGCGTCTCTTTTGCCCGGGAGTATAAATACCACGTAAAGGCCTGGGAGTCATTTTTTAGACGGGAACGCCTCCCTTGCATATCATTAACGCAAGGAAGGGGTTCACGCTAAAAAATGACGCACATTCCGGGAACTTTGGCGCTATTCGCCTCTAACGCCATAGTATAAATATGGCGTTAGTTGGCGTTAGTTTTGCGTCGAAATTGCGTCAAAAAAAACGCCGCAATTTCGGCGCAAACGGAGTATAAATATGGCCCTAAGAGTATAGTTATGAAACCAAACATATGACACACTTCACATAGCACGTGTCTAGAGAACGCAGTCCATTACAAAAATTTGACATAAACAAAGCTTTTACTAAACGTGTCAAAAGCTTCATCACCAAACAGCCTTTACCAGATTTTTCCAGCGCTTAAGCCTCCTAAAACGTTAAAAAAAATACTCCTAACATCATCACAACAAGAGTTCATTGTACAATCAAAGTCATGACATAGTTACACTCATGAGAAGAAGCTGTTGATGAGGTCTTGTCTCAAGTCAGCTCTTTCCTCACCACTATCATCATCATTTGGCATTTCAGGATCCTCACCCGGTGGCACCTCAGACTCTCTCACTTCTGCGATGTAAGATATGTTCCTTCCCAGCACGATGTTATGGAGCATGCATCACGCCACGGTGATCTGACCCACCTTCCAGGGTGAGTAGAGGAGGGCTCCCCCAGTCTTGTACAGACAGCGAAATCTGGCCTTCAGGATCCCAAAAACCAGCTCAGCTGGCCACCGTGTTCTTCCATGGGTATCATTGGAGTGGATATCCCCTGGCGTAGTTTGATTCTTCAGCAGTGTCAACAACCAAGGACGGTTGGGATATGCTAAGTCTCCTGTTTTGTAATGAGAAATAAGAGCTACAATGAGTCACACATTTCCTGATTATAGCACCCGACATTGCACACACAAAGTTAGGACAGATGTTACATACCAACAAGTCAGGCCCTCTCCGGTTGCAGTTGTGACATCATCTGGGGTATGGTGCTGTTCATTATTACAAAGGAATCATGGCCTGAACCTGGGAACCTGGCACAGATACTTAAAATGTACAGATCTGGCTAGCAGACAACTTGCACATTGATAGAATGGAAGTGCTTCCTGTTTTGATAAACTTGTTCACTTGCAGGCGGTGGCACTAATGTAATTTGGGTGCCAACAATGTCTCCCACAACATGTGTGAAGAGGCCAAATCCATAGAAGCCAACCTTCACATTGGCTAAATCCTCATGTCTGGGGAACCTGAGGAAACTGTCAATGTGTTTCATCATTGCTGATAGCATGATTAGGTTGTGATAGACCACCAGCTATGGCCACTGTATATTGAAAAGGCCCAGTCCACTACCAATATGCTCTATTGAGCAAACACATGGCTGAGTACAGTGATCAATCAGTTCATGTTGTTTGATGTTTTGGGTGACATTTGTACCCAATAGGCTACTTTTCTTCAGTGTGTCATGAGTGCTGGTACATCACTACTGTGTCTCATGTGATGGTGACACTCATTCATGTGATAAGACATATAATGAACTTTGAGTACAGTCACTGAGCAATAATTTCCCTTGGTAAGTGGAGAATGTACAGTTACATGAGTTATCTAACACCACTGTTACCAACAGCATTTGCACCTACATGTTGATATGTGTACCTGCCACTTTTGTAGTATGATTTACACTACCTTTTCCCACATGATCAACCTGTCTTCATGGGATGATGTCTGATTCCATCACATATGTGTATATGCAATAATTCATTGAAAAATAGTTATTTGTGCAGGGTATGCAGTACATGTGTTACACATACCCTAATCCATTACTCAATTCTATGGGGGTGATTAGGGTTTGGGGGGTCAGGGTTTAGGTTTTAGGGGCGGGGTGGGGACTCAGGGTATTTTTAGTTTTTGTGGTGGGGTGGGGGGCTGGGGGTGATTAGAGTTTGGGGGGTCAGGGTTTAGGTTTAAGGGGTGGGGCGGGGTGCTGGGGTGGAAGCATGCTGGGTCGATCATGCTGATATGTAATGTCTTTACCAGGAATGCATTTACAATGGTAAAATCGTTGTAAACGCATTCATGGTAAAGGCATTAGTTTTTAGAACGAGGTCGTTGTTCTGACATCGTTGTTGAGCCACGGGTGGTTTAGGCACCCGTGGTTCTGACGTATAACCACAGTGATGTGCCTTCCCACTGAGAAATAGATGAAACCACCTCTTCAAGTAATGGAGTTTCCGTGAGCCTCAACAATATTCAATGGACTATTGGCTTTTAGTTTTGCCTTATCATAATGCAATTCCCACCAGTACCAATCACAGCTGGTGATTTGCCTAGGCCTAGCTGATTCATTGTGCTGTGGATATTTGCAGGCAAATCTCCCAGCATATTGTTTACAGTGTATTTTTCAGTGCAACATGTGTTATGTTGTAAAGCTACATTAGTATGTCTTCCATGACACCATTTTGACAATGGACATATTAGAAAGTTACAATTGAGAAGTTTCTAGAGTATTGCACAAGTTTTTCCATTTCACCTTCTTCCAGCTAATGTACTTCTTGCTGGAACATAGCTGTATTAGTTAACCATCATTTCATCATGATGCGGTATGAGGTATATGCACATTTGCAGACTGTAGTGCCATGTGTGGAATCAGTAGGAATCCATTTTGCATGCCATACCTTTTGATACCAACAGGTAACTGAGGTTTGCTACAAGGCCCAAACCATTCAAGGTGACAAGGTTTTCTACTCAACACATAGGTATTTTGATTGCAAAACATCACTAATGAAATTGGATTAGTCTGTGATTCTGAGGCCCATATTTATACTTTTTGACGCAAAACTGCGCTAACACAGTTTTGCGTCAAAAAAATTAGCGCCGGCTAACGCCATTCTGAAGCGCCATGTGGGCGCCGTATTTATTGAATGACGTTAGCCGGCGTTAGCCGCCGGCGCCGTCTGGTGTGCGTTAAAAAAAACAACGTACACCAGGCAGCTCCGGCGTAGGGGAAAATGGAGCTTGGGCGTCAAGAAATTGGGCAAGTCAGGTTGAGGCAATTTTTGCACCTCAACCCGATTTGCGCCATTTTTTTTTCACTCCCAACCCCCATAGAAATTACTCCTGTCTTAGCAAAGACAGGAGTCATGCCCCCTTGCCCAATGGCCATGCCCAGGGGACTTCTGTCCCCTGGGCATGGTCATTGGGCATAGTGGCATGTAGGGGGGCACAAATCAGGCCCCCCTATGCCACAAAAAAAAAAAAAAAAAATACTTACCTGAACTTACCTTAATGTCCCTGGGATGGGTCCCTCCAGCCTTGGGTGTCCTCCTGGGGTGGGCCAGGGTGACAGGGGGTGTCCCTAGGGGCATGGGAGGGCACCTCTGGGCTCCTTCAGAGCCCACAGGTCCCTTAACGCCTGCCTTTTGCAGGCGCAAAAAAACGGCGCAAAAGCGGCCGTACGTAATTTTTTTTGACCCGCCCACTCCCGGGCGTGATTTTTGCCCGGGAGTATAAATCCGACGCACATGCCTCGGAGTCGATTTTTTAGACGGGAACGCCTACCTTGCATCTCATTAACGCAAAGTAGGTGTCCACGCAAAAAAATGACGCTAACTCCATGGACTTTGGCGCTAGACGCGTCTAACGCCAAAGTATAAATATGGAGTTAGTTTTGCGTCGAAATTGCTTAAAAAAAACCGACGCAATTCCGGCGCACACGGAGTATAAATATGCCCCTGAATTTACAGTGGGCAGCTGTTTACAGTTCATGCGGCATGCATGAATGTGGCCCTAGCTGGAGTCTACTGTACATTATATTAATGCTCTGTGAGCATTACTGTTAGTCAAGTGTGTTCTGGCACATGCAATAAACGTCTTGTATTTGGCATTTCAACAGTATCTCAGGCAAGTGGAGTCAGGGCTGACATCTGTGGAGAAGCAGCTGGCAACAGTACCTCCTGTTGGGACACCACAGTCACAGAGGTATGCAGTGGCCCAAAGGGTGAGAAGAGTGCCACGGAGGACACCAATTCTACATTGTGGTTATTCAAATCCAGCTCCAGTGGACATTCCCTAGTGGTGATCCTTGTTCATCAACACCCACCACGATCTCCACCCTCCCTGTTGCTTTCTACCCAGTTGGCCTGGCCTGCTCACCCAAGAGGGGAGCTGTCTCCAAGCACCTCATCCTGTGCTCCGTTCCCCCTGCTGCCCTGACTGAGGAAGCTATTGACCTCCTGAGAAACATCTCTGTGGGTCAGACAGCACTACTGAATGCCATCCAAGCACAGGGCAGCCATCTGCAACAAATGGTGCCTACCTGGAAGGCATCCACAATTCCATGTCTGCCCTTCAGAGATCTTTTCAGGCTCTGCCCTCCTCCCTCATAGCAGCCTTTCATCCAACCCTTAATTCAACAGCATCACCTGCCTCTTCCAGTTTCTCTATTCCCATACCTGTCCCAAGCACACTCACACATAAATATGCACAAACCTCAACAACCCCAAGCAGCACACGTAAACAGAAACACCACAAAACACACAAGCATTCAACCACTCACTAGACACTCACCCCTCTCACAGCCACCACCACCAGACACCACAACTACACCCAGAAAACCATTCCCTAAGACATAACACCCACACCAACAGACATACCCACCTCTGCCACCATACCCCAAGACACCACACCCACACTAACAGACATATCCACCACTCCCACCATAACCAAGACACTACACCCATACCAACAGACACATCCACCACTCCCACTGTACTGCCAGACACCATGCCCACATCAACAGACACATCTGCCAGTGCATCCACATCACACACCACAAAGAAACACAAATGCCCACACTCACCCACATAACAGACACCTACAAAACACAAACATCATACATCAGAGACACAGACAGCAGCACCAACAATACACACACACCTGACACTTCTACTTCCTCAACCTCGCAAACTCTAATCCCTCCTGGATACCCTGCCCATTTCCCTAAAGAACATTTGATGTTTGCCTTTGCCCTTACCCCTGTAAAAACCACCAACCCAATGTCAACCACAACCACAGCCACAGCCACACCCCAAACCATCCCTTCAACATCCAAGTCCTCCCTTGTGAAACCTGATCCCCCACTGAACCCAGCTATACCCCAAGAAACCCCAAAAAACAACAACCATTGCATAGTCAGGTCCACCCCTCCCAGAACCAAACCCAACCATCCCAAAACTGACCCCCTCATAAATTACATCAATGAGGTACCTGGACTGCCCGCTGGATGCCCCTTGCTGGTGAGGTTCCCATGGCAGTGATCTGAGAGGCAGGTTAAGTGGCACAGCAGTGTGATGGTCCACCTATAGAACTATTGGACTGATCATTGGCCTTACCTACATGTGCTTATATTTTTTTAAATAAAAAAGGGGTTTCTAGTTTTCTTACACATTAGTCCTGCCATTACATTTCTACTATTTGGATGTTCATGGATACTTTGGGATGCATGACTAAAGTTGTGTTTGTCTCATCCTGATTGATGATCCATTTGATGTGGTTGGTATGATCTCACCTTGTGAATCACGGCTGGAGTCACCCAGGACAAGGGACATTGTTTAATGGATGGATATGTGGGATATAATCTTTTAGGGGCTGACATTGTATTGGATGGTGTTTTATACGATGTTAGAAATGGGGTCTTTGGTTGACAGTCAGGTTACCCCCTGTTCAAGCAAGGACCCTCACTCTAGTCAGGGTAAAAGAGAATCACCCTCAGCTAGCCCCTGCTTACCCCCTTGGTAGCTTGGCAGAGCAATAGGCTTAACTTCAGAGTGCTAGGTGTAAAGTATTTGTACCAACACACACAGTAACATAATAAAAACACTACAAAATGACACAACACCAGTTTAGGCAAATAGGAAATATTCATCTAAACAAAACAAGACCAAAACGATAAAAATCCGACATACACAAGTCAAGTTATGAATTTTTAAAGATTAAACAAAAAAATAGCGCTTAGAAACACAAAATGCTTTGATGAGGTGTTAACACGGCGTTGTGACGGAGTCGTTCCCAATAAGCCGACACCAGCGTGCTGGACACGGAGTCGCGTAGACCCCCAAGTACAGTACCTTTGGTGAAGAGTGAAAACAAGTCGATGCGCGAAGTCGGGAATCGAGGCGTCTGTGCGAAACGTTGAGTCCGCGCACTTCGAGCGGCGTCGGTCACGATGGGTGCGGCGACTTCCACGGAGTCGCGGACTTCAGCGGGGCTGCAGCAGCGTCGGGCCTGCGAAGGTCGGCGCGTTCCAGCAAAGATCACGGAGTTGGGTGCAGGCGGCGTCACCGAATTCAGCAGCGGCATCGGTCCGAAGTCATCCAAAGTCGATTTCCTTGGATTTCCACCAGCTTTTTTTTCAAGGGCTCAGGGACTGGATAGGGCACCACATGTTAGAGCAGGAGTCTCTCCAGAGACTCCAGGTGCTGGCAGAGAGAAGTATTTGCTGTCCCTGAGACTTCAAACAACAGGAGGCAAGCTCTAATCACGCCCTTGGAGAGTTCTTCACAAGAGATTTGCACACAAAGTCCAGTCTTTGCCCTCTTATTCTGGCAGAAGCAGCAACTGCAGGATAGCTCCACAAAGCACAGGCAGGGCAGCACTTCTCCTCAGCTCTTCTCCAGGCAGAGGTTCCTCTTGTTTCCAGAAATGTTCTAAAGTCTGTGGTTTTGGGTGCCGTTCTTTTACCCAATTTCTCCTTTGAAGTACGCCTACTTCAAAGTAAAGTCTCTTTTGAATGTGAAATCCTGCCCTTCACAGGCCAGGCCCCAGACACTCACCACGGGGTCGGAGACGGCATTGTGTGAGGACAGGAACAGCCCTTTCAGGTGTAAGTGACCACTCATCCCCTCCCTCCTAGCACAGATGGCTCATCAGGAAATGCAGACTACACCCCAGCTCCTTTTGTGTCACTGTCTAGTGTGAGGTGCAACCAGCCCAACTGTCAAACTGACCCAGGCAGGGAATCCACAAACAAGCAGAGTCACAGAAATGGTATAAGCAAGAAAATGCTCACTTTCTAATGCACAATCTTAAAATCAACTTTACTAAAAGATGTATTTTAAAATTGTGAGCTCAGAGACCCCAAACTCCACATGTCCATCCGCTCCCAAAGGGAATCTACACTTTAATCAGATTTAAAGGTAGCCGCCATGTTAACCTATGAGAGAAACAGGCCTTGCAGGTAAAGCCGCGGTCAGAAAACCGGGGCCGGCGGTTTCCCGCCGTTTTACCCCCGGCTGGGCGAATCCGCCAGGGCAGCGCTGCAAGCAGCGCTGCCCTGGGGATTCTGACCCCCTTCCCGCCAGCCTGTTTCTGGCGGTTTTCACCGCCAGGAAGAGGCTGGCGGGAACGGGTGTCCTGGGGCCCCTGCACTGCCCATGCCACTGGCATGGGCAGTGCAGGGGCCCCCTAACAGGGCCCCATGAAGCTTTTCACTGTCTGCTTAGCAGACAGTGAAAAGCGTGACGGGTGCAACTGCACTCGTCGCACGCCCGCAACACCGCCGGCTCCATTCAGAGCCGGCTCCTGTGTTGCAGGCCTCCTTCCAGCTGGGCCGGCGAGCGCTAACATGGTTAGCGCCCGCCGGCCCAGCGGGAAGGTTGAAATGCCGGCAGCGGTCTTTTGACCGCGTAGCGGCCAAATGGCGGTTCCCGCCTGGCGGGCGGCAACCGCCGCCCGCAAGAGTCAGAATGACCGCCTATATGTCCTACCTTAACCATACACTGCACCCTGCCCTTGGGCCTAACTTAGGGGTGCCTTAGGTGTGCCTTACATGTAAGAAAAGGGAAGGTTTAGGCCTGGCGAGTGGGTACACTTGCCAAGTCGAATTTACAGTTAAAACTGCACACACAGACACTGCAATGGCAGGTCTGAGACATGATTACAGAGCTACTTATGTGGGTGGCACAACCAG
Organism: Pleurodeles waltl; assembly: GCF_031143425.1. Lineage (NCBI taxonomy): Eukaryota > Metazoa > Chordata > Amphibia > Caudata > Salamandridae > Pleurodeles > Pleurodeles waltl. Next base: position 495,028,004 of record NC_090436.1, read on the forward strand.
TGTTGCAGGTCCACTAGTAGGATTTGATTTACAGGCCCTGGCACCTCTAGTGCACTTTACTAGGACTTACTAGTAAATCAAATATGCCAATCATGGACAATCCAATTACATACAATTTACACAGAGAGCATATGCACTTTAACACTGGTTAGAAGGTGGTCATTTGCTCAGAGTTCAAAAGCCAACAGCAACAGGTCAGAAAAAATAGGAGGCAGGAGGCAAAAAGATTGGGGATGACCCTCCATAAGCAAAAAAGTCCAACATACGGTAAGTATTTCATCTTATCTTGGCCAATGTCAACATCATAGAAAAAAATAGCTAGTAGTGGAATAAGCACCTGCACCTCCACATAAGAGAAATTCACGTAATGTAGAGGGAAGTATCAACATCAAAATGATCAGTTCTCTTGGTGCTGGTCAAGTAACAAAGCCCTACTACCAGAGCATATAGCCTATTGATTCTAAGTTGTAAGCAGTCCAAATACAGTAAGGATGTGTAGAAGACTGCGTAAGACTGAGATACTTTTATTGACATTTCATATAAATCTTCAACAGCCGACACATGTTTCGTCACCAATGTGACTTTTTCAAGGCTGCAAATGGTACATAAAAAACTCACTTTGTAATACATGGATGATGACTGGGATATATACAATTCAAAAAGCAACTCCTGCATATGCATCACAGGCTAATTAGGCTAATTAAGAGGAAAAAAGAAAAAAAAAGTGTGTGCCTGCATGGCAAAGATCCACAACCACATGCAGAAAAAGGAAGAGGAATAATCGCAAAAATGAGCCCAATACTAATGAGTCCAAATTCTTATGCAGCACTATGTGTGAAGACGCGAAGTCCATGTCGTAACACCAAAGATACCATTTGAACGGTGCACAAAATAATGAAAACTAATATATGGTGATCAATATCCTTACATGAAATGAGCACCCAAAGGACAGATCTAGAACAAAAAGTGAGAAAAGAGAAAAAGAAACAACTAGTGTATTAGAGCGATTTAAGTGAAGTTTGTGGGCACAGTATTTTAGCAATTAGGCCTGCAGCTTGTGCCCTTAAGCCTAGTAACATTTTATTTTATTTCATTTTATTATTTTAAAACTGGCCACAATCGTGCTGGTGTTTTATATTATTTATCTTGTTGTTTCTCCCAAGAAAGCATTACATTTCTTAGCACATTCTTTCGCTCTGTGCTTTCCTCTAGGCTGCAGTGAGATAGGATTATCGGCACAAGTGGTACACTGCGCCTCTAACATTCATAGAAACACACGTATTATTATGTGGGGACTTTTCACCAGGCCATCAGTTGTTTTATTAGGAAAATATTTCCCTATCCCATGCACGTTAGAGGGAGGTTCCAGCCAGATGACCCTGACCACATGCTGTCTGACTTTGTTACAGCTGCTTGCTGAGACCACCAGTTCTCTGGCCCACATGGGGATGGTGTCTTTACCGATAACAAGCTTCTTCATCACTGTCATACTTAGGTATGTGGGATAATGTCTTCCCAGAGGGGAATGCTGAAGGGCAGATTATGGCTTCTCCTGCTCTTCTCTAACATAGCTTATGTAGGAATTACATATATTGGGCATGAGACACAGTATGGTGGAAGTTTTCCTGTGTTCCACTTTTCTTGTCACCATTTTGCATCTAGTATGTTTCATCATTTTAATTATTACATGTCATGCCACTTTATCTAAGACGCAGCTGATTCGATAAATCTTATTTAACCATTTTCTGCCTCTGTTTGTCTTTGCAGGTGTGAAGCTAATGTAACAGAGAGAAGAGGATGAGATCTGATCCACAACGGTTCCCCTGAGAAGTCACAATGCCCTGCGCCCGGTTGTCACAAATCGCCCCTGCTCTTGGGCAGAGATGAGGTGCTGCTAGCTGGCCAGAAACAGATTAGTTTGACTGTTGTCACATGGTGTGGGATTGGACTCAGTTCCCCATAATCCAGGTGATGCTGCTGCCCAAATCCAGGAGCCTCATTCGTACAATGAGAGCCAACGCGCAGTAGCGAACAATTCCAGAAAAAACAACCAAGTGGTAGTGTTGTAGGGGCCACAATATGGACTTCAATATTCTTGGTCTCTTAGTGATGTCATGAGATAGCTATCCTTGCAATCTGGAAAAAGATAAAATGAAAGTCTAAGAATAAGTGGAAAAAGTGTGCCACGTCAGAATAACCCCTAGGTAAAGAGAGAAAGAAAAAAAACACCAATAGGGTTACATGTGGCCAGAATGTCGCAACCCGTTCCAATGTACAGAGAAAATTTCCAACAAAACTCCCTGAGTATAGCGATAGTGAGAGCCAGTAGGATGATTGGAAATTCACCTGGATGGGCAAAAAACAACTTGATACAATTTCAATTCATTGATACTACATCCATCCTCTACTGTGAAGGACATACTTGTTTTGAACAATCGAATAAAGCATGTGGTGCATGAACATACCCTTTAAAAAGCTAATTATCTTGTCCACAAAACAACACTCAGAATGCAAAACCGTGATATGTCCATACTCTATTCAAAAACAACAAAACACACATGTTACTATTGACACAATGTAATAATGTTCCATGTAAGAGCATTGGTCGACTCTTATAAGTTTAAATCCCACCGAAGTGCGGGAGTGGTCAAAAACATGTGCTGTGCCCACCTGTAGCCCAACGCATTGCAGAGCAGCATCCCTTTGAACATAAAATACAGAAAAGATGGCTCGGAGTACACCCTATATTAGTAACGTCCCACGTTGAGTACAGTGTGTGAACATGGGAAGTGAACTTGGCTAGAGCCAGTGATGAAAGAAGGCATGCAAAGTAGTGGCCACTTAGAAAGAGAGTCAACTATAGAGCCCAATGCCAAAATGTTATGAATGGGGCAGAAATTGGAAACAAATAGTACATAAGTGGGAAAACATGGAAAAATAGTTTCACAAGATGTCAACAGACCCTAAATGGGGGAATGTCAGTATGATTGTATTTGATACAACATAAGCAGAAAGGAAGGATTCATGTATACAATACCCAAGCAGAAAGGGCGCAGAGCTCACTTTGTGACTCAAACTATCTGCTTCAAATTGCATAAAATAATTTTTGATGAATATTCCAACTGAGCATAGTTACCCCATCATTGTCTTTGTAAAGAATGATAATAGATCATATGAACAGAACTAGCACACCAGCGATAAAAAACTAAGAATGGTGGTCTAGACCGTAATAAATTACATATTTATAGAAATGATAAACAATTAATTACAGACCATTTTGTAGGTTTCGAACCCCCCTTACACACATAGATATCAGACTAATAAAACCAATGGTAAACTACTTGATAGCATAGGTCCGGCATGTAGACAAATCTAAAACCACCTACGTCAAAATTTTGTCCAAATGGCAATGGTGTAGGTGTACAAAATGTCAGAAACAGATCCCTTAGTGGCACCCATGTTCAACTTGTTAGAAACACATGCAGTTCCTTATCCACTTTTTGTCCCCTGTCCACTGCTCATAGACAAATGATCCATTCACTCTCCAGTCTCCTCAAGTCCTCAGTTCTATTTCCACCTCTGGGGTTGCTCTTAGCCAAAGCCAGTCCATAGAATTTTACACTGAAAATGTCCATTCCTTTGTGAGGTGTGTTAAAATGTGCCACTAATGGGTACTTAGGGTGATTGTTTTTAATTTCCCTGATGTGCTCCACAATTCTTCATTTGAGAGGTTGTATGGTACTCCCAACATAAAGTAGCTCACAAGTGCAAATGATTCAATAGACAACAAACTTAGGGGCATATTTATACTTTCTTTGCACTGACTTGGCATAATTTTTTTACACTAATTCAGCCCAAACGTAACTTCATATTTATATTTTGACGCTAACCTCGTCTAGCATCAAAATATTGGAGTTAAAGTCATTTTTTGGATGTGTGAAACCACCTTGCGTCAATGAGATGCAAGATAGACATTCCTGTCTAAAAAATTACTCAAAGCCCCTAGCACCTTATTTATCCTCCTGTGCAAAAAAGGTGCACAGGGGAGGTGGGCCTAAATAATGGTGCTAAGCCTGCTTTGCACCATTATTTAACGCCTGGGTCTGGACACATCACTTTCCCTGAATATTTGTTGTCCACACATTTACAATTTAGAAGAGTGAGCCTGTACTGTCTCTGTGACCTAGACAAAGAGGACATCATAGGGCTGTGATTGGATCACACATTGAGTATAATGCCGGACAGGGGCACACAAAATATGTTTAGACCACATGCCCCACACCTTTGTCTTTGGCTTACCATCGGTTGCATCCATGATGCTGTTGGTCTTGGGCATCATCTAGTAGCACAAGCAGTGGAAGTGCTTGTACGATTAGCTCCATGGGGGCACCAGATGTGTGAAGTTGAGTACAGGTGAGTTTCAGCCTTATATGCCTCCTTTTTCACCTGCTCAGATTTAGTGGTTGGACCGCCACAATCATGTCAGCGAACGCCAGCTCGTAAGGCAGTTGCAATGGTAGTCTGCCCTCTGACAGATGCATTGGCCTATCTTGCCAACGCAGCAGCCTAGATTTGCTGGTGGTGTCAGCGGGATCATGGCTATCTGTTGTCTATGTAATCACATGCATCATAATATGCAGCCGGTCCACCAATACTGGGGTGGGGTGACCTTCACTGCTGCCATATTGTCCCAAGACTACCAAAGTTGTAATCAAGGCCTTAGTCATTAATATTGGAGTCAGAGTTCTTCAGTGGCAGTTGCAGGGGACTCCATCCAGTCAGGGATGCACCCTTGGCAGATAGGTGAGCAGGTAGGCCTCAGTCTGATTCTGGTTCTCAGGACAGTTTTTCCTAAAGAAAAATTGAAGCCTCACTTTTTTAGAACCAGACAGAGTACACCATAGCACAACGCCAAGGTTTGAGAAACTAGGGGACACCTCTTTGGAGGCTAAGACTCACTTCAACAGAGGCCAAGGGAGGTCCCAGAGTAGGTCCAGTTGGGACTGGTTAGCTTGTTAGCTTCGAGGGCATGTAAAATGACCGAAGTAGTTGAAAAGGTCATACAATTGTTGCTTTTTAAGATTGGACCGCTGTAATCTTGTTGTGTCTCTGATGCTCACACAGGAGGCCAGTTATTTGGCCTTTGAGGTCACGTCTGGTGTCCTAAAGAACAGGAGAACAGGAGAGCAACTCCAGTATACCTTCGAGGTTTCAGAAAGCAGGACAGTTTTTTCCTGGTCTTCTCAGATCTAATAGTGTGCTGATTTTTGTCTGTGACGGTGCTGCCTGTAAGAGCAGTGCAAGTGTGTGCCTGGGAGGCAGCCCTTGTTTACACTGAGCACTAGGTCTTGCAGTAACTCTTTTCTTCCCTCTATGCAGATGCCAAGATGTTTATCTTCACTAAAGTAGGCTCTAACCTGGTATCATGGCCCTTTGTGTGTTTATGGAGCAGATCCCTTAAATGTGCAAGTTGGCCGCTCTCCGCCCCTCTCACTCTTCCTGCCAGTATGCAGCACTTCTTTCCACACCCAGGCCCATATTTATACTTTTTGACGCAAAACTGCGCTAATGCAGTTTTGCGTCAAAAAAATTGGCGCCGGCTAACGCCATTCTGAAGCGCCATGCGGGCACCGTATTTATTGAATGACGTTAGCCGGCGTTAGCCGCCGGCGCCGTCTGGTGTGCGTTAAAAAAAACGACGTACACCAGGCAGCGCCGGCGTAGGGGGATATGGGGCTTGGGCGTCAAGAAATGGGGCAAGTCAGGTTGAGGCAATTTTTTCGCCTCAACCCGATTTGCGCCATTTTTTTTTCACTCCCAACCCCCATAGAAATGACTCCTGAGTCATGCCCCCTTTTCTGTCCCCTGGGCATGGTCATTGGGCATAGTGGCATGTAGGGGGGCACAAATCAGGCCCCCCTATGCCACAAACATTTTTTTTTTTAAACTTACCTGAACTTACCTTAATGTCCCTGGGATGGGACCCTCCAGCCTTGGGTGTCCTCCTGGGGTGGGCAAGGGTGACAGGGGGGGTCCCTGGGGGCATGGGAGGGCACCTTTGGGCTCCTTCAGAGCCCACAGGTCCCTTAACGCCTGCCTTTTGCAGGCGCTAAAAAACGGCGCAAAAGCGGGCGTACGTAATTTTTTTGACCCGCCCACTCCCGGGCGTGAATTTTGCCCGGGAGTATAAATCTGACGCACATGCCTCGGAGTCGATTTTTTAGACGGGAACGCCTACCTTGCATATAATTAACGCAAAGTAGGTGTCCACGCTAAAAAATGACGCTAACTCCATGGACTTTGGCGCTAGACCGTCTAACGCCAAAGTATAAATATGGAATTAGTTTTGCGTCGGAATTGCGTCAAAAAAACGACGCAATTCCGGCGCAAACAGAGTATAAATATGCCCCCCAGTCTCTACTGCCCATTGTCTTGTCCACCCACCAAACACCCCAGAGATGTCATTTACACCTTGTAGCAGCTAGTTGCTCCCAGGCAGGTCTTGGAATCTTTGGCCATGAAAATGACAACTATAGAATTATCAAAATTATATTTTAAATTCCTATTTACATATTAAAGATGATTTAAAATGATAAGTTACAAGAGTGGAAGAACTATATTTTGATCGCTGCACAAACTGATTTTAGGTTTTATTAGTTGTAATAAAGCAACCCTGTTTTAGTCTATTGAAAGACTAGGTCTACACTAGTGGAAATTGGAGGACATATTATAACATTAAAACCACATGTTCTCCTTTGATTCTACTAGGTACCCTGCTCTCTGAGCTGTTAGGACCACCTATAGAAGTGACGCATAGGTAGTAAAAGGGTAGATTTAGGATTGGCAAGTGATTTAACGTGACAGGTCAAAATGGCATTTTAAAACTGCACTGCAGCCTGCAATTGGTTTACCTGAAACATGTGTTTAGGGCTAATGTAGTGGGTGGCATAATAACAGTTGCAGACAACTAGTAGCATTCAAATTCCAGTACCATTTACTAGGGACTTATAAGTAAATGTGCCAGTCATGAGCAAATCCTTCTACCATGTTTATAGGAGAAAGGATATGCATTTTATCATTGATCAGGGAGAAGGGGAGAAGTGCCCAATGTCCTAATTGCAACAAAAATGGGCTCAGCAAAATGGTGGTCAATAAGCCAAAGATTGGGGGATACCTACAATAAACATGACTGGTTCAATAATTATGTTCGCTAGAGAACCTGTGTAAACAGAATAATGGCAATACATCTGTGTGAAACCTGGAATGAAGAAAGAACCTGGATAAGTTGACTCTAAAATCGCAGCAGCATTTTCAAATGTCACTAGACTGGACTATTGTGTCAGCTAAAGGTGAACCAAACATCTTCAAAAACTTTATTGGACCTGGCCCTACTGCCAGGGCCATCCCCAGATGTTTCCATTCTGCTGCTGACTTCATTTCTGTGAATATTACAACTCAGCACTTTTTCCCTGCTAACCAGAGCAAACGTGTTTGAGCTTTTTCCCTAAACATGTTGCCATTGGCATACATGTATGTGGCACTTTCATTTTTCTGACAACTTCTTACTAAATGGTACTGCATGTACCTAGGGCCGGTAAAATAAATCCTACTAGTGTGCTCCAGCACTCATTGGGCCACCCACTAAAGTAACCATTTTAAACGTTCCTCCCACTGTAGCCTGTGTGTGTAGTTTTAAACTGCCAATTTGACCTGGTAAATAAACCTTTAGCAGAGCCAAAACTTTCAGTTATTAGACTGTTTTGAGATCGTGCCTCTTCAGTCAACATCAGACATTCCTCTTCTGTGAAGTTGAGTACCCTGTCACCACAATCTCAGACATGTAGCGGAACAGCATTCTGGGAGGAGGTGTAAACAGTTGCAAGACTAAAAGGCAGGTACAATCTAGATACAGATGCATGTATGACACACTTACCTATGCATATGCCAATGTATGCATAGACCTATTTCTGCATTTTGCAAAGGTAATCAGACAATGGCAAACAATTGGTGTTTACGTTGTTAATGGGCAAATATCCCAGCTGGTGTTGTTTGTCCATCCCCCATGACGAACAGGTCAGGCACCCAGCATTTTTGGTATGACATGTGGGTTACTCTAGAAAGTTTGACCGAGATGAAAAAAAAAATTCAGATTGCCATAAATATGACAGATTCAGTCTTTTTCATAACATTTACTTGGGCAATGAAACAGATAAAAAATGAGAAATTTAGTAAGACATTTACTTTGTATGCAGTATAAATAAAAACTCTGTTCAGGGAATTAAATAAAAAACGTTTTTTAGAAAAATTAAATGCACCAAAATAATAAAAGAATAGCATTCAAAATCTGTAACAAATTTTGAAAAACAATTGCACACATATACAAATTAATTGTTTAAAATCAGAATCATGAAACTCCTCTTTTTTTAAGACCATAATGACAACCATTACCACCCCGCCCACAGTTCAGTGACACCATCGCTGACCTCATCAGCACCCATGCCCTCACTTCCACGGACTACATCCTCCTCGGGGACCTGAACTTCCACCTCGAGAACAACAACGACGCCAACTCCACCGCCTTGATCGACATCCTCGCCAACCTCGGACTCAAACAGCTCGTAACGACACCCACTCACGCCGCTGGACACATGCTCGACCCCATCTTCTCTGCAAGCCCCCACATCTCCTTCAACCACACCACCGAACCACACTGGACTGACCACAGATGCGTCCACTTCACCTTCAGAAAACCCACCACACACCACCGCACCCAACAGCTACCACGCCGCTGCTGGGGCAAGGTCACTGAGGACCAACTGACTACCGCCCTCGACCTGAGACCACCCACCGACCCCATCGACCCAGACACCGCCGCGACCAACCTCACACAGTGGATCAACGACTGCGCCAACACCCTCGCCCCTCTCAAGACCTCTACAACCAACCACACCAACAAGAAAGCCTCCTCGTTCACCGAGGACCTCCGGATCTCCAAGCACACCTGTCAGAAGCTGAAGAAGAAATGGCTCCACGACCGAACACCAGACAACCACACAGCCCTCAAGAGCGCCACCTGCAGACATCACCAACTCGTCAGGACCGCCAAGAAGACCGCCTTCAAGGACCGCCTAGACAACAACGCTAACAACACCAAAGAGCTCTTCAGCATCGTGAAAGAACTCTCCAACCCCAGCTCCATCACCAATGACATCCCGCCATCTCAAGACCTGTGCGACTCCCTGGCCACCTTCTTCCACCGCAAGATCACCGACATCCACGACAGCTTCGACCCCGACCCCCCCGCACCCACCACCGAGTCCACCACCCCTGCGACTACCACTTGCACCAATCGCCTGACCGTCTGGTCCAGCGTCAGCGACGAAGACACCATCAAAACCATGAACTCCATCCACTCCGGATCCCCATCGGACCCCTGCCCTCACCACGTCTTCAACAAAGCCAGTGCAGCCATTGTGCCCCACCTCCGGAAAACAATCAACTGTTCCTTCGAGACAGCAACCTTCCCAGAAAGCTGGAAGCACGCCGAGATCAACGCCCTTCTGAAGAAGCCCAAGGTGGACCCCAAGGACCTCAAGAACTTTCGGCCCATCTTCCTGCTCCCTTTCCCTGCAAAAGTGACCGAGAAGATTGTCAACAAACAGCTGACCCGCTACCTCGAAGTCAACAACATCCTGGACCCTTTCCAATCCGGTTTTCGCAGTAACCACAGCACCGAGACCGCCCTCACGCCGCCACTGACGACATCCGGACCCTGATGGACAAAGGAGAAACACCCGCCCTCATCCTCCTGGACCTATCAGCAGCCTTTGACACGGTCTGCCACCGCACCCTTTCAGCACGCCTCCATGACGCCGGTATCCAAGAGAAGGCCCTGGCCTGGACCACATCCTTCCTCTCCGGCAGAACCCAGAGCGTCCTCCTCCCACCCTTCCGCTCCAAAACCACCGAGATCATCTGCGGCGTCCCACAGGGATCCTCCCTCAGCCCGACACTGTTCAATATCTACATGGCCCCCCTCACCCACGTCGCACGACAACACAACCTCAACATCATCTCCTACGCCGACGACACCCAGCTGATCATATCCCACACCGAAGATCCCCACACCGCCAAAGCTAACCTCCACCGAGGAATGAAGGCCGTAGCCGACTGGATGAAGGGCAGCAGACTGAAGCTGAACTCAGACAAGACGGAGGTCCTCATTCTCGGACCCACCCCATCAGCCTGGGACGACTCTTGGTGGCCCACGTCACTAGGCACAGCCCCGGAACCCACGGACCACGCACGCAACCTGGGGGTCATCCTCGACTCCACTCTCTCCATGACCAGGCAAGTCAACGCCATCTCCGCGTCCTGCTTCAACACCCTCCGTATGCTCTGCAGGATCTTCTAATGGATCCCCCTCGACACGAGAAAAACCGTTACCCAGGCCCTCATCACCAACAAACTCGACTACGGGAACGCCCTCTACTCAGGAACTACAAACAAGCTCATGAGATGACTCCAACGCATCCAGAACGCCTCGGCCCGACTCATCTTCGATGTCCCCCGCCGCAGCCACATCACACTCCACCTGAGAGGCCTGCACTGGCTCCCCATCAACAAAAGGATCACCTTCAAGCTCCTGATCCACGCACACAAAGCACTGCACAACACCGGACCCACCTACCTCAACAACGACTCAGCTTCCACACCCCCAGCCGAAGCCTCCGCTCAGCCAACCTCGCCCTCGCCCTCGCCACAGTCCCCTGCATCTGAAAAACCACCGCCGGTGGCAGATCCTTCTCCTACCTCGCCGCCAAGACCTGGAACACTCTCCCCACCATCCTACGACAGACCCAGGACCTGCTGGCCTTCAGAAGACTCCTCAAGACCTGGCTCTTCGACCAGTAGCGCCCCCCCTCCCCAGCGCCTTGAGACCCTCGCGTGTATGTAGCGCGCTTTACAAATGCAGTGATTGATTGATTGATTGATAACAGATGGTATCTGCCAGAGCCAGAAGATGCCAGACCAGAGACTGCAGACCTTTTCCTGAACTTGACACCATGCAGAAAAGGGAAATTATCTAAAAATATCAACTGAACATGAAGACAATGTTAGACTTGTCACATCAGATCTCAAACATGTCTACCACTAAATTGATTGACGTAATGTAATATTACTTGACATGTATGGCATATTTAGATATTTTTCAGATGACTCAGCACATCCAAGCACACTACGGTTGTTATTACCACCACAGAATCTAAAAACCAAGTCTGCTTCAATGAGGCAAAGGGCAGGACAATGAGACCTGTGGGGAGGGCACTTGTGCTTCTCAAAAGCATGATACAATTTCATGGTAAAGTCTTGTGGATCATTCCTCTACTCATCTGAAAATGTTTCTCACGTTTCTCAGGGTATAACTGTCTTTAGCATGCTGCACAACATTGCCCTATGTAGGAATATACCATTTATCCCTGTTGAAGACTTTCATGATGAAGATATGGGAGATGGAGAATTGCACCATGAAGATGTCAATGGGAATTAAGAAGTCATCGACCGCAGGTGTGAAGTAATTGCAAATTTCTTCACTTTAATGTAAGTTTTATTGTATGAATAAACTTATAAAACTGAAAAAAATCTTTAAAATCCACAACTGAATTAACATCAACTGAAATTACTCTCCTTCTATGATGACTCATTTAGGAAATACAAAATACTAAGTGTGATCTGTTGTCTACTTTTGAGCTTATGTTTAATGACATATGTAGCACATGTAAGAACTGTTATGGTTAGGAAAATAAACAAAAAATATTTCAATTGCACTAGATTTTGTTTTTAGAATGATTGTTTATCATACATAATGTGTAAGAATAAAAATAGGAAACATCTCACTGTCATCTTTTTATCATCAATGAATCACAGCTGTAAGTTTCAATATGGTAGCAAAATCTCTAATGATGTACATGTCTTGAAAGTAACATGGCTGTATATTGGTGTGCATCTGAGTCAGGTAATGTTTGGAAGGTAAGTGTGTTTCAAATTACAATGACAATTGTGGGTATTACCAACTTATCTCTTGCTGGGCTACTGGAATTATGTGATTCTGAAGCTGCTGTGTTTTTCACATTGGTATGGATTTGCCACAATTGCCACAAAATTAATCCCCTGCTTCATAAATGGAAGATTTTAACAAACAAAATGATCTAGCTCAAACCATTCAAAAGTTACTAAAAATGTAGAGAGACTTGTTGCTTTGCATCATAAAGTATGACTGTTCAAATTGGATGTTAAACTAGGACTAATATGGTAATACCATTGTCCATGCATTGTTAACTTGGGTAAAATTGACAATATAATGAACAATGCTATAACAAAATGTGCTGCATCATGCTGCATAATTTACATTTTGTTGCTGCACAATTTAGTAAACCCTTCTGCATACTTTGGTCCTCCTTTGTCTTATAAATTCCAGTAGCCCTGCCTGTGGGTTCAGGGGTATCTCACAGCTTTTCTTTTTTAACTCATTATGTAGAATGCCCATGAGAAGGTGGAGGCCACATCAGTGTACCAAAATCTCTTTACTGCAAAACAATCTTAACAAATCTAAATAACATTCATGTTAAAAAATGGCTTATTATTTAATATGTCAATTAACTATTTAATGTTTTTGAGGCCTCCTTCCAAGTTTAAAAGGGCCACTGATGAATGATAGGTGTAGCCATCCTGCCATTATGAAAGGCTGTAGCAGTTTCCTACCTCATTATATTTAGAATGGCCATGATCCAACCACGCATAAAGTAACCTGGCACCAGGCCTGGTGCTGTCTTTGTTTACTTATACATTTAGACGTCTCTAGAGATTGAAGAAAGGAGGTACCCCTTGACCTGTGCTTTATTGTATATAAGGGCTTTCCCCTACCCACAGGCTTACACAGGCTTTGAAAGCAGCACACTCTAAGATGGAAATTAGCACAATCATGTCTATAAGAAAATCAGAAGAAGGATAGCAATGCAGTATGAAACATTGAATGAATACTTGACCTGGTATCCTGCTTACAAATGGCACATAAATGACTCAAAGTGCCTGATAAGTGGTTTCCTGTTTGGGGTGTAGGGACACAACAAGTCTGCAGTGATATCAAAGTTGATCTAATTTCTAAACAAGTTTTTTTATTTGCTATTTAGGCAGATTGTGGGCACTTGTTGTGGGTACCTAGCACGTCCAAGAGCTCAATTATAGCAAGATGCTGTTGATTGCAACATTCAGACTTATTTGGGTCTAGTCATCCTTGAATATCAAGTTTGCAATAACCAATGCTTGTTAAATGTCTCATTTATTATGACCAATGCTTGTTGATTATGTACATTGTATTCCACCTGATCCAACTGTAACTGCCAAAACATGTGCTCTTCACAATGTGATCTGTATTGAACATGTGCCACAATCAGGAGGATAATTGCTCATTTCCTTAACAAACAGCCAACTCCCTTTCCACCTGCTCCAACTGTAACTGCCAAAAAATGTGCTCTTCACAATGTGATCTGTATTGAACATGTGCCATGATCAGGAGAATACTTGCTCATTTCCTTAACAAGCAATCAACTGCCAAAAGGCACATGTGCATATTTCATTATTTAAGGATGCTTGTAAGTTTGAGGCCTTGTTTGCCTTCATACTTATTGCTGTGTTCACCTCTTTCCAGTCAAGTTAAGTTCCTTGCCCCCCAGCCTACCTCCAATCGAGTTCCAGTGCAAGTCAAGTTCCTTGTTCTCTAGCCTGCCTCCAGCCAAGTTCCAATGTTCCTCATTCTCAGACCTGCTTCCAGTTGAGTTCCAGCATTTCTCGTCCTCTGGACAGCATCCAGTTGAGTTATGGCAATCCTTGCCCTTCGGCTGGCTTCCATCGTCTGCTGACGATCCCGTATTTGCTGTTAAAGAGAGAAAATAAGAAAGGTAAAAAAAACAGCTTGGATTCTTCTGAAATCTTCAAGCATGTAACTTCATTTCAAGGTAAAGAAAGATTAATTGCTTAAATGAAACAAAACAGAGCTTTTTCCTGTAAATAATTTATGACAATAAGAACTTGTGTGATTTATTGTTTGGGTTGGAATCGAAGATACCGCATAACAGACATTAAGGAAAGGCGTATTTCCTGTACCAACCGCCTCCCTGAGAATTAGGAGATTGGAAATAGAGCAAGTTTATCAGAACTATTGATGGCAAGAGATTATGCCAGAACACAAACAAGCCCTTTAGTCAAGTTGATTGTTTTTGAGTTTGGACATTGCTTCAGAGACTCTGAAAGTATTGTAAAAAGAGGAAGAGACTTGTTCAGCCTCATAGAAGCGTATGCACAAGGTGTCAACGATAACTGACATTATGCAATGTACAATCGTTCATGCAAGTTCAATGTTATAATGAAGTAATTCTTTTGAAGCTCAGCATCTTAAAAAATCAAGAACCCAGTGTTTTGAGAAATCAGAAGTCCTGACGCCCAACACGACACGTAGTCCGCGGTCCAGCAGTCCGATCCTGCAGTCCACAGAGCAGAAGCTTGTATTTTCTCTTTTTCCCTTCCCAGGACCCCCTTCCCCTTGAGGACTTGTGAGAGGACAATGTGTTCTTCATTGCGGTCATGTTAATACTCACCGAGATTAGGAAATTGTCATTGCCCCATCAGGACACCTGGAATTCAGGTGAGTTTCTCGCATTGAACAGCACTCTTGCAAACTGTCCAGAAGAACAGCCACATTGAACACGCAAAGTACTCTTCCTTTGACTATGTTGAAGAGTGTATTAGTCAGCAAAAAACTATCTCCTTGTTCCTTCAACATAAGCATTGCTAAATTGTACTCCTTGGGTAGATTTATAAAAGTGCAGACTTAGTCATTTTTACAAGGAAACCCACAAGGAGAACTGGAGTGGGGACAAGACTTTCCTGCTCTATCCATGAGGGTGCATCAGCGTTTAGCCTGACTTTGCAGCAACCCCCGTTGAAGAAGTCCAACTTCCAAATCAAACAAGCTAGAAGGTAATATTTTCAGCAGGACTAACCTGGTCCTTGCATGTCACTCATGCTCCATCATCATTCTATTCAATTTTAAGGTTTATCCCTGTATTGTACAACAATATGTTCAGCATTGTTGTTTTGTGTTTTTAGTCAGTGTTTATATTTAAAAAAGAATTTCAATTTATAAATGGAGTTCTACTACTTGGATTCTTGACATTTGTGTCACTAATGTAATAAAATGGCACCTTTCTCAACAATAAAATGGATGTCACTTATGTTGTGTTTGAAATGTATTGGTGTACAAATGTCTGATAGATACTGTACACATTGCCTTTCAGTTTAGTCTGACTGTTTGATTTCAAACTAGCAGAGGGCTTAATACATGTTTTCTTTTAGAAAGGAATTGTGTCTTTCCCCCTCAATCCTAATTTACTAAAATACAGAAGCGGCATACAAATATTCAATAGACGTGTTTTCATAGTGGCAATAAATAACAAAAAATACCAAAAAAAGAAACAAAATCAAAAACTAAACTATCAACAAACTGTAAGAACAACACAAACAGCAATTGTAGATTTATAATACTTGGTTCAATTACAAAACATCCTTAATAATAGCAAGTCCATACACTGTAATTCAAATTATAAGTAATGATAATCCTAAAAGCAAAAATTACATTTCCGTCATCAGAATTACACAGCTGGTGGGAAATACATTTTTAACCAGAGTCCAAAGTTATTGGTAGTTCTTGGTCAGATTTTATACAGTTTATAAATCGCAAACATGGTTTAGAATGTGCAGTCAAGTGAATGTTGTTTGCGCACAGGGGAACTTCAAACCTTGTGCCTCTTGGTTGTGGTCTCCTAAGGCTCTTCTTTCACTTGTCTCAGTGGCCTTCCCTCCTGAGGGGATCAGATGCCTCCAGAACTACAGGTTCTGAGGTGGTGTCATGTGTTGCACTGGACTGCGGGTCATTCTTTCTGCAAAGGTTCTTTATAGAGGAGTAAATCAAGTTGATTGTCCACAGAAAGAGGGATAGTGATTGTGGATGGCATTAGAAATGTTCTGGAACCTATCCTGCAGCACCCCAGTAAAAGTGTCCATGATTTCAATGGTGCACTCCAGAAGGTCATTAGTGGCCTTCTTCTGGCCATTATGTATCCTCTGCAACATCATTTCCTACTCCAGGATCACATTGTGTCTTTGAAGAATATGAATCAACTGTCCTATATCATCTTGATGTCTGGAGGCTGCACCAATGATAAAATTCCCCAAAGTAGTTCTAAAACTATGGGCATCTGTGGCCATACTCAGCTAGTGCATTCCAGGCCTTACGCTAGCAAACCTACACTGTGACCTTGTGTAGCTGTGTACTGTTGCTGTAGGTCATGGCTCTACAATAGATGTTGTAGCTGTACTACATACTTGAGCAAGGACAAGGGTACATACAACAGAGGTGATATTAGTGGTAGAGGCAAAAGGAGCAAATACAGATGTTTTGAAAATAGGGGCCTGGACAATGCTGTCTGGAGATGTAGTGGATATAGACTAATTGAAGTTCATCTGTGAAGCCTTATCAAACAAACCAGATGGGTCAGCCTGTCCTCCTCAAACTCAAGTCCAGTAGAAGAACTTTGCGTTGACAGTCAGACCGCCACACTCCAGGTGGTCCGGCCGCCCAATTACAACTTTGGCAGGTGGACTTGCCTAAAGACCGCCGTCCCCGTCAGGATCATAGATCCCGATGGGGCGACAGTGGTTGGGATTGTAACCAGCCATTGCAGCGCTGAACTCAGCGTCACCTGTCAAATTACAAACCCACTTTCCACCAGCCTGTTGATGGCCTAATCAGAACAAGGTTGACAGTTCTGGACCAACAAAAAGAAAGTCACATTCTCAGATACTTCGGAGTCAGATGGAGAGGGAAATTCCAACCATTTTGACCAGTTTGGGAATAGGACAAGACAGACCGAAGGACAAAATCGTAACAATCATTTTCTGTCCAGGAGAGGAACATACAGGACCAGGTTCAGAAACCAACAAAGAGAAAGGTATCAAAATACAGCAATTCCCTACTACAGACCAGGACACAACAGTATGGGAGGGATTGAATTCCATTCCAGGTTTCAATCTGAGCCTCTCTCAAATGGACCTTGATACCAGGACCCTCCTTATGAAAGGACTTTCCTTCATTCCTAGTACCCCGATGAACAAGTTTGGACTGATGAGGGATCTTTTTGCTTTGTTCAGACTCATTCGATTTAAGAGATTTTTTGAGAGAAGATTACGTAGAACTGAAACTAATTTATCGGGACTGAAACCAGTATTTACTTTTATACCGAGTTTGGACATGATGGGACTTGAGATTAGAATCTTTGAGAAGGCAGTCTTGATCAAATACGTAATATGCTCAAATCTATACCGAAACCCCAAAACAATTTGTCCAAGAATGAATATGAGGCACTTTGTAGATTACAAAGAGACAAACAGATTACTGTTAAATCCAGCGATAAAGAGGGAGGTATCGTCCTCCTTGACACAGACAGATATAAACAAAAGATGCAGTCAATGCTGGATATTCCTGGACATTACAGCAGAGGTAAAGCTAATTGGGAAACACACACAAGATGCAAAATTAAAAAGATCTGCCATGAGGCGCGTATGGAGGAATGGAGAGGCTTATGGAGAATATGAATATTTGAATCCTTAATGAACAAGTACTCCTGTCATATATGGGTTACCTAAAATCCATGAAAATGCGGTAGATCACCCCTTTTGCCCGATCACAGAACCATTATCGAAATATGTGGAAAAGTTCTTCAAACAGAGAGTTGTATGCCTCTCAGCTTATGTTAAGGATACAGGGCATATTATTTCAAAGCTTGAAGGTACACCATTTGACCCAAAAACACAAATCTTAGTGACCATGGATATAGAGGCACTTTCTACAAACATTCCTCAGATGCAATCTCTAGAGGCAGTCTCTCGGGCATTCCAGAAGAAGGGCATGATGGACCATATATGATTTGTAGTTCAATGTCTCAAGATCGTACTTGAAGAAAATTACTTCGAGTACAACTAGGATATTTACCATCAGAAGAAAGGAGTCAGCATGGGGGTAGCCTGTGCCCCTAGTGTAGCCAATATATATATAGGGGCCTGTTTTGAGGAGACCCGTAAATATAATGAGGTGGCACTCCTGTATGAATATGTCCTATTAAGGTCCAGATATATAGATAATATTGTTTTCATCTGGTCAGAATATGAAGAACAACTTAACAATTTTTTTACTTGGATTAATGCCTGTGATTCTAACCTTAAATTTACCATCCATAAGAGCATGGAGAAAGTTGAGTTTCTGGATATTTGGATTGGGCATAAGAATCAAGCTATACCATATAACACTTCAATAGTTTTCATCCTAGGTCCCAGAAAGAAGGTATACCCTTTAGCCAATTCCTACGTATATGAAGGAACTGTACCAACTTGGAAGACTATGATAAACATGCGCAGATGCTACAGCAGAAACGATTGATAAGACTAATTCGGGAATCTTATAAAAGAGCTCAATATTTTAAGCGATAGCATGTTTGAAAAAAAACATGACAGAATAAGTGGTTTGTGTAGTACAGCATTCTAATTTAAATGAGAAAATTAGAAAAAATAATTGGGACACATTGGCACATTCTTAATGCTAACCAAGAGTTGCCCCCTCTTGAGATACCATTATTTGTGTTTTAAAAGAATCAAAACATTCGCAACAGATTGGTTAGATCAGCCATGCCTACGGACAAGGAATCTATTATTGGGCAACAGCCCATCAGAGGTAACCATAAATGTGGGACCTGCAAGGCTTGTTCAGGGGCCATGATATCGGATACTCTATTATGGAGACATAAGGAATTGAAATGACCAACTGTAGAACATCAAATTGTATGTGCCTAATCTGTGGCCCCTGTATACAGGGATATGTGGGATAAACGTGGTGTGAACAAAGAGTTAGAATATCAGAACATAAACCCGGAACAGAAGGGAGGGAGCTCTTCTGGTGCAACATTGGGAGGCCATCGAATACCATGAAGATGACATTAGGTGGACAGTTTTGGAGAAAATCAAGAACACACATACAAGTGAATGTAATAAAATCAGGAAAAAGTGAGAGGTTTATTGGATTTTTACTTTGGACACGTTTGAGATTGGCCTGAATGAATACTTACTGTGGGAGAATGCGATCATCTGAAAGTATTTAGAAGGCTTACATCCCTATCTGTACCTATTCTTAGGAGATTCAGTTATTTGACTGTATTTCAATCTTTCTGATCTCTTAGAGGGTGGAGGTTTTCTATTTATGGCTCTTAAGAAGATGTTTTGATGGCCACTTCCTTCAAATGACTTAGGTATCACTAGGGTGAGCTGAACTGGTCTCATAGTTTATTTTATATGAGAACATAGACAACTCCTGATACATTGTACATATATTATTCCGTTGCAGGTTGGCGGCCACTTTGTATAGTCTGTCATGACATTTCCTTAAAGCTACTGTAGATTGTGAATGTGCCTTCTGTATCCTTGGTAGCATCCTTTTCAGATGCATCTACATGTTTGAGACCTTTCAGATTGTTCTCCTATAGGATGGTGGCTGTTTTTGAGTCGCATTTTGACATCACCCATTTCCGGATGTGTAGAAAGTCATGCCGCAAAGGCAGACACTGCACAATCGCTATGCTCTAAATGCTATCGTTGAACAGTAGAAGTAGACACCAATTATAGTAATGGAGATATACTGTGGGATAACATGCTGTGCTTTCTGAATCACACTGTTGCAAATGAGATCAGCTAATGCTAGGAGAGGATACCAGCTTTTGTAATTAGGAGATATTGTGGGAGAATATGTCGTACAATCTGAATTTGCTATAGCAGCCCATTCTATCACTAAGACCCTTTGGATCTTTCCTTTACAAGATGGTGGCTGCTTTTGAACCAGTTTTTGACACTTTTTATTTCTGGCATGCGTAGAATGTCATGCCGTAATGGGCAGTCACTGTACAATTTCTATATTTTAAATGCGATCCTGAACGGTAGGAGAGGACACCAGTGATATTGATGAAAATCTATCATGAGAAAAACCTAGGAGGTAAGCAATTGAACGGGGTCTGATTAGCAGCAGGGATAGATTTTTTATAGTTCTAGCTTTGTTGGGGAAATGGTTTACCCCGGCGGGGTGTAGACCGCTATGTTGTTAAAGTATATTTTTACGAGGTTACTTAAGATTGGATGTTCCAGGTCAGAACAAAGTTTAAAATCTTTACAGCTTGGTGTTATTACAATTTACAGATTCATGGTATCTGTTGCTGTGGACTAGACCTCGAGGACTCGCATACAAAAAGGATTTTGCCGATGAGGGCCCATACATAAACCTAAGGTAGCTATATTTAGTAGTTGGCGAACCATATGTGAGGTAGCAATCATAGCTAGAAGTGATTTATTCACAATGTATCATTATTTGTTAGACTATTCACTTCATTGTAGCCCTCGGTAACCCTAGGCAACCTCTTGACCACTGAGAAAGTAAAAAAGTCCCTTATTGGAATACCATATACTTATATGGAGATGCAAAAGAATAGGAGAGTATTCTAAGAAATTGAGTCACAAGGTAATCAAATTTGACCATTGATTACTAGATACCTTGGTGAATGGATTGAACAGCTACATATAGTTTGGGAAATCAGGTGGCACTTATTAGGAGAATGTCTCACTTTGGCATATAACTACTTTGAACTTATATGGTGATGGATTCTATCTAGACACTTGTCCTACTCTCATGTATTTATTAATTCTTGTTTGTATTGACTATTGTTGGATATTTGTTTCGCGAAACTTGTAGATGTTTTCATTTGTTTCCTGAAAAAGTTGCTGATGTGGCCCTATCTATAAGGAATGGCGTTTGCCACAGTTCCCCCTTAAAGAGCTGCAAAATTGGAACTGCCCTGATGAAGGTGGCCCCTCAATGAGAGTGACATTGAAATGCGCATAGGCACTGTGTTCCAAAATCTTGTCCAATTAATCTCTTTTGTTACATTAAAAACATTTTGTTCTTTGTATTATGATTGGAAAGGAAGAATGAATTATTGTTCGGAATACTTGATTTTGTATACTTTGTATACAGGATTTGATTGTTACCCTTAGAGGAAAACTTTGCAGGGTCTTGTATTAGTTTACGGACTTTTTATATTGTACTGATTTTATAACAGTAAGTTTGAGTCTGGGTATGTGAGGGTGTGAATGATATACTTGTGAGATTAGTATTAGCCATTTTGTTTTTCTGGGGATGGGTACACTGTTTATATTTAGAGTTTTATATTTCAGGTCTGTGTTATTTGATTTTTCCTAATATGTCTATTATTAGAAATTATAACAAAGAAGAAAAAAATACATTAAAAAGTTTGGAAATAAAGATATGTTTACTATTTGAAACTGCAATCATGTATGTGAAAATGAACAAAGAAAAAGGTAAATATAGATCGCAATTAGATGTATTACTAATAGAATGAAGAAGAATATTGTACATACATAAGGAAAAGAAAGTTTGGATTCGCAAGACAATTATTTGATATACTAACAAAAAAAAATACCCATTAATATTTACTTTATATACAAACAAATTTTGAAAGAATAAGTAGTAGCTATATACATATTTTCAAATGGCAGGGACCCCGCCATGGAAAGGCCAGCAGAAAGCCAGTGGTGGGGGCCACTGGGGGGCCCCTGCACATGGGCAGTGCATTGGCCCCCCTGCACAGCACTATCGGAATGCTCACTGCCTGCATTGCATTGCAGACAGTGAGCATTCCAAGGGTGCTGGAGTGCTAGGATATTGACCTTGGCTCCCTTAAAGGAGATGAGGCCAATATCTTAACACTGTTCCTGACAGTCAGCCCAGTGGGAATACGTATTACAATGTTCCCGCCGGGCTGACCTACAGAAACATTATAATACGCTCGGGGGGATGTCACTGACATGGCAGTGGCATCCTGCCTGCAAGTTTGGTGGTCCCATGGTAGGCCTGCCAAACTCATAATTGGGCCCTCCATGTCTGTTGGATTAGTGAGTGGGTTGCTTTCATTGTTTTTCTGGACCTCCACACTGTTTGAGGGTCCTGAAATTATAATATATATATACCACACAAAAAGTGAAGATGGAGTTATAAATTGACTGAGTAAACTGACTACAATATTTTGTAAAGGTAAACTCATAACTGGGTATTCTTGTTTACCATGCCTATTACTGTCATAACAATGCTACTATCTGTCTGCCCCAGCATAAAGCATCTTTTGTAAATATAATCCTGTCCTGCAGCCTAACGTTTCCATAATCTTGGTTTTGTTTGTGATGATATTGCCATAAATGTATGTGAATAGTGTAGGAATGTATGGTTGAACATCTCTTTAATATTCTTAAACCTATATTTTTTGTAATGTTTTACTAAACACATTTAAACATAAGAAAAGAATAAAAGAGTCATGCTCAAGTGCAATGATATAGTCAAAGTAGGCCTGATGTCCAATGGCAAACAAACGCCTATTAATCATTGAAGTAAAAATGTAAGGAATAATGCTATTTGTTTAGAAAAAAAGATTAATAATTACCAGTAAATAAAAAAATGTATGTGGCTTATCTACAAACAAGAGCTATAAGTAATAGTCTCTCTAGTGTCCTTCTTTAAACATTTTGATACACCATAGACACCAGTGAACAAATTAATCACACTCTGACATTCCCTACAGGCAGAGCAGCTTTGAAATTAACAACACAGTTTACACTTGTCAGACATTTAACAAGGTTAAAAACATACAAAAAGTAAAAGTCAAACTACAGAAAGGCAAATGTAAAATGAACATAAGTAAAGTACATTCGATTAAAATGGACAAAAACCATGCAATAACATGGAATATTCTGGAGATGTAGGTTTTGTGACAACATATAAGACTTGAAGGATGACTAAAAGTTTAGCTCTTAAATGAGAAAAACACAACTTACCAGTCTCCACTCCACCAGGGAATCCTACAAAGCCTTCAGTATGCAGAATGCCAAGACCTTCTCCTCTCACAGAAAGAGCTGGAGGAGCTGGGAGAACCATGACTAGTTTGCTGGACATGCATATGTGCTTTGGAGGCCAGGGAGCATGATCGCCCTTGCAGATCATTCCAGCGATTGCATATTTCCTCCAGTAAGTGACTGGTGGAAGATGCGGCATTCACTTTAGATACTTTTCTAGTCAATGCTTGCCTTTTCTTTGCCATGGTGATAGTCTGTATATCGGAACCAAACAACTGTGGGGGTCATTCCACCCTCGGCGGTAAAAGGCGCTTACCGCCGTGCAGAAGACCACCATAACACCGCCGCAGCAAAACGCCACGGTCATTCTGACCCACAACAGGCAAACCGCCAAAATACAGACATCCACAAAAGTCCACCACACCAAAGGGCAGCGGGAAACTGGCGATGACCAAACCTCCACCGTCACGCCAACAGAAATATGCCCACACTATCACGACACACAAATCCACGCGGCGGTCTTTCAACCACGGTATTCCATTGGCGGTACACACACGGCGGCGGCGCTCAAAATACACACACATATACAAAACACAGCCACATTGGACAATTCGAAATACACACACCTGATACAGATACACACACCACTCCCACACACCAAATACAATATAAAACACACACCCACATCACCCACAAACCCCTACTCCTAGAGATTCGTGAATACGCACAGAGATAAGAGACCCGAGCACACAGACGCGCAATTCACTGTCACCCAGCAATACTACCACGCACGTCAAAATACACACCAATACACATCACCACACTTAGCACCACACAATCCACCCCACACATCACCCAAACCACCCCATGGCACCGCAAAGACACCCCAGGTTTTCTGACGCTGAACTCAGGGTCATGGTGGAGGAAATTGTACGGGTAGAGCCACAGCTCTTCGGGACACAGGTGCAGCACACCACCATTGCCAGGAAGATGGAGCTATGGAGCAGAATAGTCGACAGGGTCAACGCTGTGGGACAGCACCCGAGAAATCGGGACGACATCAGGAAGCGGTGGAACGACCTACGGGGGAAGGTGCGTTCCATGGTATCCAGGCACAACATCGCGGTGCAGCGGACTGGCGGCGGACCCCCACCTCCTCCCCCAGAATTTACAACATGGGAGGAGGAGGTCTTGGCGATCCTGTGTCCTGGGGGCCTCGCAGGAGTAGGCGGAGGAATGGACTCTGGTAAGTCATATCTTAATTACTTCATCCCCCCAACCCCACCAGCATGCCAACTCATACCCCCACCCCCACCCCCATCACACCTACTCCTTGCAAATGTCTCACCCTCACAACCCACCCATCCCAACACCAAGCCCTGCATGCGACCACTAAGCATGGACACCCATCACCTAAGCATGCCCATTGCACATACCCATCCCCCCCCAAACCACCCTCACAAAAGCCCCCACACAGGAATGCAAGCACAGGGGTACACGGGCACCCACCCATTGCACGCTATGGCACACACAGAAGCAATAATCATACTATTTTACCCCTGCAGGACCCGAACGCCACGTCACCGCGCAGGAGGGTCCACAAATGTCCACTCCACCCCCAGAAGAGGCCCACAGTGATGACAGCAACTCTGTCTCCCTGGATCTAGATGACCAGCCCGGCCCATCGGGGACCTCTGGACAGTCGGTTCCCGTCAGACAGCCACAGGCCACAGCAGACCTTCCCCCCTCTGGGAACACCAGCACAGCACCCACCCAGCGGACCCATATCTCTGTCCCCAGGACACGCCAATCAGCGGTGTGTCCACCACTACAGGGCACCCAGGTTAACCCACCACCCCAACAACAACAGGGACCTGGGGGCAGTGGTAGTGGGCACACGGTCCAGGGGACAGAGGCACAGGGAAACAGGGGAACTGGGAGGGCTGCTGTGCGACAGAGGGGGGACAGGCCCAGGGAACCCACCCTCCACGAGGCCCTCTCCTCCATCATGGGAGCATACCACCACTCCCAGGAGACGATGGCGACGGTCCTGGCCAGGTTTCAGGAGATCCAGCTTCTGCAGGAGCAACAGTATATGGGGTTCAGGTAAGAACTAAGAAACATCAGTACCGCCATGGGCACCATCGTAGTGGCTCTGAATCAGGTAGTCCCCACATAGCGGGACACTGTTGCACCACAAAGGGCCCCTGACACTAGCATGGACCATGAACTGCCTACCACCTCCGCCGGCGCTAGTGGACAGGAGGCCCCGACACAAGACCAACAGGCCACCAGAACCCCACCCCCTACAGAAGGTGAACCACCCCGCAAGCGGGCCCTGAGATCCAGGAAGAAGACAGAGTAAGTTGCCAAGACCCCCGCCAGCAAAGGATACCTCCCTGATTGTCATCCAACTGTCCCACATTGACACCCTGTCCATTCTTACACTGCCCCTGCTCCACTTTCCACAGGCATCTGGACAATGCACCTGTGATACTGATAGTCTGTACTCTGCCATGGACAATCCTCCACCATCACACCTCAACGATTTGCAACCACCCACCAATTTAGAGCACTGTAATAAACACACTCATTGCATAAAAGAATCTGGAGTCTGGCTGTGATTATTTACAAATGTATTAGACATTACCGTGCCAAATGGCATATTCACATTGTGATGCCAACATACCAATGTCACACAGCTGTAGTCCATGGGGAAATAAAGCAGATGTCACGCAGTGGGGCCCACATCTCTGAAATTGGAAGGGAAAGTCACAACTCAGTTACCATACACTGGGGGAAAAGGACAGACAGTAGAGAGGTAGTAGGGGTTAAGTATATGTAATATGCCGGTGTGGATTCTTACCTGTGTGTCATTGAAAATACTGCTGTATTACAGTGTTCCTGTTCTCTATGTCGTCCTCTTCGCCTTCCTCGTCTTCACTCTCCACAGGCTCCACAGCTGCTACAATACCACCATCTGGACCATCCTCCTGCAGAAAAGGCACCTGGCGTCGCAAAGCCAGGTTATGAAGCATACAGCAGGCCATGATGATCTGGCACACCTTCTTTGGTGAGTACATTAGGGATCCACCAGTCATATGGAGGCACCTAAACCTGGCCTTCAGGAGGCCGAAGGTCCGCTCGATCACCCTCCTAGTTCTCCCATGGGCCTCATTGTACCGTTCCTCTGCCCTTGTCCTGGGATTCCTCACTGGGGTCAGTAGCCATGACAGGTTGGGGTAACCAGAGTCTCCTAATAGCCACACACGGTGCCCTGGAGTTGACCCATCACGTAAGGGATGCTGCTATTCCGCATGATGTACGTGTCATGCACTGACCCAGGGAACTTGGCATTAACATGGGAGATGTACTGGTCAGCCAAACACACCATCTGGACATTCATGGAATGATAACTCTTCCTGTTCCTGTACACCTGTTCACTCCTGCTGGGGGGGACCAAAGCAACATGTGTCCCATCAATGGCACCAATGATGTTGGGGATATGTCCAAGGGCATTGATATCAGCCTTCACTGTAGCCAAATCCCCCACCTCAGGGAAGACGATTTAGCTCCGTATGTGTTTCAGCAGGGCGGACAACACTCTGGACAACACCTTGGAAAACATGGGCTGGGACATCCCTGATGATATGGCCACTGTTGTTTGAAATGACCCACTTGCAAGGAAATGGAGTACTGACAGCACCTGCACTAGAGGGGGGATCCCTGTGGGTTGGCGGATTGGTGACATCAGGTCTGGCTCCAACTGGGTACATAGTTCCTGTATAGTGGCTCGGTCAAGCCTGTATGTCAGTATGACATGTCTTTCCTCCATTGTCGACAGGTCCACCAGCGGTCTGTACACAGGAAGACTTTCTCCATCTCCTCGCATGTCCCAGTGGACAGTGCCTATGAAGGACAACACCGAGCACAGAGTCAATCAACCCACAGGTACGTAACAACAGCTTGCACATAATACGATTCCCAATGCGTTGAATGGCCTGTATGAGTGTCGATGCAAGGCCTAGGTATGTGTGACGCAGTAGAAAATAAGGGATGTGGGCCCTTGAAATGGCGGCTGCCTGACCTGTGAAGTGCGACAATGGTATGTGAGGTCAATGCGCTGGCGTGGGACACCGTGGCGGTAGGCGGTCGAAGACCGCGGCGCAATGCTGCATTGGTTAACATTGAACCCTATGGGTCTCAGGAGCCAAAGACGATGTGCGCCGGCGGTCGCGGTACGCACCGCCGCGGGCGTGACCGCCATTTTCTATCAGCTTAATCACTCGATACCTGATCTTCCACAGGAGAGGACCTACACTGCAAGTGCTGCTGTGGCCACAGTCTGGAAGAGACAATGGCTCATGCGACTGGGGAAAGGGCCCCTGCCTTCACTGCTCAGGAGTTGGAGAAACTCGTGGATGGGGTCCTTCCCCAGTATGCGCTACTCTACGGTCCTCCAGACCAACAGGTAAGTACACTGGGACCATGCTTTGTGGGCAATGCCTGTGTTGAGTCGGGTGGATGAAAGATGGTTGGGAGGGGAGCGATTGAGGCATGCATCAAACGACAGATGAGAGCATGTGCCACATGACAAGGGTGGGGATGGGGGGGCCACTCACATCGAGCATGCAGAAGGTGATGATTATTGTTATCTCCCTGTACATTTCACATAGGTCAGCGCCCACCAGAAAATCGGTATTTGGCGTGCCATCGCCAAGGACGTCCGGACCCTGGGGGTCCACCAGAGACGGGGCACACACTGCAGGAAGAGATGGGAGGACATCCGACGCTGGAGCAGGAAGACGGCGGAGGCTCAGCTGGGGATGGTCTCCGAACGTGGGAGGGGTGCCAGTCGTACTTTGACCCCCCGGATGTCCCGGATCCTGGCGGTGGCCTACCCCGAGTTGGATGGGTGCGTGAGGACATCACAGCAGACACAAGTGGGTGAGTACACTCAAATTATGGTGACTTTGCACGCAGTGGAGGTGTCTGGGTGGGGGAGGAGGGCTGTGGGTATCCCTAGGCCAGTGCGATATCTGGAGGCTAGGCCCCTCCGTAAGGCATGGCCCTGTGCCCCCGCCCCCCACCTCTGTAGGGTGCCAAGTACAGCTATTCATTGCCCTGTGTCATGTATGTGAGCAGAGGTCGCCCATAGGCTTGTAGGCCATGTCCCACGGATTGCATAGTCGACCCCAAATGCGCGGCGTAGTGCAGGGGGCTTCTGTGTCTGTCCTGTCCGCCAACGGTGTCGCCAATGCATGCACTCAACATTTCTTTATTTTTCCCCACCCCCCTTTTTTGTTTTCTTCCTGTTCATTTGTGCATTAGTATCATCAGGCGGAGGAGAAGTGGCATCGGAGCACGAGGGAGCTGCATCTCACATGGCCATGGCGGGCCATGCAACTGACTCGGATTTCACCAGTGAGATGGAGGGCGAGGGGAGCTCCACAGCGGGGACTCGTGCAGATGTCAGTGACAGCGACTCGTCCTCTGAAGGGAGCTCCCTTGTGGTGGTGGCAACATCCGTGCCCCCCGCTACAACAGGTACAGCCGCCACCCAGCGCACCAGCACCGCCCTCCCAGCAGCCCCTCAGCGTTTGCCCCGTGCCCGCTCACCCAGGAAGGTGGGCATCTCCTTCGCCCCAGGCACCTCAGGCCCTGCACCAGTCACCCCTGCTGCCCTCAGTGAGGAGGTCATTGTTGGGCAGTCTACCCTTTTGAATGCCATCCAGGGTGTAGAAAGGGAGGTGCACCAGAGTAATGCATACCTGGAGGGCATTCATTTGGGTCAGGCTGCCCATCAGCGATCGTTCAACACTCTGGCCTCAGCACTGATGGCAGCAATTGTCCCTGTCTCTAGCCTCCCCCTCCAACTTCCTCCACCCAGACCCAATCCCCTGTACCTCTGCCTATCCCAGTCACACCATCAGACCAGCCTGCACACACCTCAACACCCAAGGGAAGCTCATCCACACATAAGCACCACACATCACACAAGCATTCACACAAGCAACATCCACATGCAGACATAACAACACCCACTGCCTCCACTGTGTCCCCCTCCTCCTCGTCTCCCTCCTCCCTCCCTGTCACGTCTACACTCACACCTGCATGCACAACATCTTCAGCCACTACGTCCATCACCAGCACACCCACCAGAACCCCCCGCACACGTGCAGTCACCACCCCCACTACCATTCACACGTCCCCTGTGTCCTCTCCCAGTGTGTCTGTCACCCCCTCTTCCAAGCTACACAAACGCAGGCAGCCACCCACCCAACAGCCATCCACCTCACGACAGCCTCCAGCACAAGCACCTGCACCCAAAGACACCAGACTTCAAACTCCTACAACCACAACCTCCTCCTCCACTCCCATACCTACTACACCTACCCGTCCCTCTCTTCCTAAACTTATTTTCCTTTCCAAACTTGACCTCTTCCCAACAACTCCCCCACCCCGTCTATCTAAAAAGACTCCAGTCAGCACCTCTGCCACCACAACAGCGGGCCCTGTGAAGACAGTCTGCCATGGACTGTCAAGTCCCCCCACCCTCAAGGGCAGCCAGCTCAGTAGGGAGCCAAGGCACGGGCAGCCCACTGCCGCAAAAACATGCCAAAATTGTCAGCGCCCGGCGCGAGAGGCCTAAAACGCCTGGGACCAAAATCCCTACCATGGCTCCGGCAGGGAGTGTGCTACCACATGGCACAGCGCCAAAGGTGGGGAAGGGCCACAGGCGACCAGGGAAGGCTGGGAAGGGCAGCACGCCCGACAAGACCGCCAGCAGCCCAGCTGAGCAGGAGGGCCCCGCATGGCCCATCCCAGGTGGGCAGGAGGACACCAACAGGCCCGGGACTGCAGCCCAGGAGGGCCCCACCAGGCCGATCCCAGGTGGGCAGGAAGGCGCAGCCAGCCACAGGTCAGGTGGCGAATTACCTCCACGCCATGGGCTGATCTGCTGAACTGGGCACTCATCCGAAGCACCGCTGCGCTGGGCCCTTCATCTCAAGCACCGCTCCGCTGGGCACCGCCGTCTCAAGCACCGCTGAACTGGGCCCTTCATCTCAAGCACCGCTCCGCTGGGCACCGCCGTCTCAAGCACCGCTGAACTGGGCCCTTCCTCTCAAGCACTGCTCCGCTGGGCCCTCCATCTCAAGCACCGCTCCGCTGGGCACCGCCGTCTCAAGCACCGCTGAACTGGGCCCTTCATCTCAAGCACCGCTCCGCTGGGCACCGCCGTCTCAAGCACTGCTCCGCTGGGCCCTTCATCTCAAGCACCGCTCCGCTGGGCACCGCATCTCAAGCACCGCTCTGCTGGGCCCTTCATCTCAAGCACCGCTGGCCCATTGGCGGAAGGGGCAGGCCCGCATCTGTGTCAGGCATGGCTGCACGAAACACTCAGGGCACTAGTCCCCCTCCAGTACCAGTGGAGACTGATATTGACTTGAGAGACTGTGGCTTTGCACTCCCCAGGATGGCACAGTGGGCAAGCCACCCACTGTAGAGACTTGAGAGACTGTGGCTTTGCACTCCCCAGGATGGCACAGTGGGCAACTCACCCACTGTAGAGACTTGAGAGACTGTGGCTTTGCACTCCCCAGGATGGCACAGTGGGCAAGCCACCCACTGTAGAGTCTTGAGAGACTGTGGCTTTGCACTCCCCAGGATGGCACAGTGGCCATGGAGGCCCCTCGTGGATCTGGCGTTGTGGACTCATCTGGCTGAGGTGCCCCCCCTTCCCTTCCCCCTGAGGTGCCTGTAGTTTTGCTATCTGATGCCCCTGCAGTGTTCTCTCCGTTGGAGTCAGGTATCCTGTGTGGGCTTTGTCCATGTGATTTTGGCCCAGTGGCCCACGAACAATGGCTGATACACATATCGGACTGGACAATTTATGTATATAAAGTTTTAGATGTGTGATATATTTTATACTCAGTCATACAATATATTTCTAAGTTTATAATCATTTACTTTTGTCTTTGCATTGTTCCGGGAGGTTTGGGGGGGTAACTGTGATGTGTTGCTATGCATTGATGTGTGTGTTGTAGTGGGTGAGGGTGAGGGTGGGTGTGTCGCATATGTGTGTCCCCGAAATTTTTTGCCTGCCCCCACCCCTGTGTCGTAGGTGCAGTACTCACCGTTGTCTTCTGCGTCGGCGTTCGTGCTCCTGGTAGAGGAGCAGGAAGACAATAGCTGGGAGGATGTGGAGTTCGGGTTCCATGCTGTCCAGATTCCTCGTGGGGTGTATGGAGGTGAGCGTTTTCCGTTTAAAATGTCTGTTTCCGCCGTGTTTTTATCGGCGGGGCTACCGCCCCGGAAAAGGTGGCGGATTGGTGGGTTGTGATAGGGTGGGCGGTACATTGTCTCCCGCCTGTTTGTTGCCGGTGACCGCCGCACTGTTTGTTTGTCCCGCCGTGGCGGGCGGTGTGTTAAAGTGGCGGTCTCTGTTGGCGGTTTCTGCCAGGGTCGGAATTGCATTTTTTTTTCCACCAGCCTGTTGGCGGTTTTGCCGCCGCTTTAACACCGACCGCCAGGGTTGGAATGACCCCCTGTGTCTCTACCCCAATATTCTCATCCATCATTACTGTTAATTCAGACTCTGAAAATTTGGGACTCTTTTATCTAGCCATTCCTATAGAAAATACAAAATGTATGACAAGAACAAAATTAGAAAGCCGAAAAACTAAAAATAATGTTAAGGTCCACTGAAGTGATGAGTCTCCTGCAGCTTCAACATGAGAAACGCAATGGATTTTTGTTTCACAAGGTGTGGTTTTTATATGTTATACAATGGGTGTGCTCAATATTGAGAATGACCTCAGGTGTGTTAGATGTACTCATCGATCATTAAGACAGAAGGATACATCAAATTTCAACACATCATGACATTACTCCGTCACAAGAACCCTGAAACACAGCTGTGATGACGGACACATTTAAATGTGATGGGCAGTAAACCACCATGACAACACTGATCTGGTACTCTCCTAGCCCAGATGAATTCACAGCGCTAACAAAGGACAAGCGTTGGATGGACAGATCACCATCCACTGATGCAGATGGGGTGCTTCCATCAAATACATAAATAGGGTGGAAAAACCTCCGCCAGCATGATGGATAGATTGAAACCTCTATCACAGAGGCTGGATAAAAACTATGATCTAATTTGGGCTCTTAATCACTTTTTTAGTTTACAAAATCCACTAGAAGGACAGTGTTGCAAGTTGCACTCAGGCAGGATTCCATGAGATAGCATACGTTAACCATGAGTTCCTGTTGAACACATTTTCAGCATGGCAAAAAGCTTCAAGAATGACAAACTTGTTTTTCTTTGCTCCTAGAATGCATCTTCCTTGAGAAGTATCTCACCATGTTCCATTCTGCAAATTCTGGTCAAGTTTCTTCTGGACACTCTTACAGTCCCAGGTCAACAGGTCAAGTTTCTAGGTACTGCCAGAACCCCTGCAAGTTTCAGTCATTAGGAGTCAGATGGGCCTGCTAAGTGTCCCGAGTTCTTCTGCATTTTGTGATAATTTAGCAGCAAATAAATACTTGACACTTGGAGAGCACTTGACACTTGTTGAGCTTTTCCAGTTCTGGGTTCTAGCAAGGAGTCATGTAGGTTTACCCTTTGAACTGTGTCGTAGCGTACTCTTACATCAATTAGCAATTCTCCCACTTCTATGAATATTCTAAGGAGGTGGTTGTGAAGTTTCATTGTTATCCTGTGCACTAGCCAGTATTTGGGTAATTCCTACACCCAGTCATGGGTACTGTCCTACAAAATTATCACTTTTCTTTTAGCACTTCTGTTCACAGTTTACTACAAACCTTCGGTGAGCCCCTCAGTCAAAATGGCATGTCATGATCTGCACATGG
Source organism: Pleurodeles waltl (assembly GCF_031143425.1). Taxonomy (NCBI): domain Eukaryota; kingdom Metazoa; phylum Chordata; class Amphibia; order Caudata; family Salamandridae; genus Pleurodeles; species Pleurodeles waltl. Next base: position 495,060,953 of record NC_090436.1, read on the forward strand.
AGTCCTCATGGGTCACAGAGCACTTTACAAATACATATAACATAAAATAACAGACGCAACTTCCTCCATTTTGAAAGTGTTCAAGTGCTGTACTTCAAATGGTTTATTGTTCTGTTCATTCCGGGGAAGAAAACACTGATAGTGCACCTGGTAAATGCATGCTACTTGGTGTAAAGCTCTGCATCTTTAGACAACACACTATGCATAGGCCTAAATTGAAAACTTAGATGTCAACCTTTTTCATGATTCCACACAAATCTCATGATGTTTGGAAATGATGACAGCCATTTTGAAGATATCAAGTATACGTTTCTTTGTTGTCCACAGCATACTTGATGGGCAGGGCTTTGTTGCCAGACCTTATAAAATCCTTGGTAGTCATAGCCCTCGGAACCACAAAAAATAGCCCACACACTGGCCCTTTCAAGTTGACCAATCTGGCAGTGACAGAGAGGCAAAGTGTCAATAGGCTAGTCCAACAATCATCCTTGGAAATTATGTTTTGGGAAGCATATTTTAAGCAATAGCTAAATGCTAAGTAGTCTAAGAAATGGACTAGATGAAACTACTATTTAAGAGATAAAACTTGAAGGAGTGTGAAACATATTTGCTTGTCTGTGAAATGGAAAGCATTCTTATAAACCTAAAAATAACTGTGGATAGTATGAGAAAGTGGATTAATAGTTGGGGTGGGTGGGAGTCTACCACAAGAAATAGAGCAACAGACTTGCTATGGTAAAACACAGTTTTAGTAATGTAAACCTGAGCTGAAATCCTTGTAGCTATGGCCAGGAGCAGGCAGGCCTAACTTTGGAAAATGTGTAAACTTTTTAGCAGTAACAAAACCATTAAAATCCTAAAATGCAACACAATAATAATCCAACAAGCAATTTAGAAACATAAAGAGGAATGTAATACATAAAATGACACAAGCACAACAGTATTCCAATAAGAGCAATCAGAGATATGACAGACATGAGTTTTTTTTTACTTTAAGGCAAAAAGTACCAAGAAAATGTAAAGCACCAATCAGTAGTCACTCTTTCCAGTTTGTCTGGGACCTAGATGTAATTTTAGGGTGATGGAGCAAAAGTCGGCTGCACCTAGTAGATATATCCTGGACAAAACTTTTAGCTTCTTGCTTAATTCTTTGAACGGAAGTCAGATCCTCCAGTGGAGCAAGGTTTCTGGGTGTATCCTCTGAAGTCATCTCAAAGTTGAATACCTGCTTGATGAGATCCTGCTTAAATTGTTGGTTTTGGTGGCAAAAACTCCAAGCAAGGTAATTAAACGTTTGCTGCTGATACAGTCCTTGTGCCAGGTGGATACTTTTCTCACCTTCCCCAAGTCGCTTGGTATTTTCAGTCTTAAGACCTGATTTAGACTGCGTCACAGATGTGACAGATATATCTGCCTTGTGAGGCACTTGTAATAAAGTGGACAGGATATCTGTCATGTTTTTGTTGAGTACCTGTCCAGCAAACTCTAAATCCTGTCAAAAATGATTGATTAAACAGGTTCATCTGCAGGTTTAAAAGCTGCAGTCCACAGGTGACATTTAATTTTCCAGGCCATTTAGGTATTTGCCTACAACTGCCTCACTGTGAAGTTAAATTCTTCAATTGGGAATTAGCCATGTTTTATGGGTCAGAGTACATACATTGTGGGCTGGACAGCAGTGACCCAATGTGCAGAGTTCAATAACCAGCAATGCTAGTTAGCAACCAAATAGGGATGTCCATGCAAAAAGAGGAGCTTTCTAACATTATGGTAAAGGCACATGCTTAGGAAAGTTGTCCATTTATGTCAGTGTGAGCTATATAACCCTGAGGTATGATCATTTTTGTTGCAGTTTGAAAAAAAAACCTTGAATGTGTATCAGAACCAAAAAAATCTATTCTCATACAAACAGAAGGTTTTTGCTTTTCTAAGAGAAGAGAGTAAGTTTATGACAAAACCCAAGTAAATTACAGAGAAGTTATTTTGGAATATAGGAGTTCCAGAAGTATTCCAGAGAGTCGAGGAAACAGAGAAATTCTGGAATTGTATTGTTTGTTAAAGAATTCAATAAATGACTCATACAGAGAAAATACATTCAAGATATCAATCTTGTTTATCAATTCCCACTTCAACTTAGCAATGGCTAGCTAAAGAGAATATTCATATCTTCAACACCTTACATTTGAATGCAGCCATCTAACATTCTGTAAGAAACAACCCAGCAGATGTCAGCACTAGCAAAGTAGACTTCAGTGACTAGCAGATTAATGAGTCTAAATGGTGACATCTGCTACCTCCGTTTCTGTAACACATGAGCACTAACCTGCTTCTTTAGGGTATGTGATCTTGTAGGAGCAAGATGAGATCCCACAAACGATTTCCTTATGTCACCCAAATACTGACATCACCCAAATGTTGTTGTCTAGAGATTCAAGCTAAGTCAGCCCTCAGGGAAAAAGGAAATGGATTAAGAAAAGAAGAAGAATGTCCCCCTTTCAGCCAGGTCCCAGTGTTAAGTTCTGTAGATTTGTATGGCACAGCTTATCACCGACGAGGGTATCCAGGCGCCGGAGCAGGAGCATTGAATAGCCAGGTCTTTAGTTTCCTGCAGAATCTGAGTAATTGAGTGGCAGTCCTGAAGTTCCTTCAACGTCATCAAAAATGGAAAAATGGTTGATGTTATTAACTAAAAACTATAGTGATATTCCAATGCATGTAAGTTTATGTGAGATTTTTACACATATATGTATATGTGTGTGCATGTATTTGTGTTTATACAAATACCCACATATCTGTGGATGTAGCTATATATTAATTAAGTAAACAGTTATATAATTAAATCAGTACATACATATTTAAATAATAAATTGAAAAATGCAGTAAATGAAGTAGCAAAGTTATTTAAGAAGATAGAATTGAGTTTATTTTGCATTAACACATAGGGGGTCATTCTGACCCTGGCGGTCCAAGACCAACAGGCTGGCGGTGCTTTATTGCCCATTCCGACAGCCGCGGTCGGAAAACCGGGTCCGGCGGTTTCCCGCCGGATTTCCCCCGGCTGGGCGAATCCTCCATGGCGGTGCTGCAAGCAGCGCCACCATGGGGATTCTGACCCCCTTCCCGCCACCCTGTTTCTGGCGGTTTTTACCGCCAGGAACAGGATGGCAGGAACGGGTGTCCTGGGGCCCCTGGGGGCCCCTGCACTGCCCATGCCACTGGCATGGGCAGTGCAGGGGGCCCCCTAACAGGGCCCCAGCCTGCTTTTCACTGTCTGCTATGCAGACAGTGAAAAGCGCGACGGGTGCAACTGCACCCGTCGCACACCTGCAACACCGCCGGCTCCATTCGGAGCCGGCTTCTGTGTTGCAGGCCCCTTTCACGCCCCTTTCCCGCTGGGCCGGCGGGCGCTACCTTAGGTAGCGCCCGCCGGCCCAGCGGGAAAGTTAGAATGGCCCCAGCAGTCTTTTGACCGCGGGGCGGCCAAATGGTGGTTCCCGCCTGGCGGGCGGCGACCACCGCCCGCCAAAGTCAGAATGAGGGCCATAGTATTGATTAAGTTAAACGGTACACATAATGACACTTCTTTAAATAAATGATAATCAATTAATATCTATTATAAACATGAATTAACTGGATTTATTATTATTTATTTTTAAAGATTCCATCAATATGGAAAATGTGAATATAGATATTTTTGAATAGAGACTATGGTGGTCATTCCGAGTTTGGCAGTTATTACCGAAGACCACCATGCAAGCAGCCACTGAAAAACCGACAGTGATGGTGGTGTGAAGACCGCCACATTATAAGTCACCCACACAACACTGCCCAAAATACACCCAAAAAACAACACCTTCAGCCGAAACGACGGCGTGAAGGAGGCGACTGTACCACTAGCACTGCCAAGACGAGAACATCCCGCTCACTAATTAACGATTCACAAATCAGCACTGCGGTCCCAACACGGCAGCAATCCATTGGTGTCCGAACCATTGCAGGAAAAAAGTCACCACCACCACCAGAACACAGCACCACATTGGACAATACCATTACCCAACACCTGAGACACATACAAACATCTGTCCACTGCACGACAAAACACCCCCCCACACACATACCCAGAACCCTTTTCAAACAGAAACTCTGACAGAGTGAGGCAAGAGCACACTGAAAGGATGCACTGCACCTAGATATCATAGGCACCATCACACTGAACATGCATCACATAACACATCACTGCACACAAACACCACAGAGCACATACACATACCACTACCCAAACTCATATCACCAAACAGCACACACAGCATCCCTGCACAACATACACCCCACCTACAACACAACCACCATGGCACCACAAAAAAACACGATTCACAGAAAAGGAGCTGAGGGTAATGGTTGACAAAATCGTCAGAGTGGAGCCGTGACTGTTTGGAGTACAGGTCCAACACACATCCATAGCTCGGAAGACCGACTTATGGCAGAGGATATTCATTAGGGTGAATGCAGTGGGGAACCATCCACGAACAATGGAGGCCATAAGGAAGAGGTGGAATGACCTACGGGTGAAGGTACGGGCCATGGTTTCCAGGCACCACATCACCGCCATGAGGACTGGTGGTGCCCCCCCCTCACCTAGAAATGTCACTCTGGGAGGAGAGGGGCCTGGCAATTCTACATCCAGAAGAGCTGACGGGATTACCTAATGGACTGGACATTGGTAAGTCAACTGTACTCCCCGGCAAACATGTCCCCATGCACAGCATGCACCCCCACCACCCTCTCACACCCTCACACCACCCTAATGTGCACAAGCCCGCCTTGTACCTAATACCCACCCTTGCATGCGACAGCCCCCTACTGACACCATTCCCTCACAGGCCCACCTAGTGCATGGATAGCTCACTCTGTAGCAAGTATCACAACTAACACAATGCAACACTCCCTACCCTTGATTGACTGCTACATCCACCTCACATCTCTGCAATTGCATGTTAAACCATGTCACACCCCAACACCAATAAGTATAGGGAATGCACATCAGTACATTGCAATGACAGTAGCAAGACAAACCTTAACTATTCTCCAAAATAGGCCCATTGCAACATTCCACTAATGGTAACACAAGCAGTGTACTGGTAACTGTCAGTGCCATTACTGACCTACAAATACAGTCAACGATGGCATACAACCATGTGTGTCACTGCCACAATACCATCATCTGACACAATGCATCTCATTACACAGGTCTCCTAAGTACTGCTACACAGCAGAGGAGCCCAGTGACAGAAAGTCCAAGCCTGGAAGCAGTTCCAATGTCTGCATATGGACGACGAACAGGGCCCATCAGGCATGAGTGGTCAATCCACCACCACCAGCCTCACCCTTCACACAACTGAACCCACCTCCCCTGTGGTAGCCGATGCACAGCAGAGTCCACCTTCCCATACCAATGTCCCAAGATAACATCAAACATCAGTGTGCCCCACAGGACAAGGGCAGGAGTCAACGGTGCAAACCGAAGACAATGACGGTCCTGATGTCAGTGGGAGGGGGCACTTTGCACCAGGGGCACAGGGGGAAAGGGCCAGTGAAGGGCAATCGTGAGCCAAGGGATGAGGCAGGTAGAGGACACGACTGGCCAGGAGGAGGGCTCTAGAGTCCTGGGAGCCTACCAGCAAACCCACGACAAGATGGGCCAGAAAGTCACCACCTTGCAAGACACTAAAAGGCTGCGGGGGAATACTACCAGGAGGCCAGGCAGCAGTGGCAGGCACTCAATGCCACCATGGTCTCCATATTAGGAGATTTCAAGGAATTGAACAATATTCTGCGGACATCCTCAACGCAACATCAGGCCCCATCCAGTAGTCAAGCAACAGCACTGCCAACAACATCAGCGCCTGCTACTGGAATGGAGGCCCAGCAGGAGGACCCACAGGCCACCAGCATCCCTATCCCTGCAGCTGAAGGACCCCCTCATAAAAGAGGTTGTCCATCCAAACATCCTGCAGGACCTGAGGCCAAGACCAATCTCCCCACTAGGAAGTGATCCCTCCTCTAAACTGTCACCCTTGTGTGCCACTGTTACACCCTCCAAAACCGAATTCACATCATACCAGGCAAATGGATACAGAACCTTTGAGACAAACAGCTGTACCACCCACTCTAATCAGCACCCACACCATTACCCGCTCGTCTTGACTGTGATCTCATACACTTAATAAACACAAATTCACACAAGTCATGTTGCACATCTCTTCATTGTATGTAGTGGCAATCCTGTTGCAAAGTAGCAAATATATACACACGCTGGCACCACAACAATGTTGAAGTGACAGATGTAGTGGGACTCCCCAGCAGGTGTGTAAGTACATCCAAATTGTAATGATATGCAGTGTTAACGAAGGCAACAGACAATACAAGAATCAGCTTTCAGACAGAGAAGTGACCTGAAGAGGGAATATGAAATGGAAACAGTCACAATGTTGTAAGGCATGTGAACAAAGTCATACACACACAGCTTTTGAACACATATACAGGATGAATGGCCTAGCAGCTATGATACCACATATGTAAGGGCCTGCATAGGCACTCACGCATGTGTGGGACAGGAAAGATGTAACATAGGTAACATCCTCTATTGTTCACCTCCATGAGTAGTCAGGAACAGGTATTTGCCACACAGCAGCTGACAATGCAGCATGACATGCTTATTCAGCAGGACAAGACTGATAAGTCCCTCTAACATTTCCCCAAACAGGCAGACTGAGGACCCTAAACCTTTGTTACAACTATAAGGCTCAACCTCAATGGCACCAGCATTCCACACATGTCCTAAGCAGCATTTCATTACCACTACCCCTCATGGTAAGTCACCTACCTTTCATGGTCGGAAAGCAAGATGGTATGCTGTAGTCCTCACACACACCTTGATGCATGCAAATACTGGCTACAGACTGGTTTCAGCAATACATCTTCCATGTGCAGATAACGTACAATTTACACATACCTGTACATCATTGAAAGTAGTGACGAATCATGTTAGCCCTCATCCTCGTCTGCCTCCCCCTCAGCATCAGAGTCACCGGCCCCAAACGCTGCTCCAGCATCAACGGGACCCTCCTCCAACAGTGGGATGTGCCTTCTGAGGGCATGCAGCATACAACAATGATCTTGCAGACTTTCCCTGGTCAGTAATGTAGGGCACCACCGGACACACGTAGGCAACAAAATCTAGCTTTCAATAGACAGAAAGTCTGCTCAATCACTCGCCTTGTCCGGCCATGTGCCTCATTGTACCTGTTCTCACCTCCTGTAGTTGGATGTCTCACAGGTCTCAGGAGCCAGGGCAGGTTGGGGTATCCAGAGTCACCGGTGTGGAAAAGGGAACATGGCTAACTGGTAACAATGCTTGGCAGAGTGCTGACTGTGTTTTGAAGGGTACAAACGTCTGACATAGAAAACAATACACATAGCTCTGAGCCAGGCCCTTTCTCCCTGTAGCTGTGACATCTTTGCAGGGACACGCTGTTCCTCAGGATGTAGGAATCATGTACTGATCCTGGGAATTTAGAGTTCACATGTATTCATCTGCAAGACTCACCACATGTACATCGAGCGAATATGTACTCTTCCTGTTTCTGTAGACCTGTTCCATGGTCCTCGGAGGTACCAAGGCAATGTGAGTCCCATCAATGGCCCCAATTACCTGTGGGACATTTGAGATGTTGTAGAAGTCTGCTTTTACAGTGGGAAATTCAGGACATTGTGGGAACCTAACGTATCTGTATACATGCTTGAGAAGGGCATCCAGCACATTCTGCAACACCTTACTGAACTGGGGCTGTGAAAACCCTGTCCCACTGTAACCTGAAAAGAGCCACTTGCCAGAAAATGCAGGACTGACAACACCTGGACTGGCGGGAGGTCTGGCTTCAACTGGGCGACCACAAACAGTTCAGTCGATAGGTTAGGATGATGTGGCGCTCTGCCATGGTTTCAAGATCTACGAGTGGGAGGTAAACTGGTGCATTCCTCATCACTCCATTGTGGCGATATCTGGGTGGGGACACAAACAACAGTCTGGAATTCCTTCCATGTGTTCCAGACTAATATGGCATCCGCCTGTCCGGCATGCATTGGACAGCTGGAGGGGACCTCGTTTCACCAGCGCAAGTCGTCATGGCGGAAGGCGGTCTGAACCGATGTGCAACTCCTCATTGGTTAACATTGACATCTATGGGAGACTGGGATCAATGACGATCACCGCCAGCGGTGACGGTCATGACTGATGTGGTCAAAACCGCCATTTTGTATGGGCCAGCTCACTTGACTCCTGACATTCAGACAAGATAAACCTCCACTTCGTGTGCTGCTGTGTCCTGAATCTTGGAGCAATGATGGCACACACTGTAGGGGATAGGGCCCCAGCCTTCACTACAGAGGAACTGGAGAAACTGGTGGAAGGGCTCCTACCCCTGTATGGGAGGTCGAATGGTATTTCATGGCAAGAGGTGAGTAGAACATCCTTTGTCCCACATGTCGGGTGGTGTTTGACGATATATGTGTGTGCACATTGACATGTCATGACTGATCAGGTGTTTTGTATGCACATTATATGAGTGGGATATTGGCCGAGTGCATGGTCTGTGTTTGTTGTGTGTCACCAAAAGTTACAGCTGTATTGGTATTATTTACATCATGTCCCCCGTTTTCAGCATGTTTCTCATGCAGGTCAGCACCCACCAGAAAAAAGGGTTATGGAGAGCCATCACCAAAGAAGTGCGAGCCGGCGGAGCACCCACTGCAGGAAGCAGTTCGAGGACCTGAGACGCTTGGCCTGGAAAACCACAGAGGCCAAACTGGGGACAGCCTCAATGTAGGAGGGGTATCCATTGGACCCTGACCCCCCCATGGCCCACATACTGGCAGTGGCCTAGCCAGAGTTGAATAGGCGCTTGAAGGCAGCACAGCAGCCACAAGGAGGTAAGTGTTGACTGTTAGGTGACTTCTGCATGTTTGTGTACTGCGATCCTCACTGGGCTTGGAATTTACATAGTCAGATGAGATGTAGGGAATGTACAGTCCTGGTTGTCACACCAATCATGTAGGAGTGTGTCACGTTAGCTAATTAAGCCATGCAGGAAAAGAAGTGGTGGCACTGTGACACATGTTCACCTATACGTATGGGTCGCTCAAGAATGCCATCATGTCACTGGCTGCATCCTCCATATCTGCGTTTACTGTGGTGGTACAAGGTGGTCATATTGGCACTGTATATGGGTAATAACAGACATGTTACGTGAACATTGCTATTGCTTCACTTGCTACATCAATGGACCTCTTCACCACATGTACTCCACACATTCCTGTCAGTTAGTTAGCGTGCTCAGTCCCTCTGTGCTCAGATTTGTATCATTCCGTAATGGCTGACAAGTGGTTGGGTATGTTCCTGGGCTGGATTGTTGGATAAGTCATTTAGGCAGTTGATAGGCATGTAATGGTCTTCATTTAGGTGTTTAGGCTGCAGGATTGAGGTGATCTATAATGAGTTTGGGTATTGCTTGCATGACTCAATTGTAAATGATTGCAAAATGGTCTCTTGTTTGCCCGGCAGGGGCTGTAATATGTATTGTTTGTACGCGAAGTGGATGTGTGGGTCATCATAATTTCCTCCCTTTCTGTTTCTCCCACCCTCCTTCTCTCTCCACCTCTGTCTATGTGTGCATTAGCATCATCTGGTGAAGGAGGAAGGGCACCGGTGAGTGGGGATGCAGCAGCCCACGGACCCAAGAGGCTGGCACCAGTGAAGGCAAGGGGACCGGTGGGACAGAGGGCGAGGGGAGCACCAGTGGGGAGACTGGAGCAATCAACACATCTGATACAGATTCCTCCTTTGATGGTGGCTCCCTGGCGGTGGCAGACCCATCTGGGAACACCACAGCATCATCCTTGTCTGCAAACCCCCTTACCAGTACTGCCCTCCCTAAAAGCACCCACCCAGTTGCCCGTGTCTGCTCACCCAGGAGGGTGGGCGTCTCCTTCGCTTCAGGCACCTCTGCCCCTGCCCCAGTCAGCCCTGCTGCACTCAATGAGGAGGCTTTTGTCCTCCTGAGGTCCATCACTGTGGGGCAAACAACCATTGTGAATGCCATCCAGGTACTGGCATCCCAGATGCAGCAGTCCAATGCGTTCATGGAAGGCCTACTGAGATTGTTTGAGGCTCTGGCCTCCTCATTGATGGCAGCCAGTGTCCCTTCATCTTCCATCCCCCCTCCAACTACCTGTTCCCAATCCACAAACCCTCTCCCTACACCCATCCGAAGCACACCTGCAGACCACCATACTCCCACTAAAACAGACAAGGTGAGCATAGACAGTCATAGGCATCACAAACATTCACACAGGCATGCTCACCCACAACACACATCTGCAAACACAACAAAAGAGACTCTTCCCCCTCAACCTCCTCCCTTACAGTGACATCTCCACTCACATCTGCCAGCACTGCATCATCACACACTGGTCCTGCAAGCATTCCTGTCATACCCTCAATCACCACAACAGCAGACTCACAGACACACACCCCAGACACCACATCCGCACTCACCACGACTACCGTCTCTGCCACCTGAAGCACATTCACCTCACTTGCACACACCGCCACAACATTCACTCACACATCTCCCACTCCCTCTCCCTGCATCTCTACCCCCTCCTCCCAAAGAATGCACACGCACCCACTCACTGACCCAACATTCACCCGCCACACACATGCACACATTGCACACATTGCACACACCATCATCCAGGTTTAACACACAAACACGTCAGATGAACACTCCCTCTACCTCCACTCCCAAGCCCTCAATCATGTGACTGCCCCGTGTACCTAAGAAAGTTTTCCTTGTCACCCTTGACCTCTTCCCTACTCCTCTCCCACCCAAAGTTCTCTCAGGCCCTTCCACCTTCCATTCCTCGGGTGCCCCCTCTGGTTTTTCCCCTGCTCATCCACCCAGAAAGAAATCCACCCGCCCCAGTGCCAAAATCAACCCTCCCAAGCCCAAACCGAAACATGCCCCTTCCACATCCAAGCCTCCCCCACTGCCCCCACACCCCTGAGGTGCCTGCCTGTCCCATTGATACCCCTATGACGTGGAGGCCTATTTGCTGTCAGGTGTCAAGTTTGGCCCATGATTTATGGACTTTATGCGTTTCTGCATTAATGCAGATTGGACTTGCCATTTGGCAGATTGTGTACATAGTTTTAATATTTTTTGATGGTTCCAATTACATCTGCCCACATTGCTCTGGTTGGCATGATGAAATGTTCGTTCTGGTTTTCTTATACTTGTTGGTGTGACATCTGTGTGCAATGGTGTGTGAGGTCTGTGTATGGGTTGTGTCTGTGTTGTTGCATGCGCTGGGTAGCTGGGCTGTGCAATGGGCATGTTGTAATGTGTCTGACTGCTTGCTTGTGGGATTGCATGGGGTGTTGTGTGCGTCCGTGTGTATGGTGCTGCATGTGTGGATTTCCTTGATTGTTTGTTGTATGTGATGTGTCACCTGTGTCATTGTTTGGATGTGTGTTCACTGCTATTGATTGTGTGTCATTGCTACATACAGTTCATGGTGTGTGTGTGGTGTCACACAACATGCCAGTCTATGCCTGCGCTGAGGTGTTTGTGGTCTAGTTGCCGTTGTGTGGTTATGGGCTGTGGTGGTGGTGTTTTTGTGCATTGTGCTGTATGTTTGGCACATAACAGCTTGGCTCTGTGTGTGTATTGGGTACTTGGTATTGAAGTATATTGTGTGTGCCTGTGTGTGGCCTTCCCTGTCTGTGCGAGGAACGTGTGTTATGTGTGGGAGTGTATCACTGCCATTTTCTCCCCTCTGTGCTAGGCTAACTTCCGGTTGTTGTCTTCATTATTATCGGTGGCCCTGAAGGTGTATGATGAGATACAATGCAGGGAGGACTAGCAGTTTGGTTGCCATGGCAGCTGCGGATGCGTCTCTGTGCCTGGAGATGGGTGTCTGCTTTTGTACTTTAGGTATCTGCCAGGTTTTTTGTAGCTGCCAGCCCGCCCTGGATATCCTGGTGGTGTGGTGAATTGGAATATGGTGGGCGGGACATTGACTTCTGCCAGCATGAAGTTGGCTTCTGCCACCGGATGCTGCTCGTCGGAGGTGGCGGTGCTGGCGGTGAGTTGTCTGTGTTGCATTGGGTTCAGTGCCTTACTCGTTATATGGCAGTGGTCATAACACCGTTGCCGGTCAGTTTACAGCTAAACTCGGAATGACCACCTCGATGTGCTAAGGCGTTTTGTGCATAGAAAGGGTCCAATTCACACAAAAATTGCAATGACAAAGACTTTTTGGTATGTAGCAAACAGAAATTGCATTTTGGTAACACATTACTGAATCACAATTTGGTTTGAAACTACGTACCAAATTGGCATTTGGAAGGGGCATAGTGGGGCATCCCGGAAATAGGTAATTTATTACTAACTACAAATCGGTAGTGTAACCCATTTGCAAAACGGAAGGAGAGGGACCCCATTTCCCTTTGTAAATGTTGACATTAAATTTTTCAAGAGTAGGCAGTGGTTCTATGTACCACTGCCTACTCCTAAAAAACAGTTTTTTGGATTTCTAATTTTTTTAATGCTTCGTGTTGTCCTTTAAGGAAAATGGGCTGCATTAACCCTTTCTCTGCTATCCGTTTTCCCCAAAGTGCTGAGCGTTCTTATGGCTTTTTGGGGGTAGTTTGCGCTCAGGCCCCATAACTTTTTGTCCACATAAGGTATCCGTGCTGAGTTTGTGTCTTTTTTCCCAACATCCTGCGAATTCTAAAGTTACCCATGGTTTGTGGATTCCCCTAGAGGGGATTGAGAAAATGGGCAAAATATAGCTATATTTTTTTAGCTTTTGGGGGGGGGGAGAAGTTCTGCAGAAGAAAGTGTCTGTTTTTCCCCTGCAAATGGCATCAACATCAAGGGTTTGCGGTGATAAAATCACCATCTTCCCAGCTTTCAGGAGCAGATCTAAAAACCCGAATTTTTCAACACAGTTTTGGCGGTTTACTGGGACATAGCCCATTTTTCCTCATTTTTGTGCTTTCAGCCTCCTTCCAGTTACTGGTACAAATTGGTTTGAGACCACTGATGAATCCCAGAAAGCTATACAAAGTAGACAACATTCTGAATTCAGCAAGGGGACATTTGTGTTGATCCTTCAAAGTTTTCCTATAGAAAGTAGGAGTTGAAATAAAACAAATATTGAAAGTGAGTTGAAAAAAAACCCATTTGTGTCTACATTATAATCTGTAACTTCTTCCAACTGTGACAGGTATTCAAAAGGAATATATTGTTCCATCCGCTGGACACTTCAGGCTGTGGGGATATCTAAAGCTCGTGGGTTCACCAAGAATCCGAGGTACCTAGAGCCAATAACTGAGCTTCTATTTGCAATGGTTTTTCATTGTACGCCAGTTATACAGAAATTAATTGGGTAAAATATAAAGAGTGAAAAATAGGTATCAAAGAAACCCATGTATTTCTGACATGGGCACTATAAATGGCGTTTAGAAACAGTGGTTATTTGCACATCTTTGAATATGTGGGTACCCATACTATCATGTATATTGGAAGGCATTTCTCAAAATGACTTCTTTCATATCCACTGCCTTACATTTGGAATGGGCAAATGCAGAGAAAGACAATTGGCAATAACACTTGTTCTAATATTCTGTGTTCCCCCAAGTCTCGCAATAAAAATGGTACCTCACTGGTGTGGGCAGGCCAAATGCTGCAACAGGAAATAGCCCAAAACACAGCATTGGCACATCACATATTTCCACCCAAACTGACCTTTTTTTTGCAATGTGCCTAGCTGTGGATTTTAGACCCTAACTCAGCAGGCACATAGGGGAACCTAGCAAACCTGTAAATTTTTTAAAACTAGACAATCAGGGAAAACAGGATGAGGTGACTTGCGTGGCTCTCATCAGGTTCTGTTACTCAGAATCCCCTGCATACCTCAAAATGTGTCTAAAAACATATTTCCTTCACATTTCTATGATGGAAGGTTTTGGAATCTGAGGGGAGCTATACATTTCCTGCCATCCAGTGTTCCCCCAGGTCTCCTAATAAAAATGCTACCTCACTGTGTTGGTTGGCCAATTGGCCACAACAGGGAAGGGCCCAAAATGTATTGTGGAGACATCAAAATTATCTTTTCCAAACCTATCTGTTTTTTCAAGGGAGGTACCTGCGTTTGTGGTCCCAGGCTCAGCACCATCTAGGGAATATATGTGTATATGTGTACAGCTAGATAGATAGATAGATAGATAGATAGATAGATAGATAGATAGATAGATAGATAGATAGATAGATGGATAGATAGATAGATAGATAGATAGATAGATAGATAGATAGATAGATAGATAGATAGATAGATAGATAGATAGATAGATAGATAGATAGATAGATAGATAGATAGATAGATAGATAGATAGATCAGTGTTGTTGTGTTGTCATGGTCCATCAGTAGTAGTGACTCCCTTTGTGACTGTTACATTCTAATGACTTGCACTGAAGTGTCCTTCATGACAGCAGTTTTACAGCTAATCTTACAAGGTTCCTGATACCAAGTGTACGTGCAATATTGTATCATGGTATGTTTGGTGCACATAAGCAAACATGCTTTATTTCCTTCTGCATATGTCATCTGAGTATTTGAATGACAAAATAAAATTGGAATGTTTGAGACATTGCACATTCTCATGGAATATGACACTGCAATTGTAATCCCAGTGAATCATGCATGAAATGTTCAGTTACACGAACGACCCATTTTATGCATCAACTGTAACATGTTACACCATCAATGTATTTTTGATTGAGGAAACACACTTTATAATTACCAAATTCAGCCCTTTTGTGCAGGTGGGACCATTAACAAAGACAATGGCACACATCCTACCAAAGACATTGTCATGTTAGTGGCAGTGATTGATTTATTAAGTATTGATTTCACTGTGATGTTGCTTTTGAAATCCTTCCCTGAATCACTTCAGGGACAGGCAGCTGGGGCATTAACACCAGGATCCACAGCAAAGCCTCTGTTATCGTCATTAGTTTCAGGTCAACGTTGTGACGGCCATTGTACTGGGCACTTGGAACACGTGACATCAGTGTGGAATCTGGCATGAGTCAGACTGCAGCTGATGCTTTGGAGGATGGTCGTATAGCACCACTGTTCCTGTATACTTCAATACATTGTCAATCTTTACTACTATGGACTATGTACTAGTTTCATGCGTACACGAAAACAGCCCTCATTCACGCCAGTTACTGATAAAGATATGCCTTCACCACTGACACAACTCAAGATGTCGATGAAAACTCAAGAATACTTAATTGACCGTGACAATCTTTTTGT
This sequence comes from Pleurodeles waltl, assembly GCF_031143425.1. Lineage (NCBI taxonomy): Eukaryota > Metazoa > Chordata > Amphibia > Caudata > Salamandridae > Pleurodeles > Pleurodeles waltl. Next base: position 495,076,397 of record NC_090436.1, read on the forward strand.
ATGTTATCAGAGACAAACAATGCAGTTGTTGAAGATATCTTACCAAGGTGGTCATTCTGACCTCGGCGGTAAAAGGCGCCTACCGCCGGTCAGAAATCCTCCATAATCCCGCCGCGGTCGCGGAAACCCGCCACGGTCATTCTGACCCGCAGAAGGCAAACCTCCGAAAATCCGACCGCCACAACAGACCGCCAGACCAGCGGTCGGCGGAAAAGTGGAGGTGACAAAACCTCCACCGTCACGCCAACAGAAATACGCCCATGCCATTACTACCCACGAATCCACGCGGCGGTCATTCAAACGCGGTATTCCATTGGCGGGACACACCGCCGCGGTCAGAATACACACAAACGAACAAAACTCAGCCACATTGGACGATTTGAATCCCACACACCTGATACACATACACACACCACTCCCACACACACAATACAATATAAAATACCCACCCACATCACCCACAAACCCCTACGCTAAAAAAGTCGTAAAGAAGGCAAGAGCGAGACACCAGCATCCAAAAAATAACAGCCACAGCCACTCAACACCATCACCCACACACTATCCACACACAAAACAACACACACCACCACACTCAACTCACTTAAATACACATACTCCACCCCACACATCATACACACCACCCCATGGCACCCCAAAGACAACCCCGCTTCACAGACGAAGAACTCAGGGTCATGGTGGAGGAAATCGTTCGGGTAGAGCCCCAGCTGTTCGGCACACAGATACAATACACCAGCATTGCCCGGAGGACGGAGCTATGGCAGAGGATTGTCGACAGGGTGAACGCAGTGGGACAGCACCCCAGAAATCGGGAAGACATCAGGAAGCGATGGAACGACCTACGGGGGAAGGTGCGTTCCATGGTATCCAGGCACAACATCGCCGTGCAGAAGACTGGCGGAGGACCCCCACCTCAACCCCCACAATTCACATCATGGGAGGAGGAAGTCTTGAACATCCTGCATCCTGACGGCCTCGCAGGAGTCGGCGGAGGAATGGATACTGGTAAGTTGAAGCTTCAATACTGCTTCCCCCCCACCTGCATGCCAAATCATACCCCAACCCTCACCCCCATCCTCGAACCCCACCCTCACCCCCATCCTCGAACCCCACCCTCACCCCCACCCCCACCACCATCCTCACCCCCACCCCCAGCACACCTATTCCCCGCCAATGTCTCACCATCACAACCCACACATCCCAAAACCTAGGCCTGCATGCGTCCACTAAGCATGGACACCCATCACCAAAGCATGCCCAATGCATATACACATCCCCCCCACAAGCCACCCTCACCAAAGCCCCCACACACGAATGCCAGCACTTGGGGACACGAGAACCCACAGATACACCCATATGCCACACATTGAAACTATAACCAGACCTCTATACCCCTGCAGGACCCGACCGTCAACACACCGCGGCGGAGGGGCCAGAATTCTCCACACCCCCCACCCAAGAGGCCGTCAGCGATGACAGCAGCTCTGTCGACCTGGACACCGATGACCAGCCCGGACAATCGGGGACCTCTGGACAGTCGGTTCCCCTCACACAGGCCCAGGCCACTACAGACCCAAACCCCTCTGGGAACACCAGCACAGCTCCCACCCAGCGGGCCCATGCCTCTGTCTCCAGGGCGCGTCAATCTGCGGTGTGTCTACCACTACAGGGCACCCAGGATAACCCACCACCCCAACAACAACAGGGACCTGGGGGCAGTGGTAGTGGGCACACCGGCCAGGGGGCAGAGGCCCAGGGAAACAGGGGAACTCGGAGGGCAGCTGTGCGACAGGGGGGGGAGGAGAGGCCCAGGGAACCCACTCTCCACGAGGTCCTCACCACCATCATGGGAGCATACAACCGCTCCCAGGAGACGATGGCGACGGTACTGGCCCGGTTCCAGGAGATCCAGGTGCTGCAGGAGGAACACTATCGGGGGTACAGGGAGGACATCAGAGCCATCAACACCACCCTGGTTACCTGGTTACCATGGTAGGGCTGCTGCAGGACCTCGTCAACAACAGGGCGGACACTCAACAACACCCAAGGGCCCCTGCCACTAGCCTGGACCAAGAACAGCCAACCACCTCCGCCGGCGCTAGTGGACAGGAGGCCCCCGCACAGCAGCAGCCCACCAGACCCCCACCTCCTGCAGGAGAAGAACCACCCCGCAAGAGGGCCCTGAGATCTCGCAAGAAGACAGAGTAGGATGTCAAGACCCCCGCCAGCAATGGATACCACCTGATGTCATCCCACTGTCCCACATTGTCACCCTGTCCATCCTTGAACTGCCCATGCTCCATCTCTCCACAGGCCTCTGGACAATGCACCTGTGTGACTGTTACTCTGGACTCTGCCATGGACATTCCTTCACCATAGCCCCCACCCACTTGAAACCACCCATCCCATTTTGAGCACTTAAATAAACACCTATTTTGCACCAAAATATCTGGAGTCTGGCTGTGATTTCAATATATTGTAATTGACATGACAGTGCAAATATGTCCTTGTACATGGTGAAGTCAACAAACAGCTGCCACAAAGCTGTAGTCCATGGGGAAACGAAGCACAGGACTCGTAGTGGGGACCCCAGATCTGAAATAGGGAGGGAAAAGCCAAAACTCAGTCATCATACACTGGGGCAAATAGACAGGCAGCAGAGATGCTGGAGAGTAGTTAACATTTACTAAATTATCTTTGAAATGTTACCTGTGTCCTATTGGAAGTACTGTTCAATGATTCTGTCCCTGTTGTCTGTTTCAGCCCCGTCGTCTTCCTCCTCGTCACTCTCCTCAGGTTCCACCGCTGCCACAACACAACCGTCTCGACCATCCTCCTGCAGGAAAGGCACCTGGCGGCGCAAAGCCAGGTTGTGAAGCATGCAGCAGGCCACGATGATGTGACACACCTTCTTAGGTGAGTACATTAGGGATCCACCTGTCATATGCAGGCACCGAAACCTGGCCTTTAGGAGGCCAAAGGTGCGTTCGATCACCCTCCTAGTACGCCCATGGGCCTCATTGTACCGTTCCTCTGCCCTGGTCCGGGGATTCCTTACTGGGGTCAGTAGCCACGACAGGTTGGGGTACCCAGAGTCCCCCACTAGCCATACACGGTGTCTCTGTAGCTGTTCCATCACGTAAGGGATGCTGCTATTCCTGAGGATGTAGGCGTCATGCACTGACCCTGGGAATTTGGCATTTACATGCGAGATGTACTGGTCAGCCAAACACACCACCTGGATGTTCATTGAATGGTAATTTTTTCTGTTCCTGTACACCTGCTCCCTGTCTCTTGGGGGAACCAAAGCCACATGGGTCCCATCAATGGCACCAATTACGTTGGGAATATGTCCAAGGGCGTAGAAATCACCCTTCACTGTAGCCAATTCGCCCACCTCAGGGAAAATGATGTAGCTCCTCACGGATTTCATCAGGGCAGACAACACTCTGGATAACACCTTCGAAAACATGGGCTGAGACATCCCAGAAGCAATTCCCACGGTTGTCTGAAATGACCCACTTGCTAAGAAATGGAGTACTGACATGACCTGCACCAGAGGGGGAATCCCTGTGGGTTGGCGGATGGGGGACATCAGGTCGGGCTCCAGCTGGGCACACAGTTCATGGATAGTGGCACGGTTAAGACGGTAGGTCAGGATAATGTGGCGTTCTTCCATTGTCGACAGGTCCACCAGCGGTCGGTACACGGGAGGATTCATCCGTCTCCTCGCCCAACCCAGCGGACGGTGCCTAGGAAGGACAACATGGAGCACACAGTCAAGCAACCCACAGGTACGTACTCACAGCTAGCACAGTATACGATTCTCTATGCAGTGAATGGCGTGTCTGAGTGGCTATGCAAGGCCTAGGCCTGTGTGACGCAGTTGAAATTGAGCCATGTGGGCCCTGGAAATGGCGGCTGCCTGACCTGTGAAGTGTGACAATGGGATGTGAGGTCAATGCGCTGGCGTGGCACACCGCGGCGGGCGAAGACCGCGGCGCAAAGCCGCATTGGTTAACATTGAAGCCTATGGGTTTCAGGAGCCAATGGCGAAGGGCGCCGGCGGTGGCGGGACGCACCGCCGCGGTACGCACCGCCGCGGACGTCACCGCCATTTTCTATCTACTTATCCACTTGCGACTTGAACTTTCACAGGAGAGGACCTATACTGCAAGTGTTGCTGTGACCTCGGTCTGGAAGGGACAATGGCTGCTGCGCCTGGGGAAAGGGCCCCTGCCTTCACTGGAGAGGAGTTGGAGAAACTTGTGGATGGGGTCCTCCCCCAGTATGCGCTACTCTACGGTCCTCCAGACCAACAAGTGAGTTTAATTCAATATGGATTTGGGGCCACTGGCTGGCTTGGGGGCCTGGCGGGGGGCCTGGCGGGGATGGGGGGCATGTTGGGCCTGGCGGGGGGCCTGGCGGGGATGGGGGGCATGTTGGGCCTGGCGGGGGGCATGGCGGGGGGCCTGGCGGGGATGGGGGGCGTTGGGCCACTGGAAAGGAAAATGCTGACAAACTTGAACGTGGTATTTCTCCCTCCCTGTACGTGTCACATAGGTCCGCGCCCATGAGAAGATCGGGATTTGGCGTGCCATCGCCAAGGAAGTCCGGACCCTGGGGGTCCACCATCGACGGGGCACCCACTGCCGCAAGAGGTGGGAGGACATCCGCCGCGGGACCAAGAAGACCGCCGAGTCTCTGCTGGGGATGGCCTCCCAACGTAGGCGGGGTGCCTGCCGTCAACTGAGCCCCCTGATGTTCCGGATCCTGGCGGTGGCCTACCCTGAATTGGATGGGCGCGTGAGGGCAGCACAGCAGACACAAGGGGGTGAGTACAAGCATTATCTACTCTGTTGTCGCGCAGTGGAGGTGTCTGGGTGGGGGAGGAGGGCTGGGGGTCCCCCTAGGCCAGGGCGATATCTGTAGGCTGGGCACCCCCGTAAGCCCCTGTGTCCCCAGCCACCACCCTCAGTAGTTTGTCAGTACAGCCATCCCTGGGCCGTGTCATCCATGGGTGCAGTTGTCAACTCTAGGCGTGTAGGGCATGTTCCACGGAATGCGTAGCGGACCCCAAGTGCGCAACTTAGTGCAGGGGGCATCTGTGTCTGTCATGTCCGCTAACTGTACCGGAGATCCATGTACTCAATATCCCTTTATTTCTCTCTCCCCCCCCTTTTTGTTTGTCTTTCTGTGCTTGTGTGCATCAGCATCATCAGGCGGAGGAGAAGTGGCATCGGGGCAGGAGGGAGCTGCATCTCACATGGCCCAGGAGGGCCATGCCACAGAGTCAGACTGGACCAGTGAGACGGAGGGCGAGGGGAGCTCCACGACGGGGACGACTGGACCCTGCAGCGACACGGACACGTCCTCGGAAGGGGGCTCCCTTGCGGGGGTGGCACCATCCGTGCCCCCCGCCATTACAGGTACAGCCGCCACCCAGCGCACCATCTCCGCCCTCCCAGCAGCCCCTCAGCGTTCGCCCCGTGCCCGCTCTGCCAGGAAGCCGGGCATCTCCTTCGCCCCAGGCACCTCAGGCCCTGCCCCTGTTACCCCCGCTGCCCTCAGTGAGGAGGTCATTGACCTCCTCCGAACGCTCATTGTTGGGCAGACTACCCTTTTGAATGCCTTCCAGGGGGTGGAGAGGGAGGTTCATCGCAGCAATGCGTACCTGGAGGGCATTCATTCGGGTCAGGCTGCCCATCAGCGATCGTTCCAGGCTCTGGCCTCAGCACTGACGGCAGCCATTGTCCCTGTCTCCTGCCTGCCTCTACTAACTCCCTCCTCCCAGTCTCCTGTTCCTCTGCCTGTCCCACCCACACCATCAGACCAGCCTGCACACACCTCAACACCCAAGAGAAGCTCATCCAAACATAAGCACCACAGATCACGCAGACATTCACACACGCAACATTCCGATGCAGACATGCCAACAGTCACTACCACCTCTGTGACCCCCACCTCCTCGTCTCCCTCCTCCCTCCCTGTGACGTCTACACTCACACCTCCATTCACCTCACCATCAGCCAGTGTTTCCATCACCAGCACACCCTCCAGTCCAGTCCGCACACGTGCAGTCACCACCCCCACTGCCATTTACACGTCCCCTGTGTCCTCTCCCACTGTGTCTGTCACCCCCTCTTCCACACCACACAAACGCAGCCACCCACCCACCCAACAGCCATCCACCTCACGACAGCCTATCCCTCCTGCACCTGCACCCAAAGACAGCAAACGTGACTCACCTACAACCACATCCTCTCCCTCCACTCCCATTCCCACTGTACCTACCACTCTCCATTGTCCCAAGAAGCTCTTCCTCGCCACTACTAACTTCTTTCCTGACCCTGAGCCCCCCCCTCCTTCTCGTCGGGGTAAGAAGAGCACCTCAGCCACCACCAGCCCTGCAGCCCCCTTGACAAGGGTGCAGGGGTATTGGAGCCCGCCAGCCCGCATGTCTGGATCTTCGCCCAGCAGCAAGTGGACAGCCAGCCCACCCCCTGGGAAGAGGAGCAGAAGGCGGAAGGGGCGCCGCAGGAGCCCGCCTTCTACATCCCCCCCGGACACCACCCAGAGACAGTCACCAGCCACAGCTCCAAAGGGAGGAAAGGGCCACAGGCCCACGACTAAGGAGGGCAAGGGCAGCAAGTCGGAGAGGTCAGGCAGCAGGCCTGCTGCCCAGGAGGAGCCCACAACCCCCATAGCCGCTGCCCCGGGAGGAACCGGCACAGCTGCCCCGGGAGAGCCCACCACCCCCATAGCCGCTGCCCAGGGAGGACCCAGCCCAGCTGGCCAGGAGGGCCCCACCACCCAAAGCCCAGGTGGGCAGTGAAGGAGCACCATCCCCGCTGCCCAGGAGGGCACCACCAGGCAATTAGCAGTTGGCCATAGACCGGCCGCCGTCTCAAGAACCGCTGAACTGGGCCCTTCAAGGCAAGGACCGCTGAACTGGGCCCCGCCGTCTCAAGAACCGCTGAACTGGGCCCTTCAAGGCAAGGAGCGCTGAACTGGGCCCGCCGTCTCAAGAACCGCTGAACTGGGCCCTTCAGGGCAAGGAGCGCTGAACTGGGCCCCGCCGTCTCAAGAACCGCTGAACTGGGCCCTTCAGGGCAAGGACCGCTGACCTGGGCCCCGCCGTCTCAAGAACCGCTGAACTGGGCCCCGCCGTCTCACGCACCGCTCCGCTGGGCCCCGCCGTCTCAAGAACCGCTGAACTGGGCCCCGCTGTCTCAAGAACCGCTTAACTGGGCCCTTCAGGGCAAGGACCGCTGAACTGGGCCCCGCCGTCTCAAGCACCGCTCCGCTGGGCCCCGCCGTCTCAAAAACCGCTGAACTGGGCCCCGCCGTCTCAAGAACCGCTGAACTGGGCCCTTCAGGGCAAGGACCGCTGACCTGGCCCCGCCGTCTCAAGAACCGCTGAACTGGGCCCCGCCGTCTCACGCACCGCTCCGCTGGGCCCCGCCGTCTCAAGAACCGCTGAACTGGGCCCCGCCGTCTCAAGAACCGCTTAACTGGGCCCTTCAGGGCAAGGACCGCTGAACTGGGCCCCGCCGTCTCAAGCACCGCTCCGCTGGGCCAAGCCGTCTCAAGAACCGCTCCGCTGGGCCCCGCCGTCTCACGCACCGCTCCGCTGGGCCCCGCCGTCTCAAGAACCGCTGAACTGGGCCCCGCCGTCTCAGGAACCGCTGAACTGGGCCCTTCAAGGCAAGAACCGCTGGCCCTTTGGCAGACGTGGCAGGGCAGGATCTATCTCGGGCAGGGCTGCAGGATGTCCTCTGGCCAACTTGCCTCCTCCAGTGGCAGTGGGGTCTGTTATGGACTGTATGGACTGTGGCTTTGCTCTCCCAGGATGGCCCAGTGGGCAGGCCACCCACTGTATGGACTGTATGGACTGTGGCTTTGCTCTCCCCAGGATGGCCCAGTGGGCAGGCCACCCACTGTATGGACTGTATGGACTGTGGCTTTGCTCTCCCCAGGATGGCCCAGTGGGCAGGCCACCCACTGTATGGACTGTATGGACTGTGGCTTTGCTCTCCCCAGGATGGCCCAGTGGGCAGGCCACCCACTGTATGGACTGTTTGGACTGTGGCTTTGCTCTCCCCAGGATGGCCCAGTGGGCAGGCCACCCACTGTATGGACTGTATGGACTGTGGCTTTGCTCTCCCCAGGATGGCCCAGTGGGCAGGCCACCCACTGTATGGACTGTTTGGACTGTGGCTTTGCTCTCCCCAGGATGGGCCAGTGGTCATGGAGTCCCCTCGTGGATCTGGCGTCGTGTACTCAAGTGGCTGAGGTGCCCCCCCTTCCCTTCCCCCTGAGGTGCCTGTCCTATTTTCTTTCTGATGCCCCTGCAGTGTTCTCTCCGTGGAGTTCTTGTCGTGGGACTGGGCCTTGCCCCTTTGCACAGGACCCCTGTGATCCACAGACAGTGGTTGGACTACATTTAGTAGCTGTATATATTTTGTACATAGTTTATTTATTTATTGGGATTACTGGTGTACATATTTCAATATATCTGCCCGTTTATGATCTCTTCTTTTGGTCTTTGCATTATTTCGGAGGGGGGTGGTTTGTGGGTTGTGACAGTGATCTGTGGGAATGCATTGATGTGTGTGTTGTAGTGGGTGTGGGTGGGTGGGTGTGTGCCGGTAATCTTTTCCCTCCCCTGTGTCGTAGGTGCAGTACTCACCGATGTCTTCCGCGCCGCCGGGCGTGCTCCTGGTATATGAGCAGGAATAGGAGTGCGGGGATGACCTGCAACTCTGGTTCATACTGCTGGAATCTCGCGTGGAGTGCGTAGAGGTGAGCGTTTTCCCGTTCGTAGTCTGTTTCCGCCGTGTTCTTATCGGCGGTGCTCCCGCCCCGGAAAAGGTGGCAGATTGGTGGGTCGTAATAGGGTGGGCGGTACATTGTCTGCCGCCTGGCTGTTGGCGGGAACCGCCGCGCTGTTTGTTTGTACCGCCGTGGCGGGCGGAGTGTTAAATTGGCGGGCTGTGTTGGCGGTTCCCGCCAGGGTCAGAATTGCATATTTTAGACCGCCGGCCTGTTGGCGGCTTGGCCGCCGCTTTATCACCGACCGCCAGGGTCAGAATGAGGGCCAGAATCATTCTGACCTCGGCGGTAAAAGGCGCCTACCGCCGGTCAGAAATCCTCCATAATCCCGCCGCGGTCGCGGAAACCCGCCACGGTCATTCTGACCCGCAGAAGGCAAACCTCCGAAAATCCGACCGCCACAACAGACCGCCAGACCAGCGGTCGGCGGAAAGGTGGAGGTGACCAAACCTCCACCGCCACGCCAACAGAAATACGCCCATCCCATTACGACCCACGAATCCACGCGGCGGTCATTCAAACGCGGTATTCCATTGGCGGGACACACCGGCGCGGTCAGAATACCCACCAACGAACAAAACTCACCCACATTGGACGATTTGAATCCCACACACCTGATACACATACACACACCACTCCCACACACACAATACAATATAAAACACCCACCCACATCACCCACAAACCCCTACGCTTACAAAATCGTAAAGAAGGCAAGAGAGAGACACCAGCATCCAAAACATAACAGCCACAGCCACTCAACACCATCACCCACACACTATCCACACACAAAACAACACACACCACCACACTCAACTCACTTAAATACACATACTCCACCCCACACATCATACACACCACCCCATGGCACCCCAAAGACAACCCCGCTTCACAGACGAAGAACTCAGGGTTATGGTGGAGGAAATCGTTCGTGTAGAGCCCCAGCTGTTCGGCACACAGGTCCAATACACCAGCATTGCCCGGAGGACGGAGCTATGGCAGAGGATTGTCGACAGGGTGAACGCAGTGGGACAGCACCCCAGAAATCGGGAAGACATCAGGAAGCGATGGAACGACCTACGGGGGAAGGTGCGTTCCATGGTATCCAGGCACAACATCGCCGTGCAGAAGACTGGCGGAGGACCCCCACCTCAACCCCCACAATTCACATCATGGGAGGAGGAAGTCTTGAACATCCTGCATCCTGACGGCCTCGCAGGAGTCGGCGGAGGAATGGATACTGGTAAGTTGAAGCTTCAATACTGCTTCCCCCCCACCTGCATGCCAAATCAGACCCCAACCCTCACCCCCATCCTCGAACCCCACCCTCACCCCCACCCCCATCCTCACCCCCACCCTCACCCCCACCACCATCCTCACCCCCACCCTCACCCCCACCACCATCCTCACCCCCACCACCATCCTCACCCCCACCCCCAGCACACCTATTCCCCGCCAATGTCTCACCATCACAACCCACACATCCCAAAACCTAGGCCTGCATGCGTCCACTAAGCATGGACACCCATCACCAAAGCATGCCCAATGCATATACACATCCCCCCCACAAGCCACCCTCACCAAAGCACCCACACACGAATGCCAGCACTTGGGGACACGAGAACCCACAGATACACCCATATGCCACACATTGAAACTATAACCATACCTCTATACCCCTGCAGGACCCGACCGTCAACACACCGCGGCGGAGGGGCCAGAATTATCCCCACCCCCCACCCAAGAGGCCGTCAGCGATGACAGCAGCTCTGTCGATCTGGACACCGATGACCAGCCCGGACCATCGGGGACCTCTGGACAGTCGGTTCCCCTCACACAGGCACAGGCCACTATAGACCCTAACCCCTCTGGGAACACCAGCACAGCTCCCACCCAGCGGGCCCATGCCTCTGTCTCCAGGGCGCGTCAATCTGCGGTGTGTCTACCACTACAGGGCACCCAGGATAACCCACCACCCCAACAACAACAGGGACCTGGGGGCAGTGGTAGTGGGCACACCGGCCAGGGGGCAGAGGCCCAGGGAAACAGGGCAACTCGGCGGGCAGCTGTGCGACAGGGGGGGGAGGAGAGGCCCAGGGAACCCACTCTCCACGAGGTCCTCACCACCATCATGGGAGCATACAACCGCTCCCAGGAGACGATGGCGACGGTACTGGCCCGGTTCCAGGAGATCCAGGTGCTGCAGGAGGAACACTATCGGGGGTACAGGGAGGACATCCGAGCCATCAACACCACCCTGGTTACCATGGTAGGGCTGCTGCAGGACCTCGTAAACAGCAGGGCGGACACTGAACAACACCCAAGGGCCCCTGCCACTAGCCGGGACCAAGAACAGCCATCCACCTCCGCCGGCGCTAGTGGACAGGAGGCCCCCGCACAGCAGCAGCCCACCAGACCCCCACCTCCTGCAGGAGAAGAACCACCCCGCAAGAGGGCCCTGAGATCTCGCAAGACAGAGTAGGATGTCAAGACCCCCGCCAGCAATGGATACCACCTGATGTCATCCCACTGTCCCACATTGTCACCCTGTCCATCCTCGAACTGCCCATGCTCCATCTCTCCACAGGCCTCTGGACAATGCACCTGTGTGACTGTTACTCTGGACTCTGCCATGGACATTCCTTCACCATAGCCCCCACCCACTTGAAACCACCCATCCCATTTTGAGCACTTCAATAAACACCTATTTTGCACCAAAATATCAGGAGTCTGGCTGTGATTTCAATAGATTGTAATTGACATGACAGTGCAAATATGTCCTTGTACATGGTGAAGTCAACAAACAGCTGCCACAAAGCTGTAGTCCATGGGGAAACGAAGCACAGGACTCGTAGTGGGGACCCCAGATCTGAAATAGGGAGGGAAAAGCCAAAACTCAGTCATCATACACTGGGGCAAATAGACAGGCAGCAGAGATGCTGCAGAGTAGTTAACTTTTACTAAATTATCTTTGAAATGTTACCTGTGTCCTATTGGAAGTACTGTTCAATGATTCTGTCCCTGTTGTCTGTTTCAGCCCCGTCGTCTTCCTCCTCGTCACTCTCCTCAGGTTCCACCGCTGCCACAACACCACCGTCTCGACCATCCTCCTGCAGGAAAGGCACCTGGCGGCGCAAAGCCAGGTTGTGAAGCATGCAGCAGGCCACGATGATGTGACACACCTTCTTAGGTGAGTACATTAGGGATCCCCCGGTCATATGCAGGCAGCGAAACCTGGCCTTTAGGAGGCCAAAGGTGCGTTCGATCACCCTCCTAGTACGCCCATGGGCCTCATTGTACCGTTCCTCTGCCCTGGTCCGGGGATTCCTTACTGGGGTCAGTAGCCACGACAGGTTGGGGTACCCAGAGTCCCCCACTAGCCATACACGGTGTCTCTGTAGCTGTTCCATCACGTAAGGGATGCTGCTATTCCGCATGATGTAGGCGTCATGCACTGACCCTGGGAATTTGGCATTTACATGCGAGATGTACTGGTCAGCCAAACACACCACCTGGATGTTCATTGAATGGTAACTTTTTCTGTTCCTGTACACCTGCTCCCTGTCTCTTGGGGGAACCAAAGCCACATGGGTCCCATCAATGGCACCAATTACGTTGGGAATATGTCCAAGGGCGTAGAAATCACCCTTCACTGTAGCCAGTTCGCCCACCTCAGGGAAAATGATGTAGTTCCTCACGGATTTCATCAGGGCAGACAACACTCTGGATAACACCTTTGAAAACATGGGCTGAGACATCCCAGAAGCAATTCCCACTGTTGTCTGAAATGACCCACTTGCCAAGAAATGGAGTACTGACATGACCTGCACCAGAGGGGGAATCCCTGTGGGTTGGCGGATGGGGGACATCAGGTCGGGCTCCAGCCGGGCACACAGTTCATGGATAGTGGCACGGTTAAGACGGTAGGTCAGGATAATGTGGCGTTCTTCCATTGTCGACAGGTCCACCAGCGGTCGGTACACGGGAGGATTCATCCGTCTCCTCGCCCAACCCAGCGGACGGTGCCTAGGAAGGACAACATGGAGCACACAGTCAGGCAACCCACAGGTACGTACTCACAGCTAGCACAGTATACGATTCTCTATGCAGTGAATGGCGTGTATGAGTGGCTATGCAAGGCCTAGGCCTGTGTGACGCAGTTGAAATTGAGCCATGTGGGCCCTGGAAATGGCGGCTGCCTGACCTGTGAAGTGTGACAATGGGATGTGAGGTCAATGCGCTGGCGTGGCACACCGCGGCGGGCGGCGGGCCAAGACCGCGGCGCGAAGCCGCATTGGTTAACATTGAAGCCTATGGGTTTCAGGAGCCAATGGCGAAGGGCGCCGGCGGTGGCGGGACGCACCGCCGCGGTACGCACCGCCGCGGACGTGACCGCCATTTTCTATCTACTTATCCACTTGCGACTTGAACTTTCACAGGAGAGGACCTATACTGCAAGTGTTGCTGTGACCTCGGTCTGGAAGGGACAATGGCTGCTGCGACTGGGGAAAGGGCCCCTGCCTTCACTGGAGAGGAGTTGGAGAAACTTGTGGATGGGGTCCTCCCCCAGTATGCGCAACTCTACGGTCCTCCAGACCAACAAGTGAGTTTAATTCTATCTGGATTTGGGGCCACTGGCTGGCTTGGGGGCCTGGCGGGGATGGGGTGCATGTTGGGGCTGGCGGGGGGCCTGGCGGGGATGGGGTGCATGTTGGGGCTGGAGGGGGGCTTGGCGGGGATGGGGTGCATGTTGGGGCTGGCGGGGGGCCTGGCGGGGATGGGGTGCATGTTGGAGCTGGAGGGGGGCCTGGCGGGGATGGGGGGCATGTTGGGGCTGGCGGGGGGCCTGGCGGGGATGGGGTGCATGTTGGGCATGGCGGGGGGCCTGGCGGGGGCCTGGCGGGGATGGGGGGCATGTTGGGCATGGCGGGGGGCCTGGCGGGGGGCCTGGCGGGGATGGGGTGCATGTTGGGCATGGCGGGGGGCCTGGCGGGGATGGGGTGCATGTTGGGCCTGGCGGGGGGCCTGGCGGGGGGCCTGGCGGGGATGGGGTGCATGTTGGGCATGGCGGGGGGCCTGGCGGGGGCCTGGCGGGGATGGGGGTCATGTTGGGCATGGCGGGGGGCCTGGCGGGGGGCCTGGCGGGGATGGGGGGCGTTGGGCCACTGGAAAGGAAAATGCTGAGTAACTTGAACGTGGTATTTCTCCCTCCCTGTACGTGTCACATAGGTCCGCGCCCATGAGAAGATTGGGATTTGGCGTGCCATCGCCAAGGAAGTCCGGGGCCTGGGGGTCCACCATCGACGGGGCACCCACTGCCGCAAGAGGTGGGAGGACATCCGCCGCGGGACCAAGAAGACCGCCGAGTCTCTGCTGGGGATGGCCTCCCAACGTAGGCGGGGTGCCTGCCGTCAACTGAGCCCCCTGATGTTCCGGATCCTGGCGGTGGCCTACCCTGATTTGGATGGGCGCGTGAGGGCAGCACAGCAGACACAAGGGGGTGAGTAGAAGCATCATCTACTCTGTTGTCGTGCAGTGGAGGTGTCTGGGTGGGGGAGGAGGGCTGTGGGTCCCCCTAGGCCAGGGCGATATCTGTAGGCTGGGCACCCCCGTAAGCCCCTGTGTCCCCAGCCACCACCCTCAGTAGTGTGTCAGTACAGCCATCCCTGGGCCGTGTCATCCATGGGTGCAGTTGACAACTCTAGGCGTGTAGGGCATGTTCCACGGAATGCGTAGCGGACCCCAAGTGCGCAACTTAGTGCAGGGGGCATCTGTGTCTGTCATGTCCGCTAACTGTACCGGAGATCCATGTACTCAATATCCCTTTATTTCTCTCTCCCCCCCCTTTTTGTTTGTCTTTCTGTGCTTGTGTGCATCAGCATCATCAGGCGGAGGAGAAGTGGCATCGGGGCAGGAGGGAGCTGCATCTCACATGGCCCAGGAGGGCCATGCCACAGAGTCAGACTGGACCAGTGAGACGGAGGGTGAGGGGAGCTCCACGACGGGGACGACTGGAGCCTGCAGCGACACGGACACGTCCTCGGAAGGGGGCTCCCTTGCGGGGGTGGCACCATCCGTGCCCCCCGCCATTACAGGTACAGCCGCCACCCAGCGCACCATCTCCGCCCTCCCAGCAGCCCCTCCGCGTTCGCCCCGTGCCCGCTCTGCCAGGAAGCCGGGCATCTCCTTCGCCCCAGGCACCTCAGGCCCTGCCCCTGTTACCCCCGCTGCCCTCAGTGAGGAGGTCATTGACCTCCTCCGAACGCTCATTGTTGGGCAGACTACCCTTTTGAATGCCATCCAGGGGGTGGAGAGGGAGGTTCATCGCAGCAATGCGTACCTGGAGGGCATTCATTCGGGTCAGGCTGCCCATCAGCGATCGTTCCAGGCTCTGGCCTCAGCACTGACGGCAGCCATTGTCCCTGTCTCCTGCCTGCCTCTACTAACTCCCTCCTCCCAGTCTCCTGTTCCTCTGCCTGTCCCACCCACACCATCAGACCAGCCTGCACACACCTCAACACCCAAGAGAAGCTCATCCAAACATAAGCAC
The DNA here is from genome assembly GCF_031143425.1 of Pleurodeles waltl. Lineage (NCBI taxonomy): Eukaryota > Metazoa > Chordata > Amphibia > Caudata > Salamandridae > Pleurodeles > Pleurodeles waltl. The sequence goes on from NC_090436.1 coordinate 495,091,800, forward strand.
CACAGATCACCCAGACATTCACACACGCAACATTCCGATGCAGACATGCCAACAGTCACTACCACCTCTGTGACCCCCACCTCCTCGTCTCCCTCCTCCCTCCCTGTGACGTCTACACTCACACCTCCATTCACCTCACCATCAGCCAGTGTTTCCATCACCAGCACACCCTCCACTCCAGTCCGCACACGTGCAGTCACCACCCCCACTGCCATTTACACGTCCCCTGTGTCCTCTCCCACTGTGTCTGTCACCCCCTCTTCCACACCACACAAACGCAGCCACCCACCCACCCAACAGCCATCCACCTCACGACAGCCTATCCCTCCTGCACCTGCACCCAAAGACAGCAAACGTGACTCACCTACAGCCACATCCTCTCCCTCCACTCCCATTCCCACTGTACCTACCACTCTCCATTGTCCCAAGAAGCTCTTCCTCGCCACTACTAACTTCTTTCCTGACCCTGAGCCCCCCCCTCCTTCTCGTCGGGGTAAGAAGAGCACCTCAGCCACCACCAGCCCTGCAGCCCCCTTGACAAGGGTGCAGGGGTATTGGAGCCCGCCAGGCCGCATGTCTGGATCTTCACCCAGCAGCAAGGGGACAGCCAGCCCACCCCCTGGGAAGAGGAGCAGAAGGCGGAAGGGGCGCCGCAGGAGCCCGCCTTCTACATCCCCCCCGGACACCACCCAGAGACAGTCACCAGCCACAGCTCCAAAGGGAGGCAAGGGCCACAGGCCGACGACTAAGGAGGGCAAGGGCAGCAAGTTGGAGAGGTCAGGCAGCAGGCCTGCTGCCCAGGAGGAGCCCACAACCCCCATAGCCGCTGCCCCGGGAGAGCCCACCACCCCCATAGCCGCTGCCCAGGGAGGACCCAGCCCAGCTGGCCAGGAGGGCCCCACCACCCACAGCCCAGGTGGGCAGTGAAGGAGCACCATCCCCGCTGCCCAGGAGGGCACCACCATGCAATTAGCAGTTGGCCATAGACCGTCCGCCGTCTCAAGAACCGCTGAACTGGGCCCTTCAAGGCAAGAACCGCTGAACTGGGCCCCGCCGTCTCAAGAACCGCTGAACTGGGCCCTGCCGTCTCAAGAACCGCTGAACTGGGCCCTTCAAGGCAAGAACCGCTGAACTGGGCCCCGCCGTCTCAAGAACCGCTGAACTGGGCCCCGCCGTCTCAAGAACCGCTGAACTGGGCCCTTCAAGGCAAGAACCGCTGAACTGGGCCCTTCAAGGCAAGAACCGCTGAACTGGGCCCCGCCGTCTCAAGAACCGCTGAACTGGGCCCCGCCGTCTCAAGAACCGCTGAACTGGGCCCTTCAAGGCAAGAACCGCTGAACTGGGCCCCGCCGTCTCAAGAACCGCTGAACTGGGCCCCGCCGTCTCAAGAACCGCTGAACTGGGCCCTTCAAGGCAAGAACCGCTGAACTGGGCCCCGCCGTCTCAAGAACCGCTGGACTGGGCCCTTCAAGGCAAGAACCGCTGAACTGGGCCCCGCCGTCTCAAGAACCGCTGGACTGGGCCCTTCAAGGCAAGAACCGCTGAACTGGGCCCCGCCATCTCAAGAACCGCTGGACTGGGCCCTTCAAGGCAAGAACCGCTGAACTGGGCCCCGCCGTCTCAAGAACCGCTGAACTGGGCCCCGCCGTCTCAAGAACCGCTGAACTGGGCCCTTCAAGGCAAGAACCGCTGAACTGGGCCCCGCCGTCTCAAGAACCGCTGAACTGGGCCCCGCCGTCTCAAGAAGCGCTGAACTGGGCCCCGCCGTCTCAAGAACCGCTGGACTGGGCCCTTCAAGGCAAGAACCGCTGAACTGGGCCCCGCCGTCTCAAGAACCGCTGGACTGGGCCCTTCAAGGCAAGAACCGCTGAACTGGGCCCCGCCGTCTCAAGAACCGCTGAACTGGGCCCCGCCGTCTCAAGAAGCGCTGAACTGGGCCCCGCCGTCTCAAGAACCGCTGACCTGGGCCCTTCAAGGCAAGAACCGCTGAACTGGGCCCCGCCGTCTCAAGAACCGCTGAACTGGGCCCCGCCGTCTCAAGAACCGCTGAACTGGGCCCTTCAAGGCAAGAACCGCTGAACTGGGCCCCGCCGTCTCAAGAACCGCTGGACTGGGCCCTTCAAGGCAAGAACCGCTGAACTGGGCCCCGCCGTCTCAAGAACCGCTGAACTGGGCCCCGCCGTCTCAAGAACCGCTGGACTGGGCCCTTCAAGGCAAGAACCGCTGGCCCTTTGGCAGACGTGGCAGGGCAGGATCTATCTCGCGCAGGGCTGCAGGATGTCCTCTGGCCAACTTGCCTCCTCCAGTGGCAGTGGGGTCTGTTATGGACTGTTTGGACTGTGGCTTTGCTCTCCCCAGGATGGCCCAGTGGGCAGGCCACCCACTGTATGGACTGTATGGACTGTGGCTTTGCTCTCCCCAGGATGGGCCAGTGGGCAGGCCACCCACTGTATGGACTGTTTGGACTGTGGCTTTGCTCTCCCCAGGATGGCCCAGTGGGCAGGCCACCCACTGTATGGACTGTATGGACTGTGGCTTTGCTCTCCCCAGGATGGCCCAGTGGGCAGGCCACCCACTGTATGGACTGTATGGACTGTGGCTTTGCTCTCCCCAGGATGGCCCAGTGGGCAGGCCACCCACTGTATGGACTGTATGGACTGTGGCTTTGCTCTCCCCAGGATGGCCCAGTGGGCAGGCCACCCACTGTATGGACTGTATGGACTGTGGCTTTGCTCTCCCCAGGATGGGCCAGTGGTCATGGAGTCCCCTCGTGGATCTGGCGTCGTGTACTCAAGTGGCTGAGGTGCCCCCCCTTCCCTTCCCCCTGAGGTGCCTGTCCTATTTTCTTTCTGATGCCCCTGCAGTGTTCTCTCCGTGGAGTTCTTGTCGTGGGACTGGGCCTTGCCCCTTTGCACAGGACCCCTGTGATCCACGGACAGTGGTTGGACTACATTTAGTAGCTGTATATATTTTGTACATAGTTTATTTCAATATATCTGGCCGTTTATGATCTCTTCTTTTGGTCTTTGCATTATTTCGGAGGGGGGTGGTTTGTGGGTTGTGACAGTGATCTGTGGGAATGCATTGATGTGTGTGTTGTAGTGGGTGTGGGTGGGTGGGTGTGTGCCGGTAATCTTTTCCCTCCCCTGTGTCGTAGGTGCAGTACTCACCGATGTCTTCCGCGCCGCCGGGCGTGCTCCTGGTATATGAGGAGGAATAGGAGTGCGGGGATGACCTGCAACTCTGGCTCCATACTGCCGGAATCTCCCGTGGAGTGCGTAGAGGTGAGCGTTTTCCCGTTCGTAGTCTGTTTCCGCCGTGTTCTTATCGGCGGTGCTCCCGCCCCGGAAAAGGTGGCAGATTGGTGGGTCGTAATAGGGTGGGCGGTACTTTGTCTGCCGCCGGGCTGTTGGCGGGAACCGCCGCGCTGTTTGTTTGTACCGCTGTGGCGGTCGGAGTGTTAAGTTGGCGGGCTGTGTTGGCGGTTCCCGCCAGGGTCAGAATGCCATTTTTAATACCGCCGGTCTGTTCGCGGTCCGACCGCCGCCTCTCCGCCGACCGCCAGGGTCAGAATGAGGGCCAGAATGTCCAGACAGACAACCAGGAGAGAGAAGATGAAGATCAATTTTAGTCAGAAGTGGAATCAAGTTTTCATAAAAGAGGTGACAAAGCACGACCATCCACTCTTTGTCACCTCAAACTTGGCATTAGGGACGAAAGAGGCTATTTGGAAGTTTGTAGTGGATAAATTCAACAATGGAGGGCAAGTGAAAAGAACAGTGACAGACTGCAAGCACTGGCATGATTACAAGCGAAGGACCAAGGAGAAATGGGACAGTAACCTGAAGGCAGCCTTCAGACTGGAGGAGGAGGACCTGAGGTCCTGGAGGACCTGATGTCCTTAGAAGAGCAGGTGGCATTAGTCATCCCAGAGGAGATGGTGGCTGGAGTGGAATGACCTGACAGTTCAGCCTATCAGGACCAACAAGACCTACAGGGTAAGTGGTGACAGGGGACAATATCACCAAATATGTAAAGCTTTGCAGCGCAGCATGCTAAGTTTCTGCACTGCACTGCTCCGAGTGTAAGGGAAAGAGATGGAATTCCTCACATGTCCAGTTATACAACATAGAAATGTAAGTCAAAATAATGAGTCACGTGTTGCACAGCCCAGTCCTACTCCGTCGAGTGTGTTCAGTGTGTGTGATGTCCCGCACCAGCCTTGATTCACCTGTGTATATTGGGACTTGTTGGGCAATGTATAACATTAGTGACCAGGACTATAAGTCGCACAATACCAAGCAAAACATCTGGGGACATATTTACGACAAAGTGGTGCAGGGCATTGCAGAAAGTGACCTTGCTGTGCTGCCCTGTGCCACAGGGAAAGAGTAGGAAGGCACCATACTTACAAAATACGGTACTGCACTGTTGCACAATTGGCTTCCTAATGCCAATGCAGCCCCCCCTGCACCATGGCGCTAGGGTGTCCATGTTGTGTGCAGGTTTGTGCTTGGGCAGGAAGAGACACCTTCCTGCACAAAAACAATTCACAGAGGCATTTCCCTCTGCTTATGTGTGCAGCAGAATGCAGCACACGTGGAAAGAGGCAAAAAGAAGAAATAGAGAAAATATGTCTAGTCGTTACGCCTCCCATGGGGAGGCGTACAGTTTTGATGCCTTTCCAGGTTTAAACATCCTTTTAAATCTGGAAATACATGAAATACATAAAAGCCCATGAGTTTTGCATGGAAAGAACCACCCAACACCCATGGAATGCCCACTAATGCAGAGTATGGCAACGCAGTGATTTCTGCTGTCTGGCCATACTCCATATCCAGGAGGGCATGGAGAACCATGCAAAGTAGCTTTGTGTTGCTTCATAGACATGGTTATGCACTCTGCTCTGCTGGAGCATCAAATAATCTGACACACTAGCAGTGCATAGGGCTTGAATATATGTCCCCTGGACTGGAACACCACAGCATGGCAGAACACTAGAAGCCTAAGCACCCTGACTTGGATAAAGCATGACTCCTTGCACCAGGAGACTAGTGTGTTTGTCCTGGGTCTGTGCAGCAAAACCTGGCATGCAAATCAATGGAATGGAATCTGGTTGTCAGAGGCTAAACTCCTCACCTGAGATGGGATTTGCGTGTTAGGCATGTGAAGCACCACCTCATAGGAGCATGTGAAGAGTCACATCCTTAGCCACTAGCATGAAACTAAATTGCATATTGCTGCCCTGATGTGTGGGGTGTAAACACACAGGTGTAGCCTGCCATGGTAGCTACCACCCTAACTCCTGTTATATACAAAATCACAGGAGGGATGGATATTGATGTATAAAAAATGAACATGTTTGTTTGTATAAACAATAGATGGGGTGAGAGACTGGTGGGCCTCTGATAGTGGTGTTCAATGTAGTCTGAGCACATCAAACTGACATTTGTTATAATGGGGGCACATTGCTTAGCAAGGACGTGAGAAGTGGCAAGTATACTACAAGGTAGTCTGGGCACTACTCATTCATAGCTGTGTCTGATAGCGTCACATTTCTGTTGCAGCTGGGAAGGGATTACATAGACGAGGGCATAGATGTACTAAATCATGAAGGTTATGTGGTCCAGGGGAAAGATGTAGCATTTGTCATGATAGAGACAGAAAAAACAAATCCTGTACCAGGCTACATATGTTAAAGGAGGAGACTGTCAAGCTGGGAATTTTGAAACCACTGGATGATCCAGGTTGCCCCGACTATTTGCATGATTCTGTGGTTGTTATAGGCTGAGAAGCATTGGTCTAGTGGGGCTAACTAGGGTAGGTGCAAGTCACTGAATATATAAACTACTAGCATATGTGGTTATACCATGACAATTAGCTCTCAAATACAGGCAGCCATGATAGGAAATTAGAAGTGGTGAATCTTATTGTAACTTTTGGTGTCACATAAGTGTCAGTGTATGATCAGGCTTCCATCTGTTTGTGACAGTAAGTAGAGTACCTGCACCTAAATGAGGATTGCCAGAGAAGACATGTGCATGTACAGGTGAGTGGGGCAGAGTCAAACAAAGTGTGATACTCTGCATATAACCAAATCTGATAAAGATGAAATGGGGTGAGCATCAGTGCTAGCAATATACCTTGTTTGACTGGGCCTATCTCCTGGAGTTAGCACACACTAGCCACAGTTTTCACAGATAGCACAGCAAAGGTAGGACATGCACTAACACTTTCCTGCAGTGTATAAAGCTTGCTAACTGTGTAGCATAGTGTCCATAGTGTGCATGCATGACCAATATGATCCCTGCCCACATGAATGCATAATGTGCATGCAAGACAGCACAAGTCAGACTGCAGTGATGGAAAGTGTGTAAGGATGACAGCAGGATCCAATTCTAAACATCATCAAACCCACTTCACTTTCACAGGAGCTGCAGCTTGAGTAATGGTCAGAGGGAATGCATGGCACCCTAGTGACTTGGACCAATGTGCACAGTAGTGCTGTTAATACATTAAAACACAGTAAGTATAGCCATCATGAAAAAGAATGTTAATTTCCAAGTCAGATGTTCTTACCTCAATTTACCCCACTGGCATGTGTTGCAATGTGTAGTATGACACAATCACCTTTGTCACACGGTTCTGTGTGAACAATGCACAAAGAACACCATCTAAAAGGCAACTACAGGGCTACTTGGCCTCAATATATACAAGTCACATAGGTACTACACATCAATGTTGAAATGAAAGTGAATGAGGGAAAGTACTGCATTTCAGACAGATTACTTATGTCAACATCTAGCAAAGATCATCATTGACATATCTACATTTCATTGCAGAGGGAGAAACTACTCCGCTTGACTGTCCTGGATGACCAACTTGCTGCGTATGACATCCTTCCCCCAATGGATGAGGACACGTTTCAGCAAATCCTGGACTGCATTGTATCACCTTCTCTGGTTGTGGGAGGGGCTGACAGCATCTATGGGACTCCAGAGGAACCACCCACAAGCACACCTACCCCACCTGAAAGCTGCAGACCAGCTCTGGGCTCCAAGGACTCCCAGATAGTGTTTCAAAGCCAAGCAGTGAGTCCAGTGGCAGGTGAGGTGTAGGTGGGAATGGAGACCATTGTGGGCGCTCTAAAAGGAGTCTGTAGGTGCCTCAATCCCAATAAGGACACCTCTGAGGCAAAAGGAGGCACTTATGATTCGCTCCATAGATTGAATCAGTTCCTAGCTGATATCACTGGTGTAATGAGGCAGAGGTAAAAACAACAGCCCTGACGATGTGACACCAGTGATTTTGCCACCCAGCTGGGGGCTATACACACTATTCTTAAATCTATGGAGCAGAAGCAGGACTCCTATATTGCATCATTGGGTGCCTTTCACCACAATGTTGTTCCTGTGCTTACAAGCCAGCAGGCTGTTCTCAGCCTTGTGCTGCCTTCCTTGTTAGCACAGGCAAATGATGCTGGTGACAGGGGAACCACATCTTCAGCCCATGATGTGTATGAGCCTCAGATGACTTCTGCACAAACACCCTTACCCTCAAGGGAGGCACAACACACATCAGAGAAGGAAGATGTGGACTTTATCACTTTCTGAAGGAGAACTAGCCAGTAACATTTGTCTGTGCCTTTTGGACATTTTCTATTGGACCTATGTTGTCTGACATGTCAACGTCCTTGTCATCTGTTACTGTCTCCTTTGTGTTTGCCCACCTGTTCATCTTATCCATTTGTGGACTGTTGATGACCACCTCTAATCGCAATTTTGATCGCCTCCTCACTGGAATACTCCTCTCCTCCACATGCCACATGATACTTATCCCCCATGGACTCTGTATAAACATTCTTTACCAAATAGTAAACTTACTAATATTAGACTAACCTATCCCTATTCCACAACCGATCCTGAGTTGTGCCACAATACTAATCTATAAAACCAACATATAAAAAACGGGGGAAAGGCTAAATGTCAGAGGAATGGCTATATCTAGGTACTAATCCATCCACAGACTGCTGCAATGTCCTCATCATCTGCCGCAGATTTGCAAGTTTATCCTTAATTCCAGCCATCCTGTATTTCTGGTCCACAATGTCTTTCAGGGACTGCATTTCAAACTCTGACCTCACTCTCGGGTCGTGGTCAATGACTGTGGTACTTGGATGAGCTTAGCTCTTGATTTGCCTGGAATTACCACTGCTCCTCCTCCATGGTGCATGTCCACATCCTGGCTGGTGCTTTCCATGGCTGGTCCTTGTTGGCCTTGAGTTCTGGACTTCCAGGTCCCGTCCGCCTTCCCTCCCAAATGTCAGCTTCCAATGTGACTGTAGGCCCTGGCAATGTGCCTGATGTGGTAGAACCACTCCAATCTGATTGTGTAGGCCTTCTCCAGTTCAGCAGTCATCTTGTCTGGTGGAGAGGAAAGAAATATATATCAGACATAGCTGAACTTTTACATGTTGTCATCAATAATAGGCTTAGGGTCTGATTAAGCTTTTGGCAGAGGTACTCTATCACAGAGTAACCTGTCCGCCAAACTGTAAATCAGGGCCTTAATTTTTTAAAATGTCACATGTGACATGTTCGGCCAAAAAAACATTTAGTGAACAAAAAATTACCAATGTTCATAAGAAACATAAACTTCTCCTAATGTAACAATGCAAGTGTACTCAGGTGCTAGCATTATAAGTATATGAAATGGCAGTGTCTGCACAAAAAAAATGTATAACCATAATAATACTGAGACTGATTAAGAACTATGATGTGGTGTACACATGGAATTGTACACATGGTCCACCTATGGACTCCCTGGGTTTTGTTATGCAGCATGCAACAGGGTATATGCTATGGTCAATTACCTATGTGAAATGAGTAATGTCTAGCAATTCCAGGTATTGTGCCTCAGCATTGGTTAACTGATATGGAAAATACACAAGGCCACACAGATTGCAGCATAGACTGACTCTGTGTTAGAACATAGATAAGGGTGGCTAGCTACCTTCCCTTAATAGAAATACCAGGAACCCTATTACACAGCTGATTTAATAAAATTCAAGCACTATACCATGGGGACCTTTATATATCCTTCTGTCTGCCCATACATGTCAGCAAGGATTCTTTCCTTGATGCACATCACATAGAACCATAACCATGTAATGAGTCTGTGCATGCATTCTGTAGATCTCATATTTATAAGTACATTGTGCCGTATCTTGCAGGTATTCTCCAATTATGAATCAAGGGTAATGGGTTTGGTGGGAGCCAATAGGGGTAATGCCACCAGTAGGTGAACTGTGTAATGAGCTGTATGGTGACAACATAGTGCTGTTGTGTAGCCATTAGAACTTAACATGATGTGCTCTATCCTAGCCTAGGTAGGAACTAGTCCATTGACTATAGTGACAATATGATAGCGTTCTTATGCTTCACTCTTCTAGCCAAAATTTTAATACTGTCATGTTGTGTCGTTCTGGTTATTGCAACTCACGCTGTGCTATCTAAGATGCAGTCGTTTTACTAAACCTATTATTGAAACATATACTGCTTCTGTTTGCCATTTATATATGAGACTAAACTGTTAATGAGAACTGTTAATGAGAGAAATGGACAAGACCTGAGTGACCACAACTTTCCTGAGAAGCTAAGTATGTCATGCGCTCACCTGCCTAGTCATCCCTACCCTTGGGTAGAGATGAGGTGCTGCTAGTTAGCTGGAGCAAAACCCGGAATGGAGCAGCAGGTGTCACCCGCAGTGGGTTAGACTTAGTCTCCCACGCCGCAGGCGATTCTGCCGCTCAAAATCCAGTAGTCACATTAGAATAATGAGATCCTACGTGACATGGCGCTGCCAATGTATGGTCAGGCTCTAATTTTCGGGTCCTCCGGAGTATCTCTGTCTCATTATGTACAATGACACATCAATACCGTGTACGGAGACGTCCGTGGTACTGAGGATTTCCACCCCAGCTACGTAGGCTATCCTATCTGAAGCTGGAGGTTGTTCAAGCTTGAACTTTAAAAGGAAAAAAAAACATTTTGGTGTGCCTTCTCTGAACATATAGTACGTCTATGATGGCGAATCCACAGCGGATACAAATAGCAGTTAATATGAGACAACCTCTGATTGCACATTTATTAGCAAATGGCCTAACGCCCTGGGGGGTCTACTCACATTCGTGGTGGATGCCTATGCAGCTTATAGAACAGAACTTTTGTATTCTTGGGTCACATTTCCAGCAGTTAATGGGAACACAAATACATTTCATCATTATACACTTGCAAATGCACCTGGACAATACAGAGCATATGCATATTTAGAAATACCATTATCTTATCAAGAACATAATAATGGGCTTGATGGCGCCCTACCCACCCAATTTTCCCAGTAAGGTTAGGTCCTCTAAGTAACGATGGTCCTACCTGGCCTTTATTGGCTACCTTTACATCACATACTGCAGTTGCAAATTTAGCGTTAGCTGAGGTTCGACGCTTATATATAGAATTAACAGCGATAGATAGACGATTAGTAAAATTCGTAATGCAAACATTAAATACAAACCCAGCACGTGCTGCTCCAGCACATCCACATGCAGTGACACCAGGTATAAACCCTGCGGCTATACATTAGATCATGGGTAAAGTACCCGCCAAATGGGAGGAAACTCCATTTTGGTTAGCACAAAAAATGAATGCGCTGGACGCAGTATTTCCCCATATGGACCTCAGGATAAACATAGAATATTAACGATGGGCTTGCCTTTTGGAATGGTCCCTACAGTGGATAACTGTAATACTTGGGGCACAGTATTTGCCACGCTCTATACAACCACACACGGTACACCGACACTTGCCAATTTACCGGAGTTGTTGAAGCAAATTCAAGATGAATATGGGGCTGCCCCAGCCCTAGATGTGGGGATGCAATTGATGGGTAATTTTGCTGCAGCATCCTCAATCATTTTAAGTAACCTTAAAGGGGAAGCGGTCGCACTTGCAGTGTGCATGTAGCTCTGTGACGTTCCACAACAGGTTCAGGAATGCAAGCTGCCTAAGATATTTGTTGAGACCTATTCTTGGTCGAGACAGTTTAGGGGCCAGACCAACTAAACCACAATTTCAGGGCAAATCAAATAAAGATTTTCCCAAGCAAGCACCTGAGGGTAATAAGAAACACTGGGATAAAAAACAACAAACTCCTAAAAAAGAGAGGGGAGAATCTCCGCGTACGGAGACCATGTAGAACAGATATAGGCCCTCATTCTGACCTTGGCGGTCGGCGGAGAGGCGGCGGTCGGACCGCGAACAGACCGGCGGTATTAAAAGTGGCATTCTGACCCTGGTGGGAACCGCCAACACAGCCCGCCAACTTAACACTCCGACCGCCACAGCGGTACAAACAAACAGCGCGGCGGTTCCCGCCAACAGCCCGGCGGCAGACAAAGTACCGCCCACCCTATTACGACCCACCAATCTGCCACCTTTTCCGGGGCGGGAGCACCGCCGATAAGAACACGGCGGAAACAGACTACGAACGGGAAAACGCTCACCTCTACGCACTCCACGCGAGATTCCGGCAGTATGGAGCCAGAGTTACAGGTCATCCCCGCACTCCTATTCCTCCTCATATACCAGGAGCACGCCCGGCGGCGCGGAAGACATCGGTGAGTACTGCACCTACGACACAGGGGAGGGAAAAGATTACCGGCACACACCCACCCACCCACACCCACTACAACACACACATCAATGCATTCCCACAGATCACTGTCACAACCCACAAACCACCCCCCTCCGAAATAATGCAAAGACCAAAAGAAGAGATCATAAACGGGCAGATATATTGAAATATGTACGCCATTAATCCCAAAAAATAAATAAACTATGTACAAAATATATACAGCTACTAAATGTAGTCCAACCATTGTCCGGGGATCACAGGGGTCCTGTGCAAAGGGGCAAGGCCCAGTCCCACGACAAGAACTCCACGGAGAGAACACTGCAGGGGCATCAGAAAGAAAATAGGACAGGCACCTCAGGGGGAAGGGAAGGGGGGGCACCTCAGCCACTTGAGTACACGATGCCAGATCCACGAGGGGACTCCATGACCACCGGCCCATCCTGGGGAGAGCAAAGCCACAGTCCATACAGTCCATACAGTGGGTGGCCTGCCCACTGGGCCATCCTGGGGAGAGCAAAGCCACAGTCCATACAGTCCATACAGTGGGTGGCCTGCCCACTGGGCCATCCTGGGGAGAGCAAAGCCACAGTCCATACAGTCCATACAGTGGGTGGCCTGCCCACTGGGCCATCCTGGGGAGAGCAAAGCCACAGTCCAAACAGTCCATACAGTGGGTGGCCTGCCCACTGGGCCATCCTGGGGAGAGCAAAGCCACAGTCCAAACAGTCCATACAGTGGGTGGCCTGCCCACTGGGCCATCCTGGGGAGAGCAAAGCCACAGTCCATACAGTCCATACAGTGGGTGGCCTGCCCACTGGGCCATCCTGGGGAGAGCAAAGCCACAGTCCATACAGTCCATACAGTGGGTGGCCTGCCCACTGGGCCATCCTGGGGAGAGCAAAGCCACAGTCCAAACAGTCCATACAGTGGGTGGCCTGCCCACTGGGCCATCCTGGGGAGAGCAAAGCCACAGTCCAAACAGTCCATACAGTGGGTGGCCTGCCCACTGGGCCATCCTGGGGAGAGCAAAGCCACAGTCCATACAGTCCATACAGTGGGTGGCCTGCCCACTGGGCCATCCTGGGGAGAGCAAAGCCACAGTCCATACAGTCCATACAGTGGGTGGCCTGCCCACTGGGCCATCCTGGGGAGAGCAAAGCCACAGTCCAAACAGTCCATACAGTGGGTGGCCTGCCCACTGGGCCATCCTGGGGAGAGCAAAGCCACAGTCCAAACAGTCCATAACAGACCCCACTGCCACTGGAGGAGGCAAGTTGGCCAGAGGACATCCTGCAGCCCTGCCCGAGATAGATCCTGCCCTGCCACGTCTGCCAAAGGGCCAGCGGTTCTTGCCTTGAAGGGCCCAGTTCAGCGGTTCCTGAGACGGCGGGGCCCAGTTAAGCGGTTCTTGAGGCGGCGGGGCCCAGTTCAGCGGTTCTTGCCTTGAAGGGCCCAGTTCAGCGGTTCTTGCCTTGAAGGGCCCAGTTCAGCGGTTCTTGAGACGGCGGGGCCCAGTTCAGCGGTTCTTGCCTTGAAGGGCCCAGTTCAGCGGTTCTTGCCTTGAAGGGCCCAGTTCAGCGGTTCTTGAGACGGCGGGGCCCAGTTCAGCGGTTCTTGCCTTGAAGGGCCCAGTTCAGCGGTTCTTGCCTTGAAGGACCCAGTTCAGCGGTTCTTGCCTTGAAGGGCCCAGTTCAGCGGTTCTTGAGACGGCGGGGCCCAGTTCAGCGGTTCTTGCCTTGAAGGGCCCAGTTCAGCGGTTCTTGAGACGGCGGACGGTCTATGGCCAACTGCTAAATGCCTGGTGGTGCCCTCCTGGGCAGCGGGGATGGTGCTCCTTCACTGCCCACCTGGGCTGTGGGGCCCTCCTGGCCAGCTGGGCTGGGTCCTCCCTGGGCAGCGGCTATGGGGCTGGTGGGCTCTCCCGGGGCAGCTGTGCCGGTTCCTCCCGGGGCAGCGGCTATGGGGGTTGTGGGCTCCTCCTGGGCAGCAGGCCTGCTGCCTGACCTCTCCAACTTGCTGCCCTTGCCCTCCTTAGTCGTCGGCCTGTGGCCCTTTCCTCCCTTTGGAGCTGTGGCTGGTGACTGTCTCTGGGTGGTGTCCGGGGGGGATGTAGAAGGCGGGCTCCTGCGGCGCCCCTTCCGCCTTCTGCTCCTCTTCCCAGGGGGTGGGCTGGCTGTCCCCTTCCTGCTGGGCGAAGATCCAGACATGCGGGCTGGCGGGCTCCAATACCCCTGCACCCTTGTCAAGGGGGCTGCAGGGCTGGTGGTGGCTGAGGTGCTCTTCTTACCCCGACGAGAAGGAGGGGGGGGCTCAGGGTCAGGAAAGAAGTTAGTAGTGGCGAGGAAGAGCTTCTTGGGACAATGGAGAGTGGTAGGTACAGTGGGAATGGGAGTGGAGGGAGAGGATGTGGTTGTAGGTGAGTCACGTTTGCTGTCTTTGGGTGCAGGTGCAGGAGGGATAGGCTGTCGTGAGGTGGATGGCTGTTGGGTGGGTGGGTGTCTGCGTTTGTGTGGTGTGGAAGAGGGGGTGACAGACACAGTGGGAGAGGACACAGGGGACGTGTAAATGGCAGTGGGGGTGGTGACTGCACGTGTGCGGACTGGACTGGAGGGTGTGCTGGTGATGGAAACACTGGCTGATGGTGAGGTGAATGGAGGTGTGAGTGTAGACGTCACAGGGAGGGAGGAGGGAGACGAGGAGGTGGGGGTCACAGAGGTGGTAGTGACTGTTGGCATGTCTGCATCGGAATGTTGCGTGTGTGAATGTCTGCGTGATCTGTGGTGCTTATGTTTGGATGAGCTTCTCTTGGGTGTTGAGGTGTGTGCAGGCTGGTCTGATGGTGTGGGTGGGACAGGCAGAGGAACAGGAGACTGGGAGGAGGGAGTTAGTAGAGGCAGGCAGGAGACAGGGACAATGGCTGCCGTCAGTGCTGAGGCCAGAGCCTGGAACGATCGCTGATGGGCAGCCTGACCCGAATGAATGCCCTCCAGGTACACATTGCTGCGATGAACCTCCCTCTCCACCCCCTGGATGGCATTCAAAAGGGTAGTCTGCCCAACAATGAGCGTTCGGAGGAGGTCAATGACCTCCTCACTGAGGGCAGCGGGGGTAACAGGGGCAGGGCCTGAGGTGCCTGGGGCGAAGGAGATGCCCGGCTTCCTGGCAGAGCGGGCACGGGGCGAACGCTGAGGGGCTGCTGGGAGGGCGGAGATGGTGCGCTGGGTGGCTGCTGTACCTGTAATGGCGGGGGGCACGGATGGTGCCACCCCCGCAAGGGAGCCCCCTTCCGAGGACGTGTCCGTGTCGCTGCAGGGTCCAGTCGTCCCCGTCGTGGAGCTCCCCTCGCCCTCCGTCTCACTGGTCCAGTCTGACTCTGTGGCATGGCCCTCCTGGGCCATGTGAGATGCAGCTCCCTCCTGCCCCGATGCCACTTCTCCTCCGCCTGATGATGCTGATGCACACAAGCACAGAAAGACAAACAAAAAGGGGGGGGGGAGAGAGAAATAAAGGGATATTGATTACATGGATCTCCGGTACAGTTAGCGGACATGACAGACACAGATGCCCCCTGCACTAAGTTGCGCACTTGGGGTCCGCTACGCATTCCGTGGAACATGCCCTACACGCCTAGAGTTGACAACTGCACCCATGGATGACACGGCCCAGGGATGGCTGTACTGACAAACTACTGAGGGTGGTGGCTGGGGACACAGGGGCTTACGGGGGTGCCCAGCCTACAGATATCGCCCTGGCCTAGGAGGACCCCCAGCCCTCCTCCCCCACCCAGACACCTCCACTGCGCGACAACAGAGTAGATAATGCTTGTACTCACCCCCTTGTGTCTGCTGTGCTGCCCTCACGCACCCATCCAATTCAGGGTAGGCCACCGCCAGGATCCGGAACATCAGGGGGCTCAGTTGACGGCAGGCACCCCGCCTACGTTGGGAGGCCATCCCCAGCAGAGACTCGGCGGTCTTCTTGGTCCCGCGGCGGATGTCCTCCCACCTCTTGCGGCAGTGGGTGCCCCGTCGATGGTGGACCCCCAGGGCCCGGACTTCCTTGGCGATGGCACGCCAAATCCCGATCTTCTCATGGGCGCGTACCTATGTGACACGTACAGGGAGGGAGAAATACCACGTTCAAGTTACTCAGCATTTTCCTTTCCAGTGGCCCAACGCCCCCCATCCCCGCCAGGCCCCCCGCCAGGCCCCCCGCCATGCCCAACATGCCCCCCATCCCCGCCAGGCCCCCCGCCAGGCCCAACATGCCCCCCATCCCCGCCAGGCCCCCCGCCAGGCCCCCCGCCATGCCCAACATGCCCCCCATCCCCGCCAGGCCCCCCGCCAGGCCCAACATGCCCCCCATCCCCGCCAGGCCCCCCGCCAGGCCCAACATGCCCCCCATCCCCGCCAGGCCCCCCGCCAGGCCCAACATGCCCCCCATCCCCGCCAGGCCCCCCGCCAGGCCCCCCGCCATGCCCAACATGCCCCCCATCCCCGCCAGGCCCCCCGCCTTGCCCAACATGCCCCCCATCCCCGCCAGGCCCCCCGCCAGGCCCAACATGGCCCCCATCCCCGCCAGGCCCCCCGCCAGGCCCCCCGCCAGCCCCAACATGCCCCCCATCCCCGCCAGGCCCCCCGCCAGGCCCCCCGCCATGCCCAACATGCCCCCCATCCCCGCCAGGCCCCCAAGCCAGCCAGTGGCCCCAAATCCAGATAGAATTAAACTCACTTGTTGGTCTGGAGGACCGTAGAGTAGCGCATACTGGGGAGGACCCCATCCACAAGTTTCTCCAACTCCTCTCCAGTGAAGGCAGGGGCCCTTTCCCCAGTCGCAGCAGCCATTGTCCCTTCCAGACCGAGGTCACAGCAACACTTGCAGTATAGGTCCTCTCCTGTGAAAGTTCAAGTCGCAAGTGGATAAGTAGATAGAAAATGGCGGTCACGTCCGCGGCGGTGCGTACCGCGGCGGTGCGTCCCGCCACCGCCGGCGCCCTTCGCCATTGGCTCCTGAAACCCATAGGCTTCAATGTTAACCAATGCGGCTTCGCGCCGCGGTCTTCGCCCGCCACCCGCCGCGGTGTGCCACGCCAGCGCATTGACCTCACATCCCATTGTCACACTTCACAGGTCAGGCAGCCGCCATTTCCAGGGCCCACATGGCTCAATTTCAACTGCGTCACACAGGCCTAGGCCTTGCATAGCCACTCAGACACGCCATTCACTGCATAGAGAATCGTATACTGTGCTAGCTGTGAGTACGTACCTGTGGGTTGCCTGACTGTGTGCTCCATGTTGTCCTTCCTAGGCACCGTCCGCTGGGTTGGGCGAGGAGACGGATGAATCCTCCCGTGTACCGACCGCTGGTGGACCTGGCGACAATGGAAGAACGCCACATTATCCTGACCTACCGTCTTAACCGTGCCACTATCCATGAACTGTGTGCCCGGCTGGAGCCCGACCTGATGTCCCCCATCCGCCAACCCACAGGGATTCCCCCTCTGGTGCAGGTCATGTCAGTACTCCATTTCTTGGCAAGTGGGTCATTTCAGACAACCGTGGGAATTGCTTCTGGGATGTCTCAGCCCATGTTTTCAAAGGTGTTATCCAGAGTGTTGTCTGCCCTGATGAAATCCGTGAGGAACTACATCATTTTCCCTGAGGTGGGCGAACTGGCTACAGTGAAGGGTGATTTCTACGCCCTTGGACATATTCCCAACGTAATTGGTGCCATTGATGGGACCCATGTGGCTTTGGTTCCCCCAAGAGACAGGGAGCAGGTGTACAGGAACAGAAAAAGTTACCATTCAATGAACATCCAGGTGGTGTGTTTGGCTGACCAGTACATCTCGCATGTAAATGCCAAATTCCCAGGGTCAGTGCATGACGCCTACATCCTCAGGAATAGCAGCATCCCTTACGTGATGGAACAGCTACAGAGACACCGTGTATGGCTAGTGGGTGACTCTGGGTACCCCAACCTGTCGTGGCTACTGACCCCAGTAAGGAATCCCCGGACGTGGGCAGAGGAACGGTACAATGAGGCCCATGGGCGTACTAGGAGGGTGATCGAACGCACCTTTGGCCTCCTAAAGGCCAGGTTTCGCTGCCTGCATATGACCGGTGGATCCCTAATGTACTCACCTAAGAAGGTGTGTCACATCATCGTGGCCTGCTGCATGCTTCACAACCTGGCTTTGCGCCGCCAGGTGCCTTTCCTGCAGGAGGATGGTCGAGACGGTGGTGTTGTGGCAGCGGTGGAACCTGAGGAGAGTGACGAGGAGGAAGACGACGGGGCTGAAACAGACAACAGGGACAGAATCATTGAACAGTACTTCCAATAGGACACAGGTAACATTTCAAAGATAATTTAGTAAATGTTAACTACTCTGCAGCATCTCTGCTGCCTGTCTATTTGCCCCAGTGTATGATGACTGAGTTTTGGCTTTTCCCTCCCTATTTCAGATCTGGGGTCCCCACTACGAGTCCTGTGCTTCGTTTCCCCATGGACTACAGCTTTGTGGCAGCTGTTTGTTGACTTCACCATGTACAAGGACATATTTGCACTGTCATGTCAATTACAATCTATTGAAATCACAGCCAGACTCCTGATATTTTGGTGCAAAATAGGTGTTTATTGAAGTGCTCAAAATGGGATGGGTGGTTTCAAGTGGGTGGGGGCTATGGTGAAGGAATGTCCATGGCAGAGTCCAGAGTAACAGTCACACAGGTGCATTGTCCAGAGGCCTGTGGAGAGATGGAGCATGGGCAGTTCGAGGATGGACAGGGTGACAATGTGGGACAGTGGGATGACATCAGGTGGTATCCATTGCTGGCGGGGGTCTTGACATCCTACTCTGTCTTGCGAGATCTCAGGGCCCTCTTGCGGGGTGGTTCTTCTCCTGCAGGAGGTGGGGGTCTGGTGGGCTGCTGCTGTGCGGGGGCCTCCTGTCCACTAGCGCCGGCGGAGGTGGATGGCTGTTCTTGGTCCCGGCTAGTGGCAGGGGCCCTTGGGTGTTGTTCAGTGTCCGCCCTGCTGTTTACGAGGTCCTGCAGCAGCCCTACCATGGTAACCAGGGTGGTGTTGATGGCTCGGATGTCCTCCCTGTACCCCCGATAGTGTTCCTCCTGCAGCACCTGGATCTCCTGGAACCGGGCCAGTACCGTCGCCATCGTCTCCTGGGAGCGGTTGTATGCTCCCATGATGGTGGTGAGGACCTCGTGGAGAGTGGGTTCCCTGGGCCTCTCCTCCCCCCCTGTCGCACAGCTGCCCGCCGAGTTGCCCTGTTTCCCTGGGCCTCTGCCCCCTGGCCGGTGTGCCCACTACCACTGCCCCCAGGTCCCTGTTGTTGTTGGGGTGGTGGGTTATCCTGGGTGCCCTGTAGTGGTAGACACACCGCAGATTGACGCGCCCTGGAGACAGAGGCATGGGCCCGCTGGGTGGGAGCTGTGCTGGTGTTCCCAGAGGGGTTAGGGTCTATAGTGGCCTGTGCCTGTGTGAGGGGAACCGACTGTCCAGAGGTCCCCGATGGTCCGGGCTGGTCATCGGTGTCCAGGTCGACAGAGCTGCTGTCATCGCTGACGGCCTCTTGGGTGGGGGGTGTGGCTAATTCTGGCCCCTCCGCCGCGGTGTGTTGACGGTCGGGTCCTGCAGGGGTATAGAGGTATGGTTATAGTTTCAATGTGTCGCATATGGGTGTATCTGTGGGTTCTCGTGTCCCCAAGTGCTGGCATTCGTGTGTGGGGGCTTTGGTGAGGGTGGCTTGTGGGGGGGATGTGTATATGCATTGGGCATGCTTTGGTGATGGGTGTCCATGCTTAGTGGACGCATGCAGGCCTAGGTTTTGGGATGAGTGGGTTGTGATGGTGAGACATTGGCGGGGAATAGGTGTGGTGGGGGTGGGGGTGAGGATGGTGGTGGGGGTGAGGATGGTGGTGGGGGTGAGGGTGGGGGTGAGGGTGGGGGTGAGGGTGGGGTTCGAGGATGGGGGTGAGGGTTGGGGTCTGATTTGGCATGCAGGTGGGGGGGAAGCAGTATTGAAGCTTCAACTTACCAGTATCCATTCCTCCGCCGACTCCTGCGAGGCCGTCAGGATGCAGGATGTTCAAGACTTCCTCCTCCCATGATGTGAATTGTGGGGGTTGAGGTGGGGGTCCTCCGCCAGTCTTCTGCACGGCGATGTTGTGCCTGGATACCATGGAACGCACCTTCCCCCGTAGGTCGTTCCATCGCTTCCTGATGTCTTCCCGATTTCTGGGGTGCTGTCCCACTGCGTTCACCCTGTCGACAATCCTCTGCCATAGCTCCGTCCTCCGGGCAATGCTGGTGTATTGTATCTGTGTGCCGAACAGCTGGGGCTCTACACGAACGATTTCCTCCACCATAACCCTGAGTTCTTCGTCTGTGAAGCGGGGTTGTCTTTGGGGTGCCATGGGGTGGTGTGTATGATGTGTGGGGTGGAGTATGTGTATTTAAGTGAGTTGAGTGTGGTAGTGTGTGTTGTTTTGTGTGTGGATAGTGTGTGGGTGATGGTGTTGAGTGGCTGTGGCTGTTATGTTTTGGATGCTGGTGTCTCGCTCTTGCCTTCTTTACGATTTTGTAAGCGTAGGGGTTTGTGGGTGATGTGGGTGGGTGTTTTATATTGTATTGTGTGTGTGGGAGTGGTGTGTGTATGTGTATCAGGTGTGTGGGATTCAAATCGTCCAATGTGGGTGAGTTTTGTTCGTTGGTGTGTATTCTGACCGCGCCGGTGTGTCCCGCCAATGGAATACCGCGTTTGAATGACCGCCGCGTGGATT
Organism: Pleurodeles waltl; assembly: GCF_031143425.1. NCBI lineage: Eukaryota > Metazoa > Chordata > Amphibia > Caudata > Salamandridae > Pleurodeles > Pleurodeles waltl. The sequence goes on from NC_090436.1 coordinate 495,112,289, forward strand.
CGTGGGTCGTAATGGGATGGGCGTATTTCTGTTGGCGTGGCGGTGGAGGTTTGGTCACCTCCACCTTTCCGCCGACCGCTGGTCTGGCGGTCTGTTGTGGCGGTCGGATTTTCGGAGGTTTGCCTTCTGCGGGTCAGAATGACCGTGGCGGGTTTCCGCGACCGCGGCGGGATTATGGAGGATTTCTGACCGGCGGTAGGCGCCTTTTACCGCCGAGGTCAGAATGACCACCATAATCTTAGAAATAGAGATAAGATAAAAATGCCTGATAGATATCAATATACAAGTAGAAACTGTGGCCATGCATGTCTCCACACCTGATAGGGTGTATAAAGTAACGCTACAGTTAGAAGGAGACATTGAGCGCATAATAGACGCAATCTTTTGGGATCGCGTGGTAAACATATATGATGTTTTGTTGGCCGAACAAGATTGGCCACCTGAATTTGTCTGTACCTGCCCATATGGGGAAGACGTGATTAATCCTTCCTTTTCTCCCTTTGTTCCAGAGGAACTCACTGAATCCTATGCCATTGATTGGGCTTTGGCACAGGCACCTGCATTATACCAAAATCACATAGGATAGGATAGAGAATCCCCCTACCATGTAATTCCAATAAAAAATGAACCTCAACCACAGTATCCAATAAAACATGAAGCAAAAGCACCTGTGAGAGAAATACTCACACAATTAGAGTACCTGGTAATTGAACCCTGTGTTTCCCCAATAAATAATCCATTGTTCCCAGTAGCCAAACCAGACCATTAATATAGAATAGTCTTAGACTACAGACACTTAAACAGTCATACAGGTACTTATGCTATTCAGAACTCACATAGCACAGCACTAATGAACAACATAGTGCGTAAAAAATACAAAACAACACTAGATATTTCCAATGGTTTCTTCTGCCAGAATATAGCGCCTGAGAGTAGAGACTTAACAAGTTTCAGTGCACTAGGCTCCCAGGAAAGAATTCTGGGCCTGATTCTAACTTTGGAGGACGGTGTTAAACCGTCCCAAAAGTGGCGGATATACCACCTACCGTATTACGAGTTCCATAGGATATAATGGACTCGTAATACGGTAGGTGGTATATCCGCCACTTTTGGGACGGTTTAACACCGTCCTCCAAAGTTAGAATCAGGCCCTCTGTCTTTTACCACAGGGGTATGAGAACAGCCCTGGGCTGTTCGCAGCTCGTGTGACAGCAATTTTGCATGAGATTGATCCTGAAGCATTGTCCTATGTAGATGATATCTATCTTACGGATGATGAACTGTTACAACATCTAAGACGGGTAGCCCGCATTGTTGAAGGGTTCGTGGAATTTGCCTACAAATTCAACGTAAAAAAAAAAAAATCGCCTTCCTCAGCGTCCTGTTTCTGGGATATGAGCTGTTAAGTGAAGGGAAGAGCCTAGCGCCACAATCCTTAGACAAATGTGCACAGTTACAACCACCGAATACGATTAAAAAACTCCAATCTCTATTGGGTTTCCTAAATTTTGGCAGAACTTAAATTCCAGATTCTGCTACACGCATAAAACCTTTATATGATCTGATACGTCCTGATTTTTCAAGTAAATTCTGGACAATTGAACATACACGCACTCTCAGAGAATTGCAAACAGATATGCTTGCAGCACAACACTTACACACAAGGGACAACAAAACACATTTGGTCATCAGAGTGATGGCTGGTGCCATCGGTTTCACCTATGTGACATTTAATGAAGGTGAGACAGTCCCGATTGCGTACAAATCACACTTATATTCAGCGGCAGAACAACGCTTTGCTCCCACTGAGAAAATCCTCACTGCTGTACAGATGGCTGTCATTAAAGAACGGCCTCTTGCCCAAGGAAAACACATTCTTGTTGTTTCTCCGATCTAAGCCCTAGAGGCTGTTACAAAAGCCAGCGTTCCAAATGCAAAAGCATTACATCCATGTTGGATACAATGGGCCACGTCTTTGACAGCCACTCAAAATTACAAACTCAAGAAATGTTGCCGTATGAAATAGAATACCTAGTTCCAGCCAGTACATTGCCTATTGAACAATATCATAGAGTCATGTATACTGATGGCTCAGTACAACCTGCAATTGGCACAAAACACCAATATTCCGCTGCTTGCACTTTCGTAAGCGGCTATGAGACAGTTAGTCATCACACAGGGAACACATACAGGGCACACTTATGAGCACTGGGGCCCTGGCTAGCAGGGTCCCAGTGACACATACACTAAAACAACATATATACAGTGAAATATGGGGGTAACATGCCAGGCAAGATGGTACTTTCCTACACAACTCCCCCCCCCCCCAAACGAAGGACAATAAGACCAGCCATGACCTGATGAGTCTTCATTGTCTAAGTGGAAATATCTGGAGAGTCCATCTGCATTGGAGTGGGTACTCCCAGGTCTATGTTGCACTGTATAGTTCATTCCCTGTAGAGATATGGACCACCTTAACAATTTAGGGTTTTCACCTTTCATTTGTTTTAGCCAAAGTAGAGGTTTGTGGTCTGTCTGAACAATGAAGTGAGTGCCAAACAGGTATGGCCTCAACTTCTTCAGTGCCCAAACCACAGCAAAGGCCTCCCTCTCTATGGCAGACCAATGCTTTTCTCTAGGGGTCAACCTCCTGCTGATAAAAGCAACAGGTTGATCCTGGCCCTCAGAATTGAGTTGTGATAAGACTGCCCCTACCCCTAATTCAGATGCATCAGTTTGAACAATGAATTTCTTGGAGTAACATGGGCTTTTTAGGGCAGGTGCAGTGCAAATGGCCTGTTTCAGCTCCTCAAAAGCTTTCTGACAGCTAGCTGTCCACAATACCTTTTTAGGCATTTTCTTGGAGGTGAGGTCATTAAGTGGGGCTGCAATGGAGCCATAGTTCTTAATTAACCTCCTGTAATACCCAGTGAGGCCTAAGAAGGCTCTCACCTAGGTCTGAGTTGTAGGGGGAACCCAATCTATGAAAGTTTGGATTTTCCCCTGAAGTGGTGCAATCTGTTCTCCACCTACCAGGTGTCCCAGATAAACCACTTTCCCCTGCCCTATCTGGCACGTTGAAGCCTTGATAGTGAGGCCTGCCTTCC